>NC_143549.1:43717500-44317500 GCF_054136105.1 Typopeltis vanoorti | reverse complement strand
CGCCACCCATTGATCCAACTGATACCAATCTTTGAAGGAATGCATTGTGCGTCAATAGAAAGCGATATCTGAGAGAGAAAAAAATTAGTTCCTAAAGTCACCGCCAATGGTCGCTGTATGATGTACCAAATGTAAATATAGTGATTTTTCTCTCTGTGTGTAAGAAGGAAAAAAACGACGCAAGCATAAATAAATGAAGTGTATCGAATACCTGGAGGATTTATCGTCCGGTGGAAATAATATAACTTGTACGAAATGCAGTAGGATTCTACACTTAAAATGTGCCGGCTTTTTAGAAACAGCCGGGCAACATAAATATAAATCCAATGTAACACGCGAGGAATGGAAGTGCGTACTCTGTAGGAAGAACAAAGAAACGCACCTAAAGCAGCCACCTACGACGCAGCCGATTATACCGGAGGCAAAATCAGACGACGAACTGAACAGACAAAAAAATGCAGGAGAGTCCTATGATTTCAACTCTTTAAATATACTAATAGAAAACTGTCTAGAGACCATAAAAGCCAGCTTAGTACACCTTGTGCAAGAACTCTTTAATAAACAGAACGAACAAATAACAAAAAAAAATCTAGCGAATATGAAGATTTGGTAAAACATAATAATTTAGCAGTGATAGAAGTGTTGCAAACGGTAAAAGACATTAAAATGAGCGTTAACGCACTAAATGACAGGCAACACAATTTGATGAAAGAGACATCCGAACTCCGTCAAGAACTTCATTCTCTAAAACTACAATACATACGTATAAATCAGCAACAACATAAAGAAGATCTTATCATAAACCGTCTTCCTGAAACAGCACCTACAGAAAACCTCAGAGACGTGGTTTTAAAATTAGGCCATGCAATCGACATCTCTCTCTACAGCATAACAACATTCAGATCGTAAATCGGATTCCTAGGAAGAGCAAAAACCAAGGCTTGCCGCGACCTGCACCAATCATAATTCGTCTTACGAGCAATTCCACAAGAGACAATCTCATAAAAGCCAGCAGGCAGAAAAAACCATTTGCCAAGGACTTGAACGCACAGCAAGACAATACACTAATCTTCCTATCCGAATAGTTAACATCATTCAACCAGAATCTGTTGCACCAAGCAAGGAAAGCAAAAATAGAAACACACCAAGTTTTGTGGACCAGAGATGCCAAGATATTCATAAGGAAGTCACAAACTTCAAAGCCGATACAAATTAAAAGCTCAGAAGATATAGAAAGGCGGCTACAGGGGAAAAAAAAAGCCTCCTAATTAGCTCAAAAAGAAGCCCACAATAAAAAGAATGTGAGCCATCATGCAATAACACAGGATATATCGGCAATTTCACTTTGATCAGACCTTTCAGATCATTCATTTGACCTGTCAAACACCTGCCTACTTCCAACACAGCAACCAAATCAATAATATACTGTATATATATATAACCAGTGTCATCCTCAGATAAGCTAATTACAAAGCTTCGACGATGCAAGCAGAGACATTATATCCCAGTAGTAGTATTTATCTAACATTATTTACTTAACATTCTGTAATGAATACTTGTAGTAAACAGAAAATGTGATTGTAATACTTCAGTTATATATTTGTAAATAATTTGTGATGAGAATAATAAACTTTGGCATTGTCAAAAAAAATATTATATTATTATTATTATTATTATTATTATTATCATAAGTTGCAAGGTCACTCAAGATGTCTATTGTATGTGTAAATATTTTAGCAATCAATAAATTACTATTACTATTAAAAAAATTATTATTATGTGATAATATCACTAATATAATATTACTATGTAACAAGAAAAATAATGTAAGAAAACATTATTATTATTAAAAAAATTATGTAAATAAAAAATATATATATTATCATTATTTAAAAATATTATTAACTTGCAAGTATCTGTTATTCACAATTGTAATGTATTATAAATATTATATATATAATTATTACTGTATCTATGTATGTAATTAATCTGAGACGTTAAAGAAATATTATTATTGTTATTTTATTCACATAATTGATACTCAGTTAAAACAATATATCATTTAAACAACGATTTGACTGGTGATAGAGAAAAATTCAGATTCTATCCAAGAATCTAAGAATAGTCCGTCAGGGAGCGTCGTAAAATATGGACTGTTCCAACTAATGCTGTTTTTTTCGTATTTCATATGTTATAGGTATATGCCGGCCTGGTTGGGCGAGTGGTTAGCGTATCTGCTCTCCAGCCAAAAGGCTGCTGGTTCGAATCCCCCCACCCCCGTGCGCATGGATGTTTGTCTGTGAAAATACTAGTGGCGGTGGTAGATGGCGTTGGTGTAGATGATGAAGGTAGTTGCGGTTGGTGGAGTGGTGGAGATGGAGAGTTGTAGAGTAGGTACCCCTCCCTCGATGAGTCTTTGGACTCCCTGGAGGTGTTATGTAATAGTAATAGTGATATGGGGGTCACTTCGTTGATGTTTAATTGCTGTAAATAGTTGGACAGCTTCTTTGAAGTTGCACCAAGTGCACCGATAACTATTGGGATGACTTTGGTGTGTTTAATCCACAGCCAGCCAACTTCGATTGCCAGATCTTGATATTTAGTAATTTTCTCAAGTTCTTTGTTGTTAATGTTGCTATCACTGGATATATATTGCGATATCGATAATCCAAACCTGTCGATGTTCGATAATTGTGATGTCAGGTCTACTGTGTTCCAAATGCCGATCAGTTTGTATTCGAAAGTCCCAGAGAATTTTTGTTGTTTCGTTTTCCAATACAGTCTCTATTTTAGGCTGCCACCAATTATTAGAAGTAGGAAAGCCATATTTCTTGCATACATGCCAATGAAATATTTTGGTCACTTGATCATGGCGGTATTTATAGTCAGTTTGAGCTATTTTGCTGCAGGCACTGATTAGATGTTCTACAGTCTCATCTTTCTGATCGCATAATCTGCATTTGCTGTTATCAGCATACACATGCCGGCCACATATTATTATTATTATGGGCACCTCCTTATAGTTTCAGAATGCATCACAGCAATAGACGTATTTTTGTCTGGCAACTTTCAAAAATTAATCCTATGATTTTTCAATTGGAGATTAACAGATTTTATTGTCAACTAAAAAAAAAATAATAATGATAACAACACTGGAATATACACATGCCGGGCATAGAATTAAAAACCTTGATCGGATGCACGTAAGTCACTTTCGCTGCACATACTCAAAATACTTGATCACGTGCGTCACCGCCTGTTCTAGGCAACTATTTAAGAATGTTGCTGGTCAGTAATCGTAAATAGTGTTGATCACAATGAGGGAAAAACAAAGGATCGTTTGGATTCGATAAAGGGCTTATTGTGGGTGCCCGTCTAGCTGGTGCTAAGATTTTGAAAACAGCAGAGCTAACTGGTTTCTCAAAAGGTGAGATATCCCGGTGTTAAATCAATGGGAAAAACTTAGACGTAGGACCACAGTTACGCTTCTTAGACACTGCTTGTCTAAGAGGCGTAAGTGTGTTCCTAAAACAGTCTGTCAGGAATGAGAAGAGGTGTTTTGACAAATATAACTTCCTGTGCGAAGCAATTGACCGAAGCATTTAATGAAAGCTGTTCCGGATCCATATCTCACCGAACTATGCGCAGGTAATTGAAGAGGGTTGGTATTGGCAATCGCATGCCTGTACAGAAGCTACTGATTTCTGTGAAAAACCGTATGTTCTTTTACAGTGCTGTCGGAAACTTTTTTCGACTGGAAAAAAATCACGTGGTCCGACGAGTCACGTTATGTCTTGTTCTATACCAACGCTGTAAATAGTTGTAGAGAGTTTGGCGGGAGTCCCATGAAGCAATGAATCCAGCTTGCCTTGTAAACACAGCTCAAAGTTCCGCAAGTTGTGTCATGGCGTGCGACTTGTTCTATTAGTGAGAAACGGATCCTCTTGTATTACTGGATGATCAAGTGTCCTACACTGTTGACTATCATGTCCATCCTGCAATGCAGACCAGTGGTCGCCAAAGGGGTCGATATCGACCCCTGGGGTCGATATGACATTGTTAGGGGTCCATTTGGGCTCAGGGGTCGACAGAAAAATATAAGACATCATTGTATGGGTAATATTTAATTCGGTTAACTTGGATTACCTCCATGACAAAAGACATGGAGGTAATGACAACGCAATTAAGAGTGAATCGTGGGATCAGTACCTCCATCTTACAGGTCCATGAATAGGACCTGTAAGATGGAGTAAGGTCATGAAAATAGTTATTACTGAGGCCAATCAAGTAGGCCAAAATGACGTATTTACCAATAAACGGATGTTGGTGGTTCCTGCCGGCCGGCGCAGTGGGAGCGAGATTGCAACACGTGCATGGTTCTTATTTACTGATACAAGTATTCGATTCCAGTCTCATTTTTGCGCATCGACATACAAGTGAGCGTTAATGTTCTAAAATTCATCAACATACATATTATAATTCAATCGTTATTCATTCACGAACTAAACTTCTCTATGTTTGAAGAGTTGAGCAGCGCTGGTAGTAATACCAGTGATATTAATACTAGTAGTTTATTAATATCACTAGTAATACCAGTGATATTACTAGTGATAGTAATAGTATAGTAATAGTAATATAATAATATATTGTATGTATAATATAGTATATATTATTATATTACTATTTAAACACTGTAACTATAAAATAAACAATCTAAAAACTCACATATTTTTTTTTGCTTGTCCTATTATAATTACGTAATAGTAAAATATAGGGGGTCGATAAAAAGTCAAGAAACTCTTGAAGGGGTCGACGGGCAAATAACTTTGGCGACCCCTGATGTAGACTTTTTATTTAGCAGGTGATTGTTGTTTTACGGACGACAATGCTACTGTCCATTGCGCAAGAATTGTTTAGTAGCGGTTCAGCGAGCATGATAGTGACTTCCACCATTTTTCTTCGCTATTACGAAGCCTGGATCTGAATCCCATTGAGAATATGGAGGACATGTTAGAAAAATAGATCCTGGGAGCAAAGTCTTCTTTCGTCAAATCTGAGTAAAGGACTGTTTAGTGAACGCCTGGTATGTTTCAGACGTAGATGCAATCCAGCATGCCAAACCGTAAATGTGTTGTTATTCTTGCTAAAGGAGGTCCAACACGATACTAAATGAAAGTTTTTAATTCAGTGGCCAGTATATGTGTATATTCCAGTGATATTATTTGTGTGTGTGTGTGCGTGCGTGCGCGCAACACACTTGAAAATTTAGAGGTGGGAAAAGTCAAATATATTAGTTCAAACAAACTTCTCGTCGGCCGTTATAGACAAACACACCTTCCTTATGATAGCAGTCAAACAGGAAGGCGGTACCTTTGAACTTACGCAGAAACGCTATTTCATTGCTACCCAAATAAAATTACTGCAATCTTTATTGAACTACAAAAAGTGTATATGATTAATATTACACTCTTATGAATGATTCTGGTACATATTAGTGAACGTAACTTTATAACACCTGTTGAAGGTCTGTTACCTTTTCATGAAGCGTAAAATGACTTTTCCGCCTCTTCCCCCCACCAGGGAAGTTAAGGGTATAATGAAAGTAGAGTTATCTCAATTCCGGAGTGTGAAGGGCATTGTGAAAATGTCACTTCGCGATATGAGTGAATTAGAAACTAAAACTGCGAATAAACAAATAGCACGACATTTGTGAGTCCATTGCGTATACAACAATCCCTCGATTAACGCGTTCTTTAAAACAGGTGCATTAATTAAAAACACTCTAATCGAATATAATAACCTATGGGAAAAAGTACAATTCGTGCCTCATAATTCTTTTTTGACTGTTAATTTTTTTTTTTAAAATTAGAATATATCTCAGGGCCTAGTTAAAGGAAAACCATGAGGCTGAAAGACAATAAAACATTCAAAATATAAATTTATTATTCTACTTCTTAACTCATACAACTTACCAGGTGTGTAGTCGGGCCAGGGACATTCCCTGGTACTTTTTTTTAAAACTATCAAAATTTTTAAATTCATTATTATAAATTATAAGAATTATAATAATGAGACTTATAATGAATTTCCAGCTTTCGGTCAAAAAATAGCAGCTTCCGCTCTTGTCATTTTCGTTTCAGAAAACAAGGCAATGACCTGCGTCTATGGGCGTGGGCAGCAGGGTTTTTTATCCCCAGTTTATCTGGGGTTTTTCATCCCGCAAGCAGGTAAACCGACCCCTTGAACACACATGGATCTATAGCCATAAATACTTAACCTCCCATGAGGGGGGGGGGCTCAACTCGCCCCAATAGGGACGGGGGAGAAAAGGGAAGGAACTCCATACGAATAAATAAAGAAATAAATTTGAAAAGCCTCTAAAATCATTTGCACAATGTGGAAGAATATGCTTCAAATGGCTCGCATATTGCTAGCAGTAATTTCATTCGACTTTGCGACTTTATAACCAGGCTGAGATTTCTCTGATTTGGCCAGGGAAGTCTTGGAATGCATTCGCTTCCAAAAATGGCCGGTTTCATCGACATGCCATGAAATATTTGTTGGTCACAATAGCCTCCTCCTTCCATAATTTTCTTCAGAATCTCTGGATAATTTGCAGCCACCTTCTTATGTGCACTTGCAGCTTCGTTATTAGAACATTATGTAGGCTATTTCTCTTTTTAAAACACTCGAACCACCCAGCATTAGCGTGGAATTCTTCTTTTCCATCATTGATAGCCCTTTCTTTCAAGGTTGCAAAGAGACAATGCTTTGGATTTAATAAGGTCAGTGCTTAGCTGGATTCGTTTTTGGTTACAATCTTCGATCCATGTAGAAAGAAGTCTCTCTAATTCAATCTTTATAATACTTTGTTTTCGAGTGGTCTGAATGCATGATATACAGCCGTACCTTTCTCTTTGTATTCAAGCAGCTTTGCTTAAAATTCCTCCTATAGTTGATTCACTCATTTTTGTATTCTTGTCCTGTCTTTGCTCTGGACTCGTCTTGTTCATTTTTCTTTATTAAGTTTTCTTCCAGTGAGAATACTTTTCGAATCATTTTAACACTTTCACTTTTTTGCTCACTAATTCTTTTACTCGTGATGAAAAGTTGGGAAAAATACTTTAAAATAAAAAAGTAAGTCAAACTATTGCAAAGGATGCACGAGATATGATCATCAAAATGCTATGTAATTAGCAGACAACATAAATTTGGAACATAGTACACATGGAAATGGAGTAGCATACCATATATATATATGAAAATTTTTTACCTTGGGGATAATATATATTAAGGATACCAAGTAATTTTATAAACTTGGATTTTTTTACTCCTTCTCCCAAGTAAGCAAAACAGTTAAGTTTGCGCCTGACAAGTCTAAAAGGTAGTGCAAACTCGTTGTAAATGTGGATAAAGCTCTGATCACTATTCTTAGTATTTCCCACAATGTAAAACACATCTCACTAGAAGATGTATACTGTTATACATTATGGGTGGGGGGTCACTACCCAGACCGGTTTCAACCTTTTTTGAAGTCTCCTCAATGAGCTAGACCCTAAAATACCAAGGTTTTTATTAATACAGAGCCTTGGTATTTTAGGGTCTAGCTACGCGCTGAGGAGACCTCAAAAAAAGGTTGAAACCGGTCTGGGTAGTGACCCTTCCATCCATGTATAACAGTATACATCTTCTAGTGAGATGTGTTTTACATTATGGGAAATACTAAGAATAGTGATCAGATCTTTACCCACCTTTACAACGAGTTGCCCTGGTGGTGCACTACCTTTTATACTTGAGCTACGTTCAGGCGCAAACTTAACTGTTTTGCTTACTTGGGAGAAGGAGTAAAAATACCAAGTTTATAATATATATATATATATATATATATATATATATATATATATATATATATGACATAAACGTTTCTTCCTTGTTTGTTAATATTCCTTGATTAACTAATAAAATTAATTCCGTTTTCACCAATAATGTTTATTTCAGTTTTTTACTTTATTGAAATGCAAAAAAATAAAAAAAGTTTATTATAATACAAGCTATATTGCCTGCTTCAGTTTAGGAGTGCCCCTGTTTAAAAAAAGTTTTTTTAAAATTAGAGCCTTGATAGCTCAGTTGGTTTTGATGATTACCTTTGGTGCCTGGGTTCGAATCCCTAGATCTCTAAGAACCTCTATGAGGCTTTTCGGTTGTTGCGTTAGACGGTCTCATCTCTGGCTTTTCATACTGCAATCAGAAATACCAGTCAGTGGAAGACGCAGTTTGTTTACATAAGTAGATTTAGGTATCAGGCTAACAACGTTATCCCATAATAATAGGAAAACAACGTTCTCCTATTATTATGGTTATGAAAAAACCAAGGATACTTGCTAGGTAGTTAGTGAGGGTCTGTAAGCAGCAGAGATTATTATTATTAGACTTTTTTTTAATAAAAGCAAATGCATTTTTAGTTTTATTACTCCACAAAGGACAATGGAACTTGGTGGTACACTTCGATCCTAATTTTTTTTTACCTCCTTTCCTTTTTTTTTTTTTAATCATTTTGCAGTTTGGCTCCATCTTCTTCAATGATGTGTATGAAAAAAAAGCGACAGAAGAATACAACAGACGACTGTCATATTTTATTCATAAACTTATTATTATTGTGAAACAATGTAAGTTCTGAGATTTATTTTTCCGATTTGCTAAAAACTCGAGTTCCTTCAGGGGAGAAAAATGCCCTATTAAGCGGAGATCAATTACTCTTCAAAGAGACTTTTAAAAGTTTAGAAAAATTCTTTTAGATGCTAACTAGAAGTGAAGCTACAGATATTTTATTATGATGATTATTGTTGTTGCTGTTGTTTTATTACTGGAACCAAAATTCACATTCGCACAATTTCAGAAGACAAACAATCCTTCCTCCCCCCCTTTCGTATATTACGACCTTGTAATATAAGACCTCCTTGCAGTCTCAAAAATGCGTCTTGTGAAGAATTCAACAATGTATGAATTAATGATGGTCTCCAAAAGTCGAGAAATACAAGAATATAGACTATATTTGGGTTCAAAGATTCATCAATATTTCTTTCGAAGACATTTTTTTCGTGTGTCTTAACATCTTAGGACAGGTTCAACAACCAGCCCCTATATGTATATTCGCATGCAAGCACATTGCAGAAGTCATACTGTTACGTACTGTTTGACCGAGTAGATATTGAATATGCTCTCTAACTAATAGGCTGTATTTCAATCCCACCACTGCCTGTTTTGTAAATGTTTTTATGTGAGATGAATTTCATTCCATGGTGTGAGAGTGCCCTCATATTGGAGCGAAGTACCATGAAAAGCTCCTCTACAGTTAGGTCTCTAAGTTATGTAACCTTAGTCCATTCACAATGTTAATAATACCAATGGGCTTAAAACCAAAACCAATACTAATGAGCGTATCAGTATTTGTTTTGATGTAAGAACAAATACATGTGTGCATTGTTTATCTGAATTGGAAAATGATAATCATTCTTTGCTATCTTAAAAGATACAAGAAGTACAATGTGAGCATTTTTGCTTAATGCGTAGGTCCCTCCCGTAAGGCGGTGTAGCGTGGGAGAGCTAAGGATTGGATATTCCACAAACTCTACTGTAGAGACTAAATATAGAACTTTTTCAAGACATTTAGGATTCTGATTAAGACATTTAGGATTCTGATTCCAGTAAACAGGATACTAGTCTCGTGCCAAGTAACGAAATTCGTCAACCTCCTAAAGGATTTCCCAAAACATCTATGCGCAAGGTGGAATTCCAATCCATAATCTGTTGGTTGGAGGACGGGTACGCCATTTATTCGTCATCCAGGGCGAAGAGTTTGGGTCTATTTTTTAAATTTATTTTTATTTTATTTACATTTTTTCCAACATATTTCAGAGTTGGTCGATCTTTGGCTCAGGTGTGTATGAATTTATTTCCACAACTCTGCAAAAATGGCAGTCGAACGCACCCTAGGGTATATAAATAAATATTAGCTAAGATTAAGTTACTTAAATATAAAGAGCCAATAGGCTTCATTTCGGCGATATAAACATTATTTAAATTAAGGGGAATTAAATCCCACATTGTTTTAAAACCGAATATGAAACTCAAAGATTGGAATCAGAGAGTTTCATGCCGAATATAGTATAATAAACTATAAAAGTATCGGCGACTACTAGCGTGAGCTAATGCAAGTAATCCTAGTACGTAGTACAATACCGGGAAACTCGTGTCAAAGGTGGTAAAGTTCTGATCGCTATTTTTGGTATTTTCCATAATGTAAAAACATATTTCCTAGGAAATGTATGCTGTTATTATATTATGGTGGGAGGTCACTACCCAGACCGGTTTCAGCCTTTTTTGAGGCTTCATCAGTGAGTAGCTAGACCAAATTAATACCAAAGGGTATAGCGAAAAGAACTTATATACTCTGCTATTTCTGCTATCTCTGATTCCAATCTTTGAGTTTCTTATTCGGTTTTAAAACAATGTGGGATTTAATATCCCCTTAATTTAAATAGGCTAAGATTAATATTTTTACGCCATCTTATTATCACGATGTGGGAAATACACTCAACGTAGGTGTGATGCAGATTACAGCTGCATACCTATTTTCAATATTTAATATAAAAGAATGCTGCCAACTCCCATTGAAGCATGAAATGATATTAAATGGTTTGTTTTATTTACCGTTAAAGTAGTACTAATCTAAAAGAACAATTCTAATGAAACTCTGCGACAACACGATTCTGGAAATATCATCCTATTTACATTAAATTACCTGGAAAGTTAAGACGTGTTCTAGTGATTTATCAGACAGTAGATTTGTTACTCATAGTAACAAATTTACCTGCCGATAACTCCTTTCACTCCCTCTACTATAATTATAGTGACCTGGCTACTCAGTTGTAAGGAAGTATAAGTTACAATAGGTTATTTGCTTAATAGGTTCCTATGTCAAATCAGTTCAAATGGCGTAGAAAATATGTCAGCGACTTGACAGCCTTCTAGTGTATAACTAAGTTGGAAAGAGGCGTGGATGAACTAGGCAAGGAGATCTGTATATGCGGACTAGTGGAATCCGTACTGATGGCCATTGATTAAATTGAACATGTAGGAGGAGATAAAGAGGTGTCTATTAATGTCTTTCGCCACCATTTTTGAAAAGAATGAGAGAGCCCTGGTTAGCCTAGTGGTTAGTGTGTCCGACTCCAGCCAAAAGGCTGCAGGTTCGAATCCCGCTGTGGGCTTGGAGTTTGTGATTGTCTGTGAAAATACTAGTGGTGGTATTGGTGTGTGTGTGTGGGGGGGGGTAGATGGCGTTGGTGTAGTTGGGGTTCATTGTCGTTTTTGGATTGTGAGTATTGCCCTCCCTCGATGAGTCTCTGGAATCTCTTGAGGTGTCACGTAATAATAATAAAGACGAAACACCATGTTAGTTATTCTCCTGGCTCGTTTTGCCTGCTTATGGGATGAAAACACGAGTTTCCGGTTTGGGGAGCCTTTCCATGAGACCGACTTACCCACATTCAGATAAAATACTTTATAAAAATCCGCGACTTCCTGGAGGTTTAATAATAATAATAATAATAATAATAAAGGTTCTTTGCGTCTTTGACAAAACTCCAACACAGGGCTTTTCAAAGATCTTCGTAGAAACCGGCTGAGCTATGTTATATGTCACTTGTCGTTTCTGAGTATTTGTCGACTCTTGTCTCCTCCTTCAAAAGATGTAACTTCATATTGCAAATTCTTTTATGTTGTCCATCCAACCCTTTTGTTGTCTTCTTCTCATGACCTCAATCTTTCCCAACGTAATTAATTTGCTTTTTCATAATGATTCATCCGATCTCATTTTATGTCCAATGTTATGTTAACTTCAGTTTAGCAATCAGGGAGAATTCTACGTTATATTCTCTAAAACCTTCTTGTTAGTCATTCTTGAAGTCTAAGGGAGTCTAAATAGTTGCATCCAAATTCATCATTCAAACTAAATTAGTTTTCTTTCTTTCTTTTATACATCTCCAGTGGATCTTAAATAAGTTAATAAAATCCTAAATTTGAAAAAAGGATTTTATTACACTTTCAACGTACTTTTTAGAGAATTATTTATTTCAAGAACTTTTTAGAGAATTATTTATTTATAAATATCCTGTATTATATATTATTTATATATCTATGTTATTTATAAATATCCCAGTTTGTTACAATTTCTATATATAAGTCATATACCTACATTTCCACTGTTATAAAGTCGAGAGAGAGAGAGAGAGAGAGAGAGATAATAGAATTTATTTCGCAAAATTCTTCCATCATCTTTTTTAAATAACATTTCTCCTTTTTTGTACATTTCTGTATCAATTATAGATTATTATTTTAATTAATAAAAAATGCATCAATCAAAACGCATTGCGTAACTTCACAATTTACTCCAGTTTTTCAGTGAAGATATTTTTTCGTAACAACAGGGAGAAAATTAGCAGCAATCGAAATTTTTCTTTACTGAAACGTTCCCTATTAAGCACTTGACATTACAAACGCTTCCCTGCAGTAATCAAATACCAAGAGGTATTCCAACCGGAACTATAGTCATTCGCTTGAGGGAAAAAAACAGCGCGTATATTGAAGGTAAATGACGTAAGAAGAAAAAATGCTTTTCATTTTGTTCTAAGAGGTCGTTCATAAAAGACTTAGATTTGGGGAGGAAGAGGGGAAGTGCCTTCAAATTAGACAAAAGGACCACATGGAAAGGAAAGGAAGGGAGTTGAAAGAATGCGGACATTCAACCAACAAGAAATGTTCATCAGCTGCAGGTAGATCACTCTGTCTGTAGGCAAATCATCAGTAGGTCAGTAACAGATAGACATAAATTCATCTGTAGCGGTGATTATTTTATTAAGGATTAATAAAAAGCATGAAATATGCAAGTGAATACTTGTTTCAATAAGCTACCTGTAATCGACTGTGTGAAAAAATATTAATAATAATCTAGTACACAATGTAATAACTTTTGTCATTTTTGACGATAAGAGGGGAAAAAAAACCGTTACCGAAAACGTTTTAATCAATAATAGAATTTTAATAACTTCAAAGATTTTACATCGAAATTTATTAAAAGATGTCAGTTAAGAAGTACTTTTTATATTTACAATCCTAATGCTGTTTTGTACAATACGTTTTGTCAAATTATAACATAACTATCAGTAAAGATAGCATACATTCTTGCCTTAAATATATATTTAAGGCAATATATATATATATATATATATATATATATTCTATATATATTAGGGTTACCAAGTAATTTTATAAACTTGGTTATTTAACTCCTAATCCCAAGTAAGCAAACAGTTAAGTTTGCGCCTGAACGTAGTTCAAGTCTAAAGGTGGTGCAACACCAGGGCAACTCATTGTAAAGGTGGGTAAAGCTCTGATGCCTATTCTTAGTATTTTCAATAATGTATACTACAATACATTATAGGTGGGGTCACTACCCAGACCGGTTTCAACCTTTTTTGAGGTCTCCTCAGTGATACATCTCTTAGTGAGATGTGCTTTACACATTATGGAAAATACTCAGAATAGTAATTAGAGCTTTACCCACCTTTACAATGAGTTCCCCTGGTGTTGCACCACCTTTAGACTTGAACTATGTTCAGGCGCAAACTTAACTGTTTGCTTACTTGGGATTAGGAGTAAAATAACCAAGTTTATAAAATTACTTGGTAACCCTAATATACATTATTCCCAAGGAAAAAAAAACACTTTATATATATATATATATATATATATTAATTAGTTTAAATGACTGATACTGTGATACTGAGAGATAAAGAGGTGACATGGTTTATTTAAAAAGATACTACTAGTTTCGTTGAATGGATCAACTTCTTCAGGTATATATATATATATATATATATATTGCTCATGATAATATTTCATATACCATAAATGATTTTTAGAATTTTGAAGTTTTTAAAGTTTTGCGAAACTTGAATGCTTGCCATATTCATGACATTGCACAGCTATTTGTCTGTAAATAAAAATATGGTCCTGACAATCCCTGTAATTTAACTTTCACATCCATTTTTATTCCCCTTTTTATAGATGGGTATTATGAGAGCTCTATCCCATTCCTCCGGAATTCGACCTTCCGGATAAGTCTGAATTATGCAGCATATAATTCTTTCTATGCTTAGACGGCTTACTTCTCTATTTCGGATGCTACAAAACTGTGCAGTGTAACAATTCTTATATCTCCGTATTTGAGCATTCAAGCCAACTTTATGTAAAATACTTTTTGTCAATTTTCAATACACTTTTAATTTCAGTTGCGTTTTTTTTATTAATTCATGATTAATATCAATTTTAATTTCAACAACGTATTTCCTGTTCGGTGATTTTTGATTTTTTTAATATATTGGAATAACTTAAATAAAGAGCCAATAGGCTTCACTTCGGCGATGTAAAATTATTTAAATTAAGGGGATATTAAATCCCACATTATATCAAAGCCGAATAAGAAACTCAAAGATAGAAATCAAAGAGTTTCATGCCGAATATGGCAAACCATAAAAGTTTCGGCGGATTGTAGCGTAAGCTAAGACACATGGTTCAATACTAGGGCAACTCGTTGCAAAGGTGGGTAAAGGTACTGATCACTATTCTTAGTATTTCTCATAATGTAAAACACATCTCCTAGGACAGTGGTGGCGAATCTTTTTATGTTCACTTGCCAAAAAAATGTACAAATCAAGTTGCTGACGTGCCCGGCACATCAGCAACTAATTAATACAACACTAATTAATTAATTAACATTAATGAATACAAAATTAATTGCAGAATTTTATTGAGAAGTTTAAAAATTAATATAGAATTTCATAATAATGAACACATAATTTGACATGCAAATTGTCATATACAAATCAATATTAACCTATTATCAATTTATTAATTTATCAATATCAATATATCAATTTATTAATGAGATTTTTGTTGTTGTACATTAGATGCCAAATGCTTTATATCAGGTTCATATTTTATCACTTTTAGTAATACACACGCGGAACTAGATTCATCAGTCATTCTATTTCTTAAACTGTCTTTTATAAAATTCATTTCAAAAAATAACGACTCACAAGCATATGTAGAGGAGAAAATTGATAATATAGCCATCGCTAGTTTTTTTAAGCAACAAAAGGTTTCAGGAATGGCATTCCAAGTTCTCAATATTTCCTCTTCTGCATTCTTTTTAATTGCCCCCAATAATCGATCATTTTCGACTATTTCCAAGTCATTTCTCAAATCGACAAACTTTTGTTTCCATATATAACTGGATTGAAAATCGATTAGTTACATTTCTATATCTTCCAAATTCAGCCACTCGAAAATTTCCAAGTTGAGTTTATCTGTTGATGTTGTGTCCGGATGCAAACTAAATTTTGGTGTCTCTGCAAATTGCCTGAACTGCGTAAATCTTGAAGAAAATTCGTTGATTATCGACTGAATAACTGTAGAAAACTCTTTTGTCAATTTAACTTGATCTGTTTTTTCATGGGATTCTAGATCTGCAAAGACATTTTTTATATTTGGAAAATATCGGAAGGTATTAGAAATGACGTCACGATTAAAAATTGGTAATTTAGCTTCGAATGCTTTGATTAAATCAAACATGACAATAATTGTCTTGTTAACACCTTGCAGTTTAACATTTAATTCATTTAAATGTAAACACAAATCAGTAAAAAACATTAATTTTGAAAGCCATTCGACGTTCATTAATTGATTGAATTTTTCAATGATTTTCTCATTATGTAAAAAAAGTCTGACTTCATCTAAACACTCAACAAATCATTGAAGACTACAAAGATAATAAGCCGGAAGGCTATTTTACCGCCGAATTTGTTAATTAAGAGGGAGATGTTAAATCCCGTTTTATTTTATAGCCGGGTACGAAACTCGGGTCGAAATCCATCGACATCCGTACGGATGTCGATGGATTCATCAGTGAGTAGGTAGACCTGGAAGATATCAAAGCTTAGTGAAAAGATGAGACCTCAAAAAAGGTTGAAACCGGTCTGGGTGGTGACCTCTCCTCATAATGTAAAACAGTAATACATCTCCTAGGAGCTGTGTTTTACATTATGAGAAAATATCAAGAATAGTGAGGGAGCTTGCTCCACCTTTACTTCGAATTGCCTTCGCCGATAGTTTTTCGGCATGAAACTTATAGATCGTAGTTATCGATCTTTAGTTTCGCTTACTGGCTATAAAACAACAAAGGATGTTTATCCCCTTATTTTCTATCTCCCTCTTAATTAACAAATTCGCCGGTAAAATAGCCTTTCGGCTTATTATCTTTGTAGTTAACAATATATAGTGCACCACTTCGGCAATTCGATAGCAGAGGTATGTAAGTTTCTGTTCACTTAAAACCTTGATATATTCTTTCATAATGTAAAACCCAGCTCCTAAGAGATGTAAATATATTGTTTTACATTATGAGAATCGGTCACTAGCCAGACCGGTTTCAACCTTTTTTGAGGTCTCATCAGTGAGTAGGTAGACCCGGAATTAAAGTTAGTGAGGGAGCTTGCTCCACCCTTGCATGGAGTTGCCCTGGTGTTGTACTATCCAAGTGATCATTTACACTTGGTTCCGCCGATAGTTTTTCGGCATTGTAACTTTACGGATGTCGATGGATTTCGACCCAAATTTCGTACCCGGCTATAAAATAAAACGGGATTTAACATCTCCCTCTTAATTAAATCTTTGAAGAACTTTTCTACGACTTAACCTTCGGACGTTGTTGTACAAGTAAACCATGGTACACCGAGTTTACCTCACTTAATAATTCTATAAATTTTCGTTTATTTAAAGCGCGTGCCGATATAAAATTGACCAATTTTGTTACAATGCTCATAATATCTTCCAGTGGCTTGAAACTAGCCTTTGTGCATAAAACCTGCTGATGTATAATACAACGAAAACCCAGAACTGAATGTCCAATATATTTGGTAAATAAATTGACGAACCCATTTTCCTCTCCAGTCATACTGCGAGCACCATCAGTAGTTACTGCTACAATTTTGGAGGGATCTATATCTCTTTTAGCAAGGGCATTTACAACTGCGTTGCAAATATCTATTCCTTTTGTTGTTGTTGCTAATGATGTTAAACTTATCAATTCTTCTTTGATGTTATTCCCAACACAATAACGAATAAAAATTGCTAAACGAGCTGATCCAGTTATGTCAGTATTCTCATCAAGACAAAGAGAAATCAAACCAGAAGATTTTATATCTGTTTTTTGCTGATGAGTTATATTTTTAGCCATTTCTGTGATTCTATCTTTCACCGTGTTTCTAGCCAAAGGCATTCTTTTATTCTTTGAATAATTTTTTCCTTGTTTTCAAAATCTTCAAAGAGAACTGGTGCGCATTTTAACCATGCTTCTTTTATATATTCCCCATCACTAAAAGGTTTTCCGTGTTTAGCAATTACATTTGAGGCAAAAATACTAGCAGCAGTTATATTTGAACGACTGCCGATAAATTTCATTAGGGTTGTTGACTGGATATTCCTATTTTTAATTGTCCGAACAATAAATTCTTTCTGTTCGTCCTTGTTTTTCTCAAGGAGCGATTTACGGTTTGTCTCATAATGCCGTTTCACTGACGACGTTCTGCACACAACTGTCCTGGAACATGAAACGCATATTGCTTTATTGTCTTTATTAATCATGCCATATTCTTCAGTCCACCAGCTTTGGAACTCTCTGCTGCTTGACTGTGATAATTTTAGTTTTTTATTTTCGCCAGCCATGTTCGGTAGAATTGTAACAAAATAATTCACAACTTAAATCAAATGCATTTTTTATAGTTTCAAAAAAATCAACATTTTATTATATGCCTAAATTAAATTATCTTTATAAATCCCATTTACAGTAGCAAAAATAAAACAGTGCACATACGCAACAATAATGCACCTACCGCTGCTTATAGTACGAAATGCATAATGAACGTACGTGCGATTAGAAAAGGGAAGTCAGGGAATCCTAAGGATCAGTCGTTCTCAATTCTTTTTCTATAGACTGTATTTTTATTTATTCTTATTGTATTAGAGGGCTCCGTCCCAACAAACTTACTCGTAAATATACCGTTTCCATTTTTTTAAAGTTCATACATTAAACTAACATAAGTATTAATATTATATAAATTAAGTGGATATTAAATCCAACATTATTTCAAAGCCGACTACAGTAACTATAGAATTTTCGTGGGAAATTTGGCTATTCCCGTAAGATCTCTGGTCAAATTTCGCAAGAAACGTCTATAGTTTCTGTAGTCGACTTTGAAATAATGTTGGATTTAATATCCACTTAATTGCCTTTTGGCTATTTATTTTAGTAAATAAGTATTAATAATTAATTGTGGCATAATCATAAAGAGTATTAATACACTTAATGTATATGGTGTAGCATGTCGACAAATATAAAAGTACGCATTTAAATTAGTTATCAATCACAGAACTAATGCTACAATATTGTAGTTTCCTCAGGCTAACATCATTAAATTTACTTCTGGTAAGTTTCTTTGACATATCCCATTCTGATCACCAAAAATGTACAATATTATTCAGTATTAAAATTGATTATTGCATAATTAAATTGATTTTAATGATGTTGGTTTGAAAAAAAAAAAAAACGGTAGTGAGAAAAATAATTATGCATTGTAACTCACCATAGAAGTCAGCGGAGCAGGGGAAGCAGCAGAAGGATGTCGACTTGTCAGCGAACGCTTACCGTCGAATATAACTTGCTCTCGCATATAACTGGCACCCTGATTTCACTTTACGAAAAAAGACATTAAAAGGTTTTGCATATATACCTCCCAGACAAAAAAAACAACACGCCCTCCCCAACAGCCATTATAATACTGTAGATGCAAGCAAAAAAATAGTTTTATTGTATCCCTGAATAAGGTACAGGAGCTTTTGCAGTCTGTGTAATATATTTCTCAATAAATAGTGCAATTAGAAACAGCTGGAATAAAAACGGCGCCTAACTAATGAATCGCATATCCCCTCTCACAGAAACTACCGCTGTATAGGCAAGCAAAACCATATGCTGCACTGGAAACACAGTATCTAACTAAAACTCTTGTCCAATTTTTCAATTACATGAAATAAGTGTTTGTTTGATTGCATTTGAAATTCTCGATGTCATTATGACAGATCACAAAGGCTAACTTCAAATAAAATTCTACCACAAATTGAAACATGCCATATAATGCTTTTGTGAGTTCCCCTTCCAGTTCAAATGCAAACAAGGCAATAAAAACCAATCATGGGTTGAAACTTTGTGTGAGTTGAGCCTGCCGGTAATGACAAGTTCTGTCTCTGTCGGAACGATAAACGACACCCCGTCGTGAATGTCTTAAAACTAAGAAATATATAGTGAAGGTTGTTATGACAGTTGCAGATGTTATGGAATTCGGTTGAAGAGAATTAGCATTTCAACTCAAAAATTGTCGGTTCCATCTGTCTTTGGGTGGCGTGATCTTTTGTTAATACCGCACCAATCAAATTCATCTCTTCATAGCTGCTCTTTCCTGTAAAACAAAATTTAATTTGTAGGTATTCTAACAATTAAAAAAACAGGCTGAATAATTTATAAGCATATAAAAGGATATCACATGTAAATCGTTGGCGTGCCAGCAAAATTCTCGGGCGTGCCACCTCTGGCACGCATGCCATAGATTCGCCACCACTGTCCTAGGAGATGGGTTTTACATTATGGGAAATACTAAGAATAGTAATCAGAACTTTACCCACCTTTGCAACGAGTTGCCCTAGTATTGAACCATGTGTTTTTAGCTTACGCTACAATCCCCCGAAACTTTTATGGTTTGCCATATTCCGCATGAAACTCTTTGATTTTTATCTTTGAGTTTCTTATTCGGCTTTGAAATAATGTGGGATTTAATATCCCCTTAATTTAAGTAATATTGGAATTAGTTTCAGTTTAGTTTTATTTACCATTTTTATTTCAAGGGGATGTTTGAAAATCTGATTTATTCTTTTATTGGAATGTATATGCAGTTTTGTTTTCTGATGATGAATCCAGATAACGGTGGGTGAGCTTTGTACTACACGTCGATCTAGCCATCTCATTTAATAACGTTTACAGTAAAAAAATAAAAAAATTGATTTGCAACCTTCCCATGGTGAAAAAGCTCTACTGGTCACCTTACGGAATATTGCGAAAAACACAGTAACAAAAACCACAGTTATAAGTCATAAAAATTACCAAAATCTTAACGATAAGAAACACTTTTTTTCATGAACTTTTCGTTCATGAAACATTGATACTAGTGAAATAATTTGAAACTATTCTTCGTACAATATCAAACAAATAATTCCCAAAAATTAACCTTACATCGAATAGTTTGATTGCTTGATTGGTTGGCGTTTCTAATTATGACCGATGAGGCAAGGCTTGTGAGGCACGTCCTTGAATTACATGTGTTTGTTCTTCTGGCTTTGCATGTTTATTGTTAGAATAAACGATGCAATCATCGTATGAGACTGGTTAAGTTAACCTCAGTAAAAATGGATGAGTGAATATTGAAGTATATCGAAGGCGAGTTTTTTTGTCAACTTTATTTCTTTTGATTATTGAAGTATATTGTAATAAATAGTTTTCATTCAGGAAAACCAATAGCTGTTTTAATTTGCAATAAACAAATTGATAATAGACCTTGAGAATGTCTTGCATAATGATTTATAACAACTGTGCCAATAAAATGTTTGAATTTTAAAGTTATGTTCACCATAGAATTGCCTAAAGGAAAGCAAATAGCAATGAAGGCTTCAAGGTTTCGAAATGGTTGACTTCTTTAAAAAATAAAACATAAAATAAAAATACCCCTAATAAGGAACACGTTTGGGATTCAACTTATTTCGTTTCAGATCACGTTTCTACGTTCAAACAGTAGAACTATTTTTCGTACATTCGCTTCGCTAATTTTATGAAAACGACTGGCCTGCCATTCCAGTGAAATTCATCACACAGAACTCCCCCCCCCCCATTATTTGCTTATTTGTCATCTTATGTACTATGTAAATTCGAGAGCGCCCCTAGCTTTGTAAACGAACGAAAATGACACCCTGTCAATAGCATTTCAAACGTAATGCTCTATTTCCCATGTCATGCTCTAGTACTTGTGTTTTAGTAGGCCGAGTTGCTTCTTCCTGTACGCAATCGTAGAACTACTGATAATAGATCTTGAGAATGTCTTGCATAATGACCCATAAGTTGGTCACAAAAATCTCATGAACAGTTGTGGTAATATCTCAAAACATTAAAATCTTTTCTTGTCCACAGTTTTGTGCTTGGTGGGAAAACACACGTAGCTAAAGACCCCCTGTCTTATATTTCCATAAAGCATTCACCTCATTCTTTTACTTGCATTGCTATGCGGTTACATGAAATAGTTACTTTCAGTGAAAACTAGTCTACTGTTTATTTTTTAATAACGAACACAAATCCATATTATATTGCTGCTCGTAAAATGTAGGACAGCAATCATGTATCGTAAAGAAAGTAGATTTTTAATTCTTATTAGTACACTACCAAGGCTCCAGAAAGTATAAATTCTCAATGATCTTAATTCACCAGCAGTCCCAAAATTCATGAAGGTTGGGGGAGAAGGAGGGGGATTTCGTTGACCGAGAATTTTAAAGTGGTAGCTGAACTGTTCCATATTACAGCGAAGCAACTAAAGCTTTGATACAAGTTTGTATGCCATTACTGCTCCATGTGTTCAGCATCTGATAGTCTACACTTTGACACTCTCAAAACAAAACAACAAAAAAAAAAAAAAAACCAGCTGGTTCCATTTTATTTCATATATATATATATATATTTTTTTTTTTTTTTAATTTTTTTTTTTAAAGTTCTATTAGGTCTCAGTACTGGATGCTGTCTACAAAACTTCTAAACTACAGAAACTTAAGTAATCAAAAATAATTATAATTTTCTAAATTTTCAAAATATTCTTCGAAATAAAACATAAATTTTTTTAAATTTTATGTATCATTATTATTATTATTTTGCAATAATCGGAACATTTGTATAACTGTTTGATGTTCGAAAATTCCGCAGAGAAAAACTGCTGTAAATAATTCTTAATAGAAAATTGTGTGTGGGGGGGGACGCACGTGAAATTCAGTGGATTTCTCTATGCCGCAGTGGAATTCCAACCTACTTTATTTTTGTTGGAGTGCAGAGATGCTGTCTACTATCTGCAATTCAGTCCGAATAGAAAAGTTATGTTACCAGAAATTAAATTTGAAAAATGAATTGATTACAAAAATAAATAAATAAATAATAAAATAAACTCTACTTAAATTAAGGACCGCGGCAATACCAGATATTTTACTAGTACTTTCTAACAGGGCTGATCCGAGAGTATCTGATGCCCCTAGCCAAAGAAAATTTAGGCGCCCCTATACATTGTCTCTCTCTCTTTATATATATATTTTGTCATATTCACACAAGCACACGTACACCTACACATGTGGATATTTATAAAAATAATAAAGAAAGAAAGGTGGAAATAATGTAGGATCATCAGCGCGCACCAGGACGGCTTGACTTATTTCAGTTTTTATTATTAATCAAGGTTTAATTAATTTTTTTCGAAGGTTTTAATTTTTCCCCGAACTATGTAGAAAAAGTTGGCGCTCCGAAGTCTTAGCGACCCCAGGCGATTGCCTAAGTTCGCCTAATGATAAAACTGGCCCTGCTTTCTAAAAACACTAATCCGTCACGTATTTTTGAGGAAATGTTCCGGAGAGTTATCAACAGCTTTTACATATCTTTTTAACATGAGTCTTGCACTGGGCCAAGTGCAAGGGAGGCGATAAGCCTAGGCTTTGGATTATAGGCCAGTCTGTGTGTCTGGAGTTGGGGTAACTAGCTCTGTAAAGTGTTACAGAGCTAGTTACGACCAAGATTCAGAATTGGGTTTACAACAGAAAAATATTCTGTGGTGGCCAGCATGGATTTGTTAAAAGAAGATCGCGTTTTAGCAATCTGCTTACTTTTTATAATAGTGGAAAATACATTGGATAAGGGTGTTGCATATACAGTGGTATATTTAGATTTCTCAATGGCCTTTGATAAATTGCTACATGACAAGCTGGTAATTATATTGGAATGGATGGAGCTGAACAGTAGATTAGTTCGCTGGGTTCATGATTGACTGTCTGATAGATACATGTCTGACAGCGAGTTGTCTATGAAGGAGCGATATCCCAGAAGAGGAAAGTTACTAGTGGAGTACCCTAAGGGTCAGTTTTGAGTTCATCGCTGTTTAATTGGTATGTAAATGATATTGGGAGAGATCTGAATGGTGATATGCAGTTATTTGCTGGTGAAGCAAAGTTGGGCAGAGCTATCAGGAGTACAGGGGATGCTGTGGCTTTGCAAGAGGATTTGAATACACTGGCTGAATGGGTAAATGACCGGGGTTATCAGTTCAGTGTTGCAAAGTATAAGGTTTTGAAATTTGGGAAGGAAAGATGGGTTGTAAAGTACACAAACAATGGAAATATCTTGGAAGAAAGAGGTAGAAGAGATGAGAGATCTGGGAGTGATTGTGGATGAGAATATAAAATTTCGGGAACATGTTGTTAAAATGTGAGGATAGCACAGCGGATAATGAGAATGACGCAGCGGGCACTAACTTGTAGAATTATGGATGTTAACGTTTCCTTGTAGTAGGCTTTGATCAGACCATATATGGATTACTGAGTACAGATTTGGTCACCTGGTTTTCAAAAAGATGAAGATGTATTGGAAAAGGTTCAGAGACGATTGACTAAGACGGTTTCTGGTCTCTGGAATGTTAAGTATGAAGACAGATCGAAAAAATGCAATTTACAGAAATTATATTGATAGGAGGAGGAGAGGGGGATGTGATAGATACATATTAGCTGTTAAGAGGTTATTACCAGATTAATGGTGGGGAGATTTTGCACAGAATGGGTGAAGATAGGAAGAGAACAAGAGGTCATCTCTGGAAGCTGTATAAGGAGAGTGTAAGCAAGGGGGGGGGGGGTGAGGAGCAGGTTTTTTGCATGGAGAGTTGTGAGTGATTGGAATGCATTGGTTGAGGGTGTAGTGAGCGCAAAGACAATGAACATATTTAAGGCGCAGTATGATAAACTGTGTGTGGGGGGGAGGGTGGCAGCAGGACTTCCCATGATGAGTCTTTGACTCATGAAAGTTTTTATAATAATAATAATAAGAAGAGAGAAACGCCCTATCGAGATGTGCGTTCGTTTTCGTATCAATACCTCAATATAAGGTATCAATAATAGTTATACGCACATAACTATTATTAATCATTCTTAAATGAAAGTGAACGGCTTTGAAAACGACAGCATGAATACTGAAGAAGATTCCTCAGGTATTTGAAAATATATTATAAAATCAATCTTTTTATTGCTTTTACCATAAAGTGTTTATTATTTTTTGATTTTCGACTTCAAAAAAGTCAGCCACCATTAATATGAAAACTAACAGTTGTTTACAAGATGGGACGGTAATGGTGTAGTATAAAATAATCAGGGTACCGGTCTTGATGTGTTTATACGTCCATAAGTACATGCATGCATGAGAAGTGTCCATTGAAGTCAATAACCTATGGATATTATAGAAATAACACGAAGTATATATTGTTGATATATTTTCTCCATAACAGTCATTCTCATTTTTTATTCCTGATTGAATTTGTACATTTCTTTCTGTTTCATGATTATTCGCAGAAACTGTTCCCCGACATAATTTGTCTAAGTGGTTATTCATTATTATTATTATTATGTGACACCTCCAGGGAGTACAAAAACTCATCGAGGGAGAGTATGCCAACAGCAGCGAACGATTCATCCTCTTCACGCAAAAAAAGTTAAATATCTCCACTTTGGAAGTGTTTAACTTTTTGCGTGAGTCATTAGTAGCAGAGGCTCTACCAATCGACCAACCACTCGTCTTTATAAACACTTCCAAATATCGGGAATATCTGTGATTTCGGACTTCCATCTTCCAGATTTAATGTCATTGAGATGTATCTCCCTTTTACCTAATATTAATTTCTTGGAAACATTGGAATTGTTAACACTTTATTTTCATCATTATAAGGACTTTTCAACTAAAGGGTTTCAGTTAACTGGTCTCGTATGAATTCCGCAGGATTTTACCCTCCCGGAAACTCTCTTGAAAGAGACAAACGGATATAACATATTGACCTCACGCTATGAAGACTCCAGACTGATGGACAGCTCTCTCTCTCTCTCTTTCTCTCTCTGAAAATTAGTAAATTGTAATTTTCTAATTCTCCAAAAGTTTCTTCACCTTGGAATTCAGTTTATTTTAAAAACTGAAAGTTACAGTGCGCGCGCACACACACACACATACACACTGCTAAATACTAGACTAGACTGGATAGGATTAAGAACATCGCCTATCGTCTATCATGCTTCAGAAAGGCATTGAATTGACTGTTGCAATGATAATAGATAGCGCGTAGTTGCCTGACGATTTTCAAAAATAAAAATAAAAATAAATTATTACTATTATAAAAGAAAGCTTTTTTACCTTGGGTATAATATATATGTTAAAGATACCAAACTATGTTAAACCTGGTTTTAATCCATTTCCCAAGTAAGCAAACAGACAAGTAAGTCAAGTTTTCGCCTGCAAGTAGTACAAGTCTGGGTGACCCGCAAAGCAGTGCAAGTCTAGCCAACTCGTGGTAAAGGTGGAATAAGCTCTGATCACTATTCTTAATATTTACCCGTAATGCAAAGCACATCTCCTTGAGGAGATGTATGATGCTATGCATTGAAGGCAAGGGGCCACTACCTAGACCGGTTTTGACCTTTATTGAGGTCTCATCAGTGGGAGCCAGGCTTAGAAATACCAAGATTTAAGTAATACAGAGCTTATAAGTATTTTACCAAAAACAAGTTACCATAAGGTGTTTTGACCTTATTAAATAAAAATCTCAGGATGAGAGATAGATGTAGAAAGCTTTTTTTTTACCTTGAGTATAATATATGTTAAAGATGCCAAGCTATTTTAAACCTAGTTTTAATCGTAAAAGATAATTGCAATGCTGAAGCGAACATTGACTTGTAACTATAAGGAAGTCATTTTGTCTCATTACGCGACTGTGATACGATCTGTGCAGATTTAGGTGTTGCAGGTGATGCAGATACAGTGGAGAAGAGACAAAGGAGAATGTTAATGATGATAGTGGGAATACAGATAATAAGGACTGAAAAAAAGTATATACATATGACTTATTATGTTATATAGGATCTTACCTGATAAGTTGATAAGTATACATAGAGTAGATAGATTAATGCTTTACTATATGTAACATCGCCTGATAAGTACACACAGAAAAATAAAGCCTTATTCTGTCATATGCCTTACTTTCTCTTACGAGACTTCATCATTAGTTCTCTGTTAAAAATCGCTTATAAAACTAGAATTCCTTTTTATTTTTTTATTTTTTCTAACCGAATCAACTCATCGATATCTTGGATGGAAGAACCATAAGAATAGTTTCATCCCTTTCTATAGGAAGGGAAGGTGAATTCTTTCTCCTGTCTCAAATAACTTCTATTTATTACTTCATTCTCTCTTTCTTTTTAGCGGCATTAATAAATTGTTCTTGGCGATATCATTTTTAAAATGCAGTAATAAATTCATAATATATTTGTTTGTTTTATTTTTGAAGAACCATTGATACACGTAATCGTTGGAATTTTCTCAGACGTTGTGGAGATGAAAAGAAGTCTGTTAGTGGCCATATATGGGCGCGGTTGTAGAAAAGCCTTTTAATCAACAGTGCCCTCAGGTAAGTGTCAAAACCAGGCCGGTTTCGCCTTATAACACGGGTGGGAATGGAATCAGTGAACTTTCTCTCGCCAAAATTTATCTGACGCTTGTTTGCTGATATACTAGGGCGGAATCCGGTCATACTATATTTCCTTGCAGGATTTTTATTAGTTTCAACCTTGGCTATTGACTCTATATCAACTTGCTGAGCTTGTTTGCTGAGATACAAGCTAAATAATAAAATGATAAGTACACGATGAATAAGTAAATAAATAAGAAATTACCAAAATATAAATACAAATATAAATAAATTATGATCTATATTTGAATAGCATTAAAAAAAATAAAAATAAAAACTATTTTTTTAACCAACCTGCCATTCACTCTAACTAGAATAACACAGACTGTGCAATATTCCGTGCAAATGAAAATAACTATAATTGAACTAATAAAACAATTCATGCAATTTTTTCTGGCTTTATATTGAAAAGAGCTAGGGAAAAAAAAAGATTTTTCGCATCGTAACAAAAAGTACATTTTCATTTTACATTAAGCTCTTTTTTATCATATGATGATCCCAGTTTTGACATCGCATCGTTTTCTACGACTTAACCTTCGGAGTTATTTAGTATATTTTATTTTTAAAAAAAACCTGAAGTTTTTTTATATGGTATAGTTTATAAGATAAGAGAGTTTTAATTAACTTTCATAGTATTTTAATAAAGTGCAATATATATATATATATCCAATATATAACTCACACAATGGAACTTCGCCTCCTACGCCATTAAAATTTTAAATGTTCTTTAATGCATTTATGATTCCTAAAACTATATTCGCCCATGATTCCTAAAATCATAAATGCACGTAACACTCATACGTTAGGTGTATCAAGTAGTATCAACAAAGACTATAAATTCGTCTTCTGAAATTGCACTGCAGAGTCATCTTTTTTCTTCTCGATGAGAGTAAAATCCCTCGAAGAAGAATAAAATTGTGTTTTGTCTGGAAACAGTTTAGTAAATAGTTTAAGAAAGAGAGGGGGAGGGAGAGCAGAGAGAGAGAGAGAGAGAGAGCAAATTCTTGATTGCTTTTCTTGCCTGAACAATCCGAGGTGAAAACTGAATTGTAGATTACATGTTACTTCTTTATCCAATTTAGTGTCTTGATAAGGAAAACATTTTTTTTTCTTGTGGTAAATGTAAACTACTAAACTTTAATAGTTTAAGACATCGTTTTTCTAACTTTCATAATAAAAATAAATAAAAAAATTGGAGTACTATTCACGAATCTTGCCATATTCAAAAATCTTATTCATAAAAATGGACCACTCTGGAAGTTTAGAGTTAATGTTGCAGAATAAATATTGTTCAAAATGATCTATGAAATAGCAGTGAGGAGAGAGAGAGAGAATTGACTTTGATTTGTTTATATAGTTTATTTTGACAACGTAAATGGTCAAATTTACGTTGTATATTGAATATTGGATGATACTGAATGAAATTTATATTATTATTATTATTGTTATTATGTGACACCTCCGTGGAGTCCCGAGACTTATCGCGGGAAGCAACACTATATGATTCTACATCGTTTACTGTTCCCTACAAGTATTTTTGTCTGTTAATTGAGTGTGTTTATTCTAGGGTCAGTTTGACGGTTATGTTGGAGAAAAATTCAAGGTTTGCAGATTAAATGAAAAAGAAAAAAAAAACCTGCTATCTCGGTATCATATTAATATTCTGGCATGATGACGCAATAGAACCAGCTTCTTTTTTTAAGCGGGGGGGGGCATATCCCATCATTCTTATACCTACTTCTAGCATGTAGAATAGCACATAGACTTTAGTGTATTTCTAACAATATATCATCAATTATATTTACGGAAAATATAAGCCCCTAAAATAAGGTCTCGTGACTCTCGCAATTGGCACTCAATTGTTCATTGTTATACTTTCTACAAATATGATAATACAGTGTTAGAAATATACCAAAGACAGCTGTTCTGCACACTAAAAGTAGATCTCAGCCGCCATATTAAATTTATGAATATAGTAATTTGATCATTTGTCAGAATATGCACATAGTCATTAAGTAGAACAAATCAATCAGCCACTATAATTTATTTTTTGATTGAAATTCTGTTTCCAACATTTGTCTGTCATTAAAAAACTAATTGAAATTAGTCATTGATCGAATTCGTAAATAAAAATTAATAAAAACATAAGCTAAATCTGGAATTAAAAAAGAAAGAAAGGATAATTCCTTTCTTCGCCGGATAATTTTCGTTTATGATTGCCAAGCGAAATTATCTAAAATTGTCGTGCGTTTCTTGTTATTTGTGATCTGTCAGGTGAGAGAACAATGGAATATCTGAACTACTTTTCGTTTATTTGCTTTTCATTTTTTATATTTATGCTTATCCTTATCTGACACTTAACTGTCCATACCCTAGATGAGTCTTTGACTCCATGGGGTCCTGGATAATAATAATAATAACACAGATTAGCTTTTGTTTCTTTGTTTCTTTTTCTTTGTCACCCCGTTCTGAATCTGTGGCACGTGTTTGAAAGTTTCTGGCAGGATTAACATTGCTATATTAAACATTGTTTCATACAACGTTAAAAATTGCTTTATAGTGAAGTGAAGTATGAGTAATTCTCAACAATATCTTCGAAACCACCACAATGATATTTCTGTAAATTGATCATTTTTTACTAGACCTGAAAGCGATGACTAAAGAAAAGCAACGCTGACTGAGAAGTCCACGACAGTCGGAGACTAGTTATTAAAAACACACAGCAGTGTCACTATTAACGACAATTTCAAAGGTTATTGAAGAAGAAGAAGAAAAGATTAATACGTGTAGCTACTTAAATTCCATATCTTTTACTTGATTAATCAGAAAAATTCAAATCTGGTTTCAATATGAAAAAAAAAAAGTGTTATTGGATTGGATCATAAAACAGTATGTTTTTTCTCGATATATCTCAAACATTCGAAACATCAGAAACATCATGACTTCAAAAATGTTTATGACAACTTGAAAAGCGGAACAAAAATAAAATATGGAGTTTCACAAGGTTCAGTGATAGGAGCTATCCTATTTGTAATATACGTTAATGTTCTGTATTGAGTACAAACGTTCTGGTAAAATAAATGACTTGAGAGTTCATAATTAATAAAATATCTTATGTTAAAAATTGTCCAAGAGGAATTTTAAGATGTTTATACTATTCATGTGTAAATTCCTCATTACAATATGATAATACCTATTGGGATGGAGATTAGTACAATATACTGCCTTTGATAAGAATTCAAAAATAGAATTATTAGAGCTCTAGAAATTGGCGACTTATTCGCATGGAATATGAAACTCGGATGGTACACTCAGTGACCTGTTTGTCATTCTTAATATTTGTCAAATATACAAACATTGCATTTTTTTTTTTTTTTTTTTTTTTTTTGTATATAATGTAGATTATGGTTTGAGCTGCGGCAGAACTTTCTGGTTGTCCCTAAAAACAAAGAAATGTTTTATAAATCTTTTGAACACTTAACAACAAGGGCAGATGCAGTAAATTGCCTAATGAAATAAAGTCTGTAATCTCAGAATATGTATTTTAAAAAAAAGATGAGAGGATAGTTTATGGGATTAAATAATGTTGCCTTTTATTTTAAATGTATATCATATGAGAATACTAGAACTATTATACTTTATGTATAATAAAGTATATATTGCTTCTGTTTTCTATTCTTTATTCGTTTTTTTTTTTAATTATTATTATTAATTATATTCCTATAATATTTGTATTGCATCACTATTGCATCATATTTATATTATCATTTTTACTACTTCTTCCTTCTTAAATTTCAAATTAAAAAAAAATTACTAACATTTTTAATATTAAAAAGGTGTGGGTTATAGTATGTAACTGCAAACCTAAAATTTATATAGGATTTTCTTGAATTAGTAAATAAATTTACTGGCAATATTACTTGTCAACCCATCCTCCTTTTCCTCTTTTTTTTACACAATATCCATTCTATTTTAGCTACACTTACGTTCATTCCAAATTAGGATTGACCTATCTGTTATAAAAGTCTGTACATTAAAATAGTATGGGCTATTTTAAAGCGGAGATTGTTGTACACATGGATGGATACTGGTAACCTAGAAGATATGCAACAGGTCATGCGTACACTTTATTAGTTGTTTTCGATAACAGAATTATCCACGGACACTGACATTCGGAACAAATTTAAAGTGATGACTGTGTAAAGTAAATAGCTGTAGAATATTTGTAAATTTTTATTTCATTGCCTTTCTATATGAGATCAACTACTGAACAACATTATTTCAGAATGCATTTGGTTAATTTGAGAATCAACTGTATTCATGGTTGAAAAAAAAAGTATTGCCATCTTACGACAATAAATATTGTAAAATAATACCGTTCAAAAAGATTTATAAGCCACCAAATCCTTTTAATGCATCTGAAAGGTTTATTAATGTGGTATAAACCTTAAAATATATCAAATAAATTTCGTAAAAAAACAACAATAATAATAAATGCTGCTGAACATCTATAATCAAAAACGAATCCGAGAGAAAGAGAGAGAGAGAGAGAGAGATTATTATTTACATTTTTCTAATGGAAATGCGCTATTGTACTACCAGAATGCAACTACTTCAATAGCGCTTCCATTTCTCCACGTTTCCAGAATCTTTCCATCTTTCCCTTGAAGTAAAAATGAAATCAACAGTTGGATCATCGGAGCCTCCGTAGCTCAGTCAGTATAGACCCCCCCCCCCGGGTCGGAAAGACGTAGGTTCGATTCCCGTCAGTGACGTGAGGTACCTTCATCTGGTCTCTTTCGACTAAAAGTGAGCTAGCCGGTGTCTTATACAGAGGTAAGGGTTTTTTTCACCCGAAAACTAGGGTTTTTCGTCCCCCAGAACACACTCGGATTACAGTCATGAATACATCCCAGCCATATGCCGGACCCGGCATATCCCGGATAAAATTTGGGGGTTGGGGAAAGCAATGGTGAACTATCATGTAAAAATCTCACCAGGAATATTTTGTGGGCAATGCTTACAAAGTCACCTATATATATATATATATATATATAGGCAAACAATCCCTTTGGTCCAATCATTAAGCATCGCCATATTTCTCTATATCAGTATGAAGTCTCACAACCGTTTCAGTCCTAAACTACTAGAAGCGCTGATCAATTCAGCAGACAAGTCATCTTTCCTAGAGAATTTTCCATTCTTCTTCATCTTCCTTAATGCTTCTTCAACCGCTGCCAGCCTATTTTCTTATTATCTATCTCATGTATATATTCATTCCAGTTTATTTCAATATGACATCTTTGTTTAACAGAGCTCTAAAATAATATTGCTACATCATCCTAATCTCTTCTATTCTTTCTATCTCCACTCCTTAAACATAAGGTTCCTAATTGCTTATTCTGTTCTACATTAATCAATATAATTCTTCTTGTTTAGAATCAATATTTTCTTTCAACTTATGTGTTAATTTAACATGGCTTTTTATCTTTTCCTCTTTAATTATTTTGTTTTATATGATATATTTTCATTTAATTTAGTATTGGTGAGTTTCTTCAGAAAACTTTTGTTCTTACTTAATTGCTTCTTTAACTTTTGTTTCTCCTCAGCGCGTTTGACGCACACCCACCCACCCACACCCGCACCCACACACCAAGATAAACATTCAAGACAAACATTATTATTGCTATTAAAACGTCTACCTAAAGCAAACAAACCTACTCGATCGATTTTGGTACTACAGAATTTCAAATATCAGGAAAGTTATTAAAGGACTTATTGTCACCAGCACATTTTTAACTTCTTCGCAGAAAACACAATGGTGACGACTTCAGGAAAGAATGGAGCAGGTACGTGTCGATGAAATTAAGATAAATTCTATAAAAATTTCCCATTGAAATTTCACTGACACAAAATGCAATATTCGAGTATTTTGTCTTAGAAGTATTTATTATCGATCCACGCTATTTTGCTAAATGACGGACAGTTTAAGTGGAGTGATAAACGCCTCCAACAAGACAAATTGCGTAGTGATTTGTCTTGTTGGAGAGTAATTTGACCAAAATACCACAACAGAGTTTAGATCCAAGTATTAATATTAATGAAATGCCAATTTCTAAATTCGAATACTTGACATGCTCCTATGAGGAGACTTCCCAACGTACTTTACATGCTAAGTTCTCGGAAGAAATTAAATCAAGAATGGTCTTTGATTCGGAAACATGGGAATTAACCAAACATGAAATAGACGAATTGGAAACCATCGGGATGTGTTGCTGGAAGATATTTGAATAAAGAAAAGAACAAATAGAGTAGTTTTGTTTTGGGGGGAAGATAAACAAGAGAGAAAATTATCGGCAGTGTTCAATAAAGAAAATTGAAATTATTATATGCTCGTGACCATAATCTAGAAAAAATTAATGGGAATAAAACTACAAGGATGCTCAAGAACAAGACGAATAAATCTTCAATCGAAATAAGACACAAGAAGGATAGTCTATTCAGATATCAAACCACATAGCAAATAACAGAACTGCCAGAAGACCGGTCGTGAAATGTCGTGAAAGACTAATCAATCTACGGATGATGATTTGGAAGATGGCACGTACCTTGCACATTGTCAGGCTGAAAACAGAACCTATCAGTACGTGTAGATGTCACATCAATAACTAGCGATTTAAGATAACGTAAATCATTTATTGTCAACCGGAATTATATATGTTGTCGATTGGAGTTCTATGTTCAGGAACCGCTGTAAAAAGGCAGGCAGAAAAGGTTTTTTCTAGTCAGGGTAAAATCGAATCTATAACGCTCAGGTGATATGCGTTTACCCTATAGTATACCCTAACAATAATAATTTGTATAATTATTGCATACAATTTGTTATCTGCGAAAATCGCATAACAGAATTGCGTTAATATATGGTTAAATTTTTCGTTCTCTTTTGTATGAAAATAAAAACATAAATACTTAATGAAACTTACAAAGATATCATTGAGTTGTTAATCATGTTGTTATTAACAAACAATTTTTACTATTTATTAATAATAGTTAAAAACGACTGCTAAATAGTTACTGTATTCCTACAGGTATAGCACCTACAGGAATAAAGTGATGTTTCATGTTTACTAGATTATAATAAAATTTTAGATTTGGCGCCACGCCATGATTATATAGTTTCAACCCTATAAACACAAGTAATCGAATGTTTACTTTTCATAGTTGTTTTTCTTTCAGCGTCAGTCTATTTAGATGAATCGCCAAAGCCGTTCACGCCCTATCTTCTTCCGTTATAGTGCAGTAATAGAATGTTTCTCTTTCGATCACCTAGTATGTTTTTAATTCATATTTTGCTGAACTTCTGGACTCTCCTTTGAAATCTATTGTATTCATTTCTTAAGAAGCGTTGTTATCATAGCAACCAAGGTTACATAAAGCTTTCCTCTGTCAGATGTATGCTGCCAATATTTGTTTGCATTTCTGATGTAAAAAACGAACGAATAGTCTTATAAAACTGGTGGAATACAGGGAAAAGAGAGCAAGAGAGAGAGAGAGAGAGAGAGAGAGAGAGAGAGCAATTGTTCTCTCTCGATATAATTGCAATCTCGAAAAGAAAAACGATATACATTTGTTATCTATTGTAATTCTTCCCTTTCTTATTTATTAAAACCGATGGCTACTGTTGTTGCTACCTATAATAAAGAAATAATATTAAAATTGAGATATGAACGACTTGGCGCTGATACTTGCCTATACAAAAAAACAACAACTAAATATCCGCGCTTTTAAATGATGAATAGATTTATTGATATTATTTAGCATTAATCTTATTTGTATATCTTTAGCAAAAAAATCTTACGTCATCTATAATACGTGTAATATATTGATAACATAATTTCTCCGCTAGATGGCTGGCTGACTACAGTTGTTATTATCATTACTGCTTATACGGGCTTGGGATATTCTCAGGTCTTCTGCGTGATTTGATATTCGCAATCGCATATAAATGATATGTTTACGTTACTGGGTCGCGCTAGAAATGCTTACAAAATGGCAAGCAATAGTTGACTAGACTCATATTTGCAATCCAAATTTCGATAAAATAAGATAATCTCTTCTGAATTTATAAATATATTTTTTGCTTTATAAATAATTTATAAATGTTTTTCCATTTATAAATCATTTATAATTCATAAATTTACAAATAATTTTTATCTATAAATATTTTATAATTTATATATTTTATTTTATTCACAGATACATGAAAACATGTATTTAACATACCCAAATTTCGATGCCCATTGAAAAGGGTTAACCTTTTTTTTTGTACGTCTTCCTCAATTTCAGATAATTAAAAGGTGCAGCCACTACTGAGGATGGAAGAGAAATTCCTTATCTACTATTTTGATCATTCCGTTTCTCAAATTTCTGCTGGCCCACCAGAACACTGTTTCCGTTTAGAGGTATACTGAATTAGATTGATTAGAAATATATTCTGGTGTAACCAAGTATTATGCTTTTATTATTATTATTATTTTAGAATTCGGAACCTCCTCGAACAGCAAAAAAAAAAAAAAAAAAAAAAATGAAATAACTAACATGATGTGTTCAAAAATTTACTTATTTAAGATTTTTCAATTATTATAAAAGCATTAAAGAGAACATATATAATTAAATATTAAATATTCATCCACGGTTCCTACTAGGAAATATATTCATTTTTTCTCCCTGGAACTCTTAGGATGTACGTGTGTAGTGGCCTTCCATTGTACGAATTCCAAGGCTCATCAGTTTGTACGAGAAACGGTAGGAACAATATACACATTTAAAACCGGTTAACTCAACCTCGGTTGAAAAAAGGCCCAGAAAATGTTTCTCCCACTCTTGATGGAATTCGAATCCAGGTGTTCTGAGGAAGATAATGTCTTTCTTCCAACACAATTGTTCCCTGCTCCCTAACAGAGTAGATAGTGATGACAAAAAGATCTTATTGGCATAAAATATTGTCAATAAAATAAATTATAAAATGCCAATTAAATATTTACGTAAGTTAAATCCGTATTATGTTTACTAATGAGGTCTCCATTCTGAAAAGAAAAAAAAAAACATTCTGAGGTAAATATTCTGTTTTAACACTTAAAACACTTGTTTTAAGTATTTTTAATACATAAAACATGATGAAGCAAGTGTGTAACATCGCAACATGATATGCACTTTCAGTTTAGCTACGATTCTGTTAAAGTCAATTTGAGGACTGTAATGTATTGCGCTCGTATCATTATTGATTGTTCAAGAAAAAACTTCATGCAAGCATACAGCGTCACTCATAATATCTTCGGACCAACATTAAGCAGTTGTACTTCTGCTAAATTCTGTTCCTCTTCAAAGTTTTGAGGAAGAAAAAATCTTTTTATTTTATTTTAACGTATTGTTTAATGGAAGCGATCTTATAACCGGAAAACTGGCATTCCAACGGAAGCATTCATTCGAGCTATTCCTGCCATCTATGGGCAATTGCAAGAAATGCAGTACAATGCTTACTCCTAGGCGCTACGTTCATTCCAATATTTCTCGTTCGCATATAGTGAGTGTTCACAATATTTGGAAACATGTACACCAGGAATATAAATAAGGAAAACGAATTGTAATAAAAATAAAAGAAGAGATTTCAGATGTGTGAGTGTTAGGAACAGAATCTGTACAACCTCTGCTATACCCAATTTATAATATAGCTTTCTATGTTATAAATATATCATATGAAAAATGCAACGATCGTTTAAGATCGAAAAATGTAATGAAATCGCCTTAAGGATCAAAGGTAGGTAAGGTCTCTTCAGGGAGGAGATCTTCGAAAAACGGAAAACCGGCTAGAACTTCTAATCTGATCTCCAATCCTTACCTTCGCGTTGCTTACTCTATTAATAAGCATCAAACTGACTGAAAGAACGAACGAGATGACTGGCAATTTCGAGTTTAGTTGACAAAAACTATCTTCTGTATTGGCTTAAGCCAAAGAAAATGATGATAAACAACATGAAAATCTCTGCTAACTAAGGTGTCTTCCTGGTAAACAAGTGAACAACTGTTTTCGCCGGAACAAGGATGAACAGTAAAAATTCAGCTACCAGAACAAACTCAAACAAGACATAAGCTGAATTCAAGACGACCTCCATAAACATAAGAAGTATCAAGGGAAAAGAAGTGGAACTGGTAGCAGTATCAAATTATATCCTGACAATAATGATAAGGGAAAAGAAGGAGTAGCTATGGTATTCAATACTAGACAATATAATCAATCTTCTTACATTCAGGCAATTTCAAGTAAAGATATGAGGACAAACATTAAAATGATAAAATGTACAATGAGACTTATTTGTGCATATGGTCACAGAGAATGTGTTGCTAAGGAAGTGGAGGAAATTTTTGAGACATTAGTGAATGCAGCAGCTCCCAGAAAAATAAAAGGAAAAGTTTGTTTTTGTTGAAGATCTGAACAGCAGAGTAGAAAATAAATACCATACATAGAGAAATGTTTGGAAAAATTTGGAGGAACGAGCAAAGCTAATGATAATAGTAAGTACCAGCTAAGTATCTCTTCAGGCATGAGCTCATTACTAATACCATGATCAAGCATGAAGATGTGCACAAATTCAAATGGATACAAGACAGAAGAAATAAGAAAAAAGCGCCTTGACTATGTATTGTCGATAGCGACATCTTCAGGAGACAAGTGTATGTAAATACAAGAGTAATCGAAATTGGAAGTGACGACCATTTAGTTTTGAGCAGGATAAAGATCTTCAAATGAAAGTAATGTATTTAAGAAAGAAGACAAGGTCAAGCAGCTTTCAGAAGTGAAGTGTAGACTCGAAATATACAAGTGCTTTTCAAGAAAATAAATAAATAGTTTAAAAACAATAATCAAACCTTGACAACTAACAGATTCGGATGAAAATATTGATTCAGCAAAGAGGCATATGGTAAATTTTTCTTCAAGGATAGAAAAATTCACAATTCCATATCAGACCAAGGATAAAGAGTCATAATGAAAAAAAAAAGCTATCAAAAGTTCCTGAAAATAAGTTAGCATATGCTTTAAGAGAATACAGAGAAAAATGTAAGAGAACTAAAATATGTTTAAAAGTAACTAAACAAAAAAGTCATGAAAAGAATTTGTTAAAAACATAGAAGACAAATATCAGGAAGATGCAAAATGTTCTGGAAGCTATTAAAAAGCTTAGAAATGGAGGAAAGTGCATGTTAAAAGAATCGAAGATGATAAAGTTGACCTATAAACTGAGGATGAAGGTATCCTAGAAGTCTGTAGTAATTACTTGAAAAGAATGTTAAACGAAACAAGCAGTGACAGAACCATACTACAATATTTTCAAGAACACAAAGAGGAGTACATATCAATACTTGACGTAGAAAAGCTATTAAAACCTTAAATATGGAAATACAGCTTTGATTGATGATATTCCAAATGAAATGTTCAAATATGGGAGTTTAAAGATTTTTCAGTGGCTACACCGCATAATTCAAGAGGCCTGATGAGAGAGTCGAATTCTAGATGATTGAAGTAGATCCTCTTCATAAAAATGGGATAAAATGGAAGTATGAATTACAGTATGCAGAAATTTCCCTACCGTGTGTTCATGATAGATTAAGCAAAAAAAAACTGTGGAAAAGAAACTTGGATAAGAATAAGTAGTGTTTAGTCTAAGTAAGGAGTTTATTTGATACAAAATCAGAGGTAAGACAAGGGTGCACACTATCCCCGCTCTTTTTTATTATCTATATCTCGACCTTTCTAAGCCCAAGGATCAGTAAAATGCGTAAAACAATTCTGCGGACCACTAAGTTACAGAGGCGTAGCTGGGGGTAGGGGGGGGGGGGAGATCCGTCCCTGCCGGCACCTTTTTTGGCGTTTATGAAATCTTGTCTTACAGTCTTATAAAACAGCAACTGAGTGATGAAATTGTCGAAGTCTATTTCATCGACGATTTTGCGAACAGAAAAGCAAGAAAAACAACATTTTAGAATGTTGGAATTAAAGTTTTACTTCAAAAATAAACAGTGTTTTTAATTTATTTCCCTATACGTCGTTTTGACTTTTTGTAATTTTTTTTAAAAAAAACCTATGTAGAAATTACCAACATTTCGGAAAAACTGTGCATTTATAACATAATAAATCTAAAAGCATGTTTTGAAAGATATGAAAACATAATTAATTAAATTGGAAGTAGACGATTAAAAGTGTATCATCATTGAACAAAGTTTTAATTTTTATTAAACAAATAAATAAGATGATATAATTATGCTACTACTGACTTTTAATGAGATGGTTGAGCTTCTCGGCCCTTGCAGAGTTACTGGATATCTGGCTCAATATTGGTCAACTTCAGTCGAAGATCGGCACACACACTAAGACGATTTCTGTATTTTGTTTTTATTTGAAGGAGCGATGAAAACCCTTTCTCACAAAGATAGGTTGTAGAAAACTGCAGGACGATTTCCAATGCTTCTCCGGAAATTGACTTCTCACTGAAGACGAGATCCAAAATCGAGCAAAACCAAGATCACGGAATTGCATTTTAAGCCCACTGTCACTTGAAAACTCAACTAACTGTTCCTTTTTCGACTGCAAGCCTGAAATGGATCGCGAATCCACAGAAAATTCTTATAAAAGTTATTCGGAAAATACGTTTCAAAATTCCGTTTCAGATTTTTGAGGTGGTCACAAACCCTTTCCACAAACTCAGAATGAACAAAAATATTATTTTCCACTAAAAAGGATTCCAATGTTGGAAAAGGCGCAAATTGTCTGTCTTTTACATAATTAATCCATAAAACCAATTTTTTCTCGAATGCCTTTATTTTGTCGTAGGCATTAAGAACAGTTAAAAAATTTCCCTGAAGGGAGAGATTTAGTTCATTTAATTTCGAAAAACTGTCTGAAAGGTAGGATAGTGTTGATAACCATGCTTCGTCAACAAAAGGTGATGCAAAATCAGAATTACGTTCATTTACAAATAATAAAACTTCGTGCCTTAATTGAAATAACCTTGTTAGTACTTTGCCCCTGGAAAGCCAGCGAATTTCAGAATGAATCAAAAGTTGTATATATTCACTGCCCATTTCATCGCAGAGCACTGAAAATAACCTGTTATTTAACGATCGAACTTTAATAAAATTAACTAGCTTTACAGCGTTGTATAACACAATTTTAAATTCTGGTGCCATTCCTTTAGAGGTTAACGCTGCCTTATGTACCCAATTCATATCCGGAGCTACTTCCTTGACCACAGAAACAATCCCACTATGCCTGCCTGTAAGGGCGCGAGCTCCATCCGAACAAAAACCTATACATTTTCCCCACTGGATCTTTGTGTATTATGTAATTATTGAGAGTGTGAAATATTTCTTCTCCAGTTGTTCGGGATGACAAAGTTCTACAAAACAGAATATCATCATGAATGTTGTTATCATGCGCACATCTTATGTAACATATTAACTGTGCATCATTTGTAACATCAGTAGTCTCGTCTATTTGTAACGCATGATAAGGGCTCATCTTAACTCTTTCGATTAGCCGAGATTCTATGTCGCCTGCCATATCATTAATTCTGCGACCGACAGTGTCATTTGAAAGAGGAATCAAATCAACATCTTTTAGTAACTTGTTGCCAAACATAGTTTTTACCACATCTTTTATAGCTGGAAGTAGTAAATTTTCCCCGACAGAATGAGGTTTCCCTGTTTTCGCTATGCACAAACTTAAGAAATAGGATACTTCCAGTGCTTTGCTATTAATGGAATCCATGGCTGAAATTATATCTTTCCCATGATTTAATGTACCTAAGCGTCCCTGAAAAAATTCAAATTGGCTTATTTTTCACATCACAATGTTTAGTTTCTAAATGTCGTCGGAGTTTCGCAGGTTTCATGCACTCGTTCGACAACACTTCATAACACAAAACACATTGAGGTTTCTGTTCGCTTTCATCACCACACCAAGTAAACCCGAATTCCAAATATGAACTGTTATATTTCCTACGGTATTTTTTCTTTGAACTGCTTGTTTCTTCTACTTTAATAGTATCAGATTTACTCGCCGTTATAACACATGTATTACAATTAGGGGTTAGCATCACCTGTTTCATTTGCTCTTCTTTTCAAAGTCCTAGTTCTAAGCCACTTTTCCATTATTATAAAAACATTTCCGAAAAATATATAAATACTGGAGTTAACTCACGAAACACTTTGTTCAAGTATCACTTAGCACTTCTGAAGATATACTGAGCCTTGGTTGAAGGAAACCTTCAATACAACAAGCAATTGGTTGAAATGTGGATAACAAGTGTTCACTTGAAATCTAACAAAACAGCAAGGGAAGGCGGAAGCAATAAAACTATATTGTTTTTCACTTTACCCCTCTTTTATTATTCGTAGGCATTAAGAACGCCTTTGAACATTCTGAGGCTACTTGGGTTTTTTTAAGGCTCCATTTGATTTCAATAATTTTTACTTACTTATTCAATTTTAATTTGTTTTGTTTGGATAATTAAAAAATATATATTTATTTAATTAATTTAAGTCTGCCTGCGGACCACCTGTCCCATCGTCGCGGACCGCAAGTTGAGAAACACTGATCTATATGGATTGCATTATGGCAGAAAGTGCATTAAATCTGATATTAGAATCGTCGATATCAGACTTAGCTCTTTGCTTTATTAAAACAATGATATAGTCTTTATAAATACGAGTCTGCAGTATAAATTTGTTATAGCAGTAGATAACTGCTATAACAAATTTGTAATATGAAAACAACTAAAACAAAATTAAGAAAATAGGAAAGAACATATAACTTCAACTGTAATAATTTCAATTGAACACCTAGAGATCAATTTACACGGATTAAAAAAAGGCAGAAACTAATCAAAAAGTCTACGATAGCATGCCACTTAGACAAAAATGTGAGAGGAAAGGTCAACAAAATAGGTGTTTGAAGACAGGAAAAAAGATCCAGAGGAAGACCAAGATCCATGTGAATTAGTGCAGTTAAAAATGACACAGAAGACAGAATAATTCGGAGCAAAATTGTCGGCAGGAAGTTAGTAATGATGTAAACATTTAATGTAATATCTTCATAGTAACCTGAACACATCTTGAGGCTACATATCAGGAATTTGATGATGATGATGATGATGAAAAGCCAACACGTAACTAATGCAAATTAAAAGTTTACTTGATTAAAATATATTTAATGTATATTTTTTTCTTTTAATGATCAGTTTATTATTGATGCTCCAAATTTTGGGAGCTTTTAAACTGATACACATTATTATTGTTACTGTGGAAACCGTTTAAAGTAAACTTGTATTACTGTTTTAAAAATGGATGGATGTAATATAATAAGTAATGCAACAGTAACGGCTATTTTAACTTTCAATAAGACCTCCCCGATTCTATATATACAAGTAGTCCCGGACTAAAGTAAGAATTGCATTCCCCAAACATTACGTAACTTGGATTTTACCAAGTCGATGTCAATCCCTTGACAGTTAATCACACTGTATTACTTACGTGTTTACAGAACATGTATGCGGTAGTACATTAAAATGTAAAGGTCACAGAATTCACACTTAATGCTAGGCAATATAATGCAGTAGAAATCGTATAAAAATAAATTTTAAAAACAATTTTTAATTTGACTGTTCGACCTTTCTTAGGAAATTATCAAGCGATGACTGAACATGGCTTATTTCTTCTCTTCATCAAAAAATCTCTCCATTATAAGCTAAGACGTACCCTATATCTCGTCGAACTTTTAAGAATTATAAGACATTTAGATCTAGGAAAAGACTGAAAATATATAGCACTAAAAAACTAAAACTACGCCAGTGTTGCATATATATATATATATATATTTTTTTTTTTTTTTTTTGAAAGCGGAATAAGAAAGTGCACATGCGACACATGGATTGTTTGTCACATGAAAAACCGCCGTTAGATGGCATCGAAAAATCTAAGTGGGTTAAGTAAAATTTTTATAATTCACCATTTTCGCCTTTTTATGATATTTGCAGTCCGAAAAACGTTTGCATTTTTTTTTGTCAGAGTACGCCGTTCTAAACAGAGATGTAGAACCGTTTGGCAAATTCCTAAAGGGGACATTTGGCAGGATATTGTACCAGTAATTTAAACTGTCTCACAATAAAAGCACTTAGCTACGAATTTGCTAAAGGCGTAGTTACGCTTCTGTTTTTAAAGATCCATATGAATAATATAAAAGTATTTTTGTTATGTTTCAAAGTGTGATGTACATGTAAAGCCACGAAACATGAATAGTGTCGCAACGAGCAAATAATAAAGAGCGAGCCATAACATGCAGTTGAACACAGGGTACTACTGAACGGCAGTCGTCAACGATGTTTAATTCTATAAAGTGCTCACCCGATATTTTTCAAAATCAAAAATAACTAATGATCGAAAACAAATATAATTACAGCAATATAATTACAATGCAGCTGTAAGAATTGGATACACGAAAACCTAAGTTTATTTATATGCATTTAGAGATATGAAATTTCGTGTATGAACATTAACAAATATACGCAGTTTATGCTAATTGATTCTGAATGTTAATTATGATAAACAGCATATCGTTCCTGCTTATGTATAATTAATCATGCATGAGAAGTTTGATGTGTTTATCTAGAATTATGACATGATCCCAACAAACAGTAGCGTCCGATAATATATAACATACAAGAAACAAATTTCTACATTTCTGCATTTTTCGTGAAGATAAAAATGAAAATTATATTTTATTAACAACAATTACTTGGCGCATGTTGTAAATGAGATGCACGAAACGCCGGAGAGACAGGTGGAACAGCAAATCGTGTCTTGATTTACTGTGTAGTTTCTACCTTGCACAAGCGTTTGAGGAGAAAACATACGTGATGTAAACACCTCAATGGTATAATTATGGAGACTAGTTGATAAAACGTCAAAGAAACAAAAAAAAAGGTTGTATCCTATAGTAGATATCTTTGGAATAGAATAAATTGGTCGTTTTTTTCCCTATTATTTATGATTAGTGAAAACATTAACTAGAAAGGAAAGAAGATTAATTATTTACAAATATGTTAGATTTATTTCTGATCCTGTTTGTTTCACTTTCGTTTCGGGTAAAAAAAAAAATTTTAAATTAAAAAAAAAAAAAAAACCTGCAATAGTGAAATTTCTGATAATCCCATAGCTGTACGTATCAATGTTATGTATAATAATGTACACTTCTACACCACACATATGTTTGTAATATCCATACCTGGATGATACACTTTAGAAAGTAATCACTCAGTAATTCAACTATTTCGTCTACTTCAGTCATCTCCCTACTATTAGCATTCATGAAAATTATTCCATATCATTCTTACTGTTACTTGCCAGATACTGAAAGAACTCTCGGACTATCCTCTGCATATACTTTATAACGGTCAAAAGGTTTGCTGATCACCTTTTCTGTGCTGATCACTCCTTTTTCAAATACTATTTGATCATTTCCCCATGATCAAGTGGTATTTCAGTTTATCATCCTATTGTCCTACACCAAGCATTCTTTTGAATTTGGCACCTCTGCAATTTTACATATAATCCTTCTCCACTGAAAATTTTGCATGCTTAGCCACCTCCTGTGTCAAAACTACACGATCGCTCTGACCACTTGGCTGCACAGTAGCCATCTTGGTTAGAGAGAAATCCTCTGATTCAATCGCAAGATCCGGCACTGTCCATCCTTCTAGTACCTTCCATTACATGTTGCCTGAGTTAATTATTCTTAGTAGCTGCATAAATTCCATTTCGTTTCGCCCATCTGCCGTTTCCTCTTTTCAGTCTATGTCTCCATACTGAAATACTTCCATAATAATTATCAGCCCTCCACGCATTGAATTTAATGCATGTATATACACTGTCCACATTATCCTTTGCATTTACTGTCCTTATAGTAGCAATACACTATGTATTTTGTTGTGTTAACTTCACACTAGATGGCCTCAAATGCTCTCCTTTTCATTCTCACTGATTTTCTGTTTAATTAGTATTCTTTTTGGCTGTAATTCATATTCCATCAAATGAACTGCATTTAATTTAAGGTATGATATTTAAAAAACTTTGCATTGAACAAAAAAAAAAAAAAACAGATTCAACTATTAACGCACATATAGTATACGAGTATATCATCATTCTTCCTATTGCAATACAGCAGCAGACTATTCCTTTATGTATTTTCGATAAATAAAATATGTATTATGATAAGCATTTATAAAAAAGTATTTAATGAAAAGAAAGAAGTTGCTGTTAAATAAAGTTTGTAAACGACTGCTCTAACCAATAATTTCGCTAAATGGTAAGCGTTAAATTTCCAATTTACTTCACCTGCTCTGCCAGACGAAATTAGTTTTGCTTAGATGACCGCTAGGGGCGGTAGTATGCAATCTATCAGAACAGTTATTACACATACCTGCTAAAATACTGGGAGATAGTCATTATTTATTAGAACACCCAGGTAATTAAGTGAAGCATATTTTTTACACGTACTTTACCACACACTGTATTTAGGGGTGGAGTAAATAGTCCGATAATTTACAGTGAATGTCATTAACAGAATATTTATGCAATATATGAAATGAAAAATATAATAAATAATATATCACACAAAACGACAGGGGTCATTGGCTATACTTGTGAAGACATCTTTTCCAAATATTCGTACAAAAAATTAAAATGACTTATGGAGTTCAAAAATTCTAAAATCATTGAAAATATTACTGTTAATAAACACAACTAAGACAATAAGTTGTTTAAGAAATGAAATTAGAACCGAACACTGCACCGCAGAAACAGCTATCGACCAACAATGAGATGATTGATGATGTAGATGTAGAATAATTGCTAACACGGATATAGTCATGAGACAAATATTACATCTACCAGTTATCCATTTTACATTGGTACCGATTTCTTCCACATCAATCTAACTGGTCTTCTCGACTTAAGCTGAAAAAAATAAAATAAAAATAATCTAAACTCTCCAACTGAATCATATTTCCTTATGATTATGACTATTTTGCACAGAAAGCTGAGCTTAAATAGATGCATCGTTTGTTATTGTTGTGTGTGTGTGTGTGTGTGTGTGTGTGTGTAAAATCTCGGAAAGGTGACAAACTTTTCATCTTCAATAATTTGTTAGAATATACTTGTATACAGAATAGAAAATAATCATGAAGCTAAAGTTTCTTCAAGCTAAAGAGCTCCCTCTTTAGCTTGAAGAAACTGTTTTTCCCTTGTTATCATTCTCTGTCACTGACAAATATATTAAATACACAAGTTTATCATTAATTATTTATATTTTCCTCAGTATGAAAAATAGCCTCGGTTAAGAGCTACTGCATAGAATATATTACAGATATTTCACTCGTGACTGTGTTTGTCTCCCCTGGTACACGAAAATTCAACAAATACAGTTGCCAGAACGTGACAGTGATGGAGGAGTTTACATTCTTATTCAGAGCGAAATGATTAATGTGCCTTGGAGATAGAGTCGAATAAGGGTACCCGCTTGCTAGTACGTTCACAAGTGCTGGTAGTACCTTTTATTCTCTTTTCTAATTAACATTTAGCATTATCGCACGTGGTTTTTGTATTATTGTTCTGGAAACAAGTGAGTTTCCAGAACAATGTAATGAGTTAGCTTTGTAGAAATAGAAATACAAACTATTAATATCTCTCATAATGATCTCCCAAAGACTTAAAAAATAAAAAAAAAGAAAGAAAGAAAATGGAACCGTTGAGTTCAAAACAATTGACTTTATCAGTCCTGTTTAATCTGCAGTCTCAACATCCAGGATACGAGAGTATCTAGCAATGGCAAGTGAATGACCCCTTAATACATATTTACTTTAAATCATGAAATAATCATATCACCTGTGATTTGTGAAGGGCCATTTTAACTACAGGTGCAACTCTACCAAAAGATTTCACGTACCACTTTTAGCTTTACACCTGCTTCAGGAAAAGTACAGTGACCCCGAATATCTTCTAGCATCACTAATTTGTTGAATGTATGTAGTTGAGCAAACCGAAAAGATCTGATCGTATAGAGAAGAGCACATACTATGTTTATCTACTGATGAAACCCGCAAAAAGGTTAACCATCTGTACACGTGTTTTAAGAATTCATTCCATGAATTCATAATAGCTTCATATTTAAACCACTTCTGTGCTGATTCTCTACTAATGTATCGGGAACATCGTTATTACATAGGAAACGCAACTTTTGTACTTTCTCTTGAATAAGGATAACCTTTTATTTTTCTATTTAAAATATCCGCAAGAACTGACTGACGGATTATAGATCAAGGTGTATTGTTACTAGTGAATGATGTGTTTCCTGCTTATCCTTTTTTTTTTCCCCTTTTTTCGATATATTATCTTTAAGAGTGTTATTTATAGTTCAGTAAGGAAAGCTTTTATGTAGTGCTTACATTTCGCCCAGACAAGTGGCTTTGAATTGTCTATTGGATTCATAATTTTGCCCAATGTAGCGGAAACGCTAGAGCTGTTGACGAATACTGATGGCGATTACAAAACTGTATTGTCCATAATCAACGCAGCCTGTTGTTTAATCTGCAGAAGGAGAAAGGTCATTTCACAGCTCGGTGTGTTGTAACTAGCGCTAACGAGAGATTGTGGGGGGGGGGGGGAAGGAGAAGCCTGTTCAAATTAGAGAAGCCTGACATATGTTAGACATGTTTTTGTTTCTTGGTAGCTTAGGAACGGGAACAGAAATATTTTTTCATTGGTCTGAACCCCCCCCACACACCCACCTTCTTGACGACATTGATTATAACAACAAAAAAGATAAACCAACATTTTATTTTATAATAAAACAAGGTGCGACAAGTGAGGTAATTATAATTTAATTCCTTTTTCTGACAATTAAGAAGTCAATGGACACCACAGTGCGAGGAACAAACTGCCTTGGTGCCTACCTTAATAAGATGTAGGATCTCCTTTCGCTTTGATGACTGCAGCAATGTTACGGGGCATACTTTCCATTAGTGAATACGATAGCGATCAATGAGAATGTTGGACCATTCTTCCTGTATGCATGTAACGAGGTCCTGGACTGTTGCGGGGAAACGTCCCATGACCTCACATGACGCTGCAGTTCAGCCCACAGATGTTGGCTGAGATCAGGACTTTGTAGAGGTCAATCCAATGTGGGGACGTTTATGTCCACAAACCACACAGTTGAAGCGGCAATCTTATGACAGAGTGCATTGTCTTGCTGAAAGAGACAATGGTCAGTTCCATAGAAACGTCACCAAGTAGGAAGCATTTCATCGCTCAGAATGTTCAAATATCTCTCGGGGTCTTGGTTATACTGATTAAAGGTTTGTTATGGGCGTTTTATCAATCCTTTCTATAGTTAGGATTGAGTCGATCTATGGCTTTTAAAACCCAGGAAATTTGGATTTAACTCCCACATCTAAAAAAAAAAAAACATGACCAAACAACAATACGTTCTCGGATTGAGGATCACGAGATGGTTCCAGTTGTTTGTCCTTCCCAAATGCCTTGTAAATCATTGACAGCCACACGCTATTGATAGGAACATGGTAGGGACTGGCTGTCCACTGCTTTCTAAAAGTCAGTTGGTTATATCTAAAAGAGTGTCCCATGCCGCTTTTGAGGAATGGGGTACTTTTCAGACATAAAGGAGTATCCCATGTCGCTTTTGAGGAATCAGAAGACGTCAGATGAGTTATTTTCACATTTCAATAATTTATATTTTGGTTAATTTCAGTATGTATAATAAATAAAAATTATACGTTATTTAAAACAATTAAATAAAAAGTACCTATGTAGTTTACAACTTTTTTAAAAAACCTTTAAATAGTTTAGAATTTTTTTTATTTACTTTGAACTTGCCTTATTTTTAATATACTTGTTTTAGGTATTGCCAAATGGAAAAAGAATGAAATAATTTGTCTCAAAGGCCTAGGAATCGACTAGACATCGTCGTAAAAATGTGAAATGTCCCTAAAAGTGGAATTGAGATGGTTATGTCTTGATTGTTCAGTTTTTCTGGATGTTTCACTTGGTACTGCTTCCAGAGTTCTTGTGGTTGATTGTTGCTCTTTTGTTCCAAATTTGTTGATTTTTCAATAGCTGGATCTCTATACTTGTAAATTTTTTGTGCTCTTTCTTTCTTCTACGCTATTATGCCTGGTATTGCTACATCAGTAAACTACACGTCTTTTCATCGTCTTTTTCATTTCATATCTGTCATGTTATTTTCCTCATGTCGTCTATCTGTCTGAATATTATTAGTCTTTAATATCTTCGTCTTTTTTTTTTTAACTGTTATGTTCCCAAAGTTCATCATATCAAACTTCCTACACGGATTCCAATGTTTACCACTTGTAGCTTGATCATGCCTTTGTTTATAGTCAGTCTGAGCAATCTTGCTGCAAGAACTAATCAGATAGCCTACGGTTTCTTCTTTCATTTCCTCATCTATCATTACGGATCTTTTCAGTCGTCGCCTTTATTGAACATTCATTTATAGTGTTTGTTCTTGAGCAGCAGGGTATCATACGTGTGGGTGTTTTGATGTGCCCTATTTGCGTCATCAAATATTGACAGTGAAATGTTTTATTTTTAGCATTATCTTTTTGTCAACCTTCTAATAAACTTTCCATTTTTCTAATCATCATTATTATTATTATTATATTTGTAAATCGACGATTTTTCTTAATTTGAGAGAGGTTTTTTTTTTTTTTTTTTTTTTTTTTTTTTTTTTTTTTTTTTTTTTACAAACTAATTTCTCTGACCTTGACTAGTTTCATTTTTATAGTTCCATTCTTAAGTGAGAATAAAAATCCGGAAGTGTTTAATTGCTCACTGTTCGTAACAAAATTTCACTCACTTGGGTGAAGCCGATGCAAGTGACAACCCAGATATTCAACATCGTGCAATACCGAGTCTTACGATAAATTCTCCACCTTCCCAGTCTCTGGAGAATTTACATATACACGGCAGCGTGCTCACGGATTCGTAATAGGTCACTAAAAACACGAAACTCGGAGATTCTTCGGGATCACGCACAGGCACGTGATATGAACTTCCCGGAATGAGCATCATTCTAAGAATGAATCGTTTATAAAAACGGTGTGACGCACGCTATATTAAACGGTTTACTAGAGGGGTATGCGTGCGATATTTTTTCGGTATCCATCGGTTGGTGACCGAGAAAAGTAATGCAACTAAATTTCCTTTCATTTCGGTTCCTTTTCTTTGCAATATTTTTCTATCTTGCTAATATTTCATTAACCTTTCAGTCAATGTCTGTATTAGTCGGTAATAAACGCATACACACACTCTCTCTCTCACTATATATATATATATATATATATATATACCGGGTGATCATAAAATAACGTTAAATGTTCAGAGTCCTCTAGCGAGTAATGTATTGGACGAAACACACCAATATTCGGTAGACGTACACAGTGGAACATGGGGATTCGATTTAACCAATCAAAAAGTACCAAAAGTCGCCAAGAGGGGAACTGTTTACTGAATAAAATGCATTAATTTGCATTATCGCGTTTCTTGTGAGCAATCATGCAATAAAAGGAAACCTTCCATTTCTTATTATTCATAGACGAACTGCTTTTCGATGCCTCTTACCTTACGTGAGCGTGCTTTGTTAGTCAAACTATTATCAGCGAAACAATAATGCCAGTGCTTGTCTTCGTGATTTTCGGCATATGAGAAATTTACGAAAAGGACCGATTAGCGTAACAAACTTACGAAAACTGATTCGGCCATTTGAAACTACTGGAAGAATTTTAGCAATGCAGGTAGGCAGGGGAAGCAAACCAATCAATCAATCACCAACAAGTTGAACAAGTTGCAACTGCTATTGTGGAACAGGAGATCACGAATGTGCAGGGTACCAGCAGTGCACGAGCAATATCCCAGCAAACGGATATTGCATACACAACGGTGTGGAAAATCCTACATCAAATGTTGAAGTTTTACCCCAATAAAATCAGTCATGTTCAAGAATTGCGTCCTGGTGATGTGACCACACGAATCGATTTATCTTTAAGATTCTTAGCGCGCATGGAAGTGGATGATGCATGGCGTGGCAGATTTTATGGAGTGACGAAGCGCACTTTTATTTGAACGGCGATATTAACACATGCAACTGTCGCATATGGGCTGCAACTAATCCGCACGTGTGTCTGCAGATGCCTATCCACTCGCCCAAAGTCACAGTGTGGCGCGGATTTACGGCATCTTTTATCATCGGTTCATACTTTTAAGAGGAAAATCGCCAAAATGGACCAGTGACCTGTTCCATCAATGCTAACAGGTATGCCAATATGCTACAGAACTTTGTGGTTCCACAACTGCAACAAAGAGGATGTCTCGATTCGACCATCTTCATGCAGGATGGTGCACCACCCCACATCGGACCTCAGGTACAGCATGTTTTGCGACAATATTTCTCTGACAGAGAATCGTTAGTCGTGCATTTCCCACGCCACTGAGATCGCCTGATCTCAATCCTTGTGACTTTTGGCTGTGGGGATTTCTTAAAAGCATTGTGTATCAAGTACATGTACCCGATATTCCAACTTTGAAAGATCGAAAAACGTTACACGTGAGACAAATCAATTCCGATATGTTGCGAGCCACTGTGGAAAATGTCGTGCACCGTATGCAGTTCCTGGAACATCAGAATGGTGGTCATATTGAACCTCATTTGTAATTAACAATAAACGTCATGAAATTGATGGGTGCTGTCTCTCATTTGCCATTTAGTCATTCGTCAGTCACACCTACTAAAATTGATTTGGCAGCGCCAAAATTTTCCCTGTTGGCGACTTTTGGTACTATTTTTTTCGTTAAATCGAATCCCTCATGTTCCACTGTGTACGTCTACCGAATAAGGGTGTGTTTCGTCCAATACATTATTCGCTAGAGGGCTCTGAACACTTGACGTTATTTTATAATCACCCAGTATAATAATTATCACTTCAATTGTAAACTTGTAGCTTCTCCATTCCATAGCTTGGAGAGTCATTGGTCGATTAGAAGCTGGACAAACGCAGGAAGTCGCTCAATTGTGTCGTTTATCTCAAAGCGTAATTTCGCGACTTTCGAATTGCTTTCTGGAGAAGGGATATGTTCGAAATCGTCTTCATGCCATAGGTTTGTATGCTCGAAGACCAATGGTTTGCATTCCACTTACTGCAAATTACAAAAGAGCCCGAAGAATTCGGGCACAGGAACATCGCAATTGGACAAATGAGTCAGACTCGTCTACTTTTTAGTGACCAGTCCAGGTTCAGTCTGCAACTAGATAACCGACGTATCATGATACGTCGGTTATCTGGCATGAAAGTGGAACAAGAAATAATGCACAGTTTGTTAGTGAAAGACCCCAACATTAAGGTTGGAGTTTGATGGTATGGGCTGGATTAAGTATAGGTGGCCATATTGATCTCTATTTTATCAGAAACGGTTCCTATCGCGATGAGATTTTGGAACCTTTTTGGAACAATTGCAGCAGCATATTGTTCCAAAAATAGGAAAAATAACAGATTCTTCCTCGTTAAGGCGAACAGAATTAAGAATGTGATTAGATGATTCTAATTCTTCCACATGTAATATCTCTCACATTCTTCCATACGCAATTCAACGGATTTCTCTGTCTGACCAAAACAGTACACATTGCAGTTACACAGACGATAAACTGCTGGATACTTTAGGCTGTCATTTCGGTTTAGATGTGCCGAGTAAGGAACGGAGTTTGGAAAGGATTTAAATTTCTTGAGAGTTTTTGCTGATTGGGGTGAAAGGGAGCTGATATACTGTACAGATATAAAAGCATTTGCATCAGTGAGCAAATAAGGGATAACGGTTTGCCCATGGCCAAACCGAAGTTTTGTAAGTAGTATTTTTAAAAATAAAGTCACTAATATATATATTTCCCTCATCTTATTCACCAATCTGGTGTTCACTCTCTTCATGAAAAACCCTTCTAGTTGATTTTTCCAAGTTATCGATTTAATGGTGTGCTGTAACTCCCTTCCTTCTCTTACCTTGGCACATGCACTTATAATAGCTATGATGACATTGCTGTTGTAAAAATGATTCCTTTGTGCTTTAATTCTCTTAATATTATCGAAGACGGTAATATTACAACAAAATTACGTAGCTAATTCTCTCAACTTCGAAGTTAAGAATCCAATAATTATTTGATTTTTTGGAATTTCTAATCTGCTCAATCCATTACTTTTCTTACAAGTAAGAACATGTTTCACTAAAAGAATTCTAGAATTTGGAATTTTTCTTTTAATTTTAAAAGGAAAAAATGTAATTCTCTACAACGCTTAGTTAATTATCCTTTATTGTTATTATGTGACATCGCCAAGAAGACCAATAACTCATTCCTAGAGGGCACCTACATCGTAAAACCGAAGATCGTCTACACTTCTGAATCCACTACCTACACCTACTGTCCACCAATACATAACACACTCTACTATTCACACAGTCATCAACAGCCCAGTAATAACCTCTCTCTCTCTCTCTCTCGCACACACATGCACACACAACCGCATGTGTTTTTTTTTTTTTTTTCGGAGAAGTACTTTCTCCGGAAACACGAGTTTCCGGGAGAAAAATCCCTACCACCTCAGAATGAAAATGAATTTGGCTAACTCACTTTTCAACGAAAAAGGCCATATGAAAATTTTGTGTTAAAATATTTTATGTGAGCCTAGAAGGCTGGATCTCACTCGCGTACTTTGAATTGGAAACTGGCACTGGTAGAATATCGACACTTACAGAGCAATGCTGTCGTCAAAAATAAATAAAAATAAAATATGTAAATAAATAAATAAAAACGAATAAATAAAAAAATAATATATAGTAATAATAAATAGTAATAATAATGTATGTTCCTGGGTTTGGGCTATGCCTTTAGTAAATACTGTAGAAGTGTGTCAGAGGTTTTTTTTTCTTTTTTTTCCCTCGACTAGCTTGATTTGTCGAATGGAAAGCGTCTTTGCCTTCCGACCAACAGGGTGAGGGTTCGCGTTCCACACTGTGGCGTGGATGTTTGCGAAAGTATTTTGGTGGTGGGTGTGTTTCTTTCTTTCTCTCTCTCTCTCTCTCTCTCTCTCTGAGTGTGAGACCTTCATCCTTCTTATTGGAGGCCAGAAGACTGCTTTAAAAAGAATCATGTTTAATCTCTAGAGAAAGGTTTAATTATCTAAAACTTAATCGACGTCCAACCCGAAGAAAACCGGACAGAGAAAAACCTTGATAAACCAAGATTTCTCTCTCTCTGGTTTTCTTCGATTGTATTTCATTTGTGTCATTGATGAGTTTTTCGTCGAGCTATATTGTTCATTCATTTGACGCAATCATTAATTTAATGGCATTCCCCGATTATCATATACTCATTCTTCACTGGAGAGGACTCTCAGTAACTTCTCAACCCAGAAGTTGACCTCTTTCAAATTCGAAACCTAAATATCAATGTGATAAAACCAAGTTGAGGAACTGAGTAATATGGAATAATACTTGTGTGTAAATGGTATTCCGTATTACCCGAAGTTCCCCTACACATTTTCTTGTCCTCTCTGCTCCTCTTTTGTAACCCACTCTACAGTTCCCTTCCGAAAGTCCTCCCGCTTAAGCCTGAACAGCATATCATTCTTAATGACTTCCCTCTTTGTATCCCTCACTACATATCAGCCAGTCATAGGTAAAATATTTCTTAGTACTGTCCAGAATGGATGCAGCCGTTCTCTCAGATTTTTGTCTAATCTAGTTTATGTCTTTCTCATGGACATTAGTATTTTTGCATGCCGCTGTAACCATGAAGATCTTGATTCCTTCCTTCCTTCCATGTGACGATTAATGCTTATCCAAATTAAAGAAACATTTCCTCACCACTTTAAAAAGTATGTCTTATTTCATCTAGGACTTCGTGTATTAAGGATGATTCACGACGTATCTCTGGATGGATTGAGGGACACCGATTACAAGAGACTCAGCTGAACAAAGAACATGGATATTAATGCTGCATCATTCAATCGACGGAACTCCATTACAACTAAGCATGTTCCTTCCTGTCATCAATGGATAAAAGAGACTCGCTGTGATTTGAATATACATATTTTATGCATCTTATAGAAACTTTCGACTCATGTTGCGCAGTGTTGCTATTCATGGAGTACAGAATACACAATGCAATAGTGAGAATTATGGAGAACAGATTAAAGGACAGTGGTCGGATAACAGCAAAAGAACCCGACTACCATCGGAATGAGGAAGTCTAGAGATTTTTTTTCTGAAACATGTTTTTCAGAACTGAATGCAGAGGACTTTTAAACAACAGCCTTGCTTAGAATACACGCTAGAGATTTAATACACATGCTTCACCAATCAAATAATGGTGAACTAACTCATCTAAACTTGCGACGTCATTTTGCAGCTAATGAAAACTATAACAGAATAGTAAACTCCCGAGCACTATACTGAATATACTTATACTTAGAAGTGTATTCTAGAATTAAGACAATTCTCGATTCCGCCCAGATCTTTTGCACCGTTTGTGATTTACATACTACTGGGACACCCTGTATTTATCGCACACTGTCACCATGTTTACAAAATCCAGCACACCTACGCCTTTTCCTTACTTTAAAGTCGAACACTCATTGTCGTCAATAACAACTTTATTTAAACTGATTAGCGTTAAAATTATATGTCTGGTGCTAATAAACGAATCGAATCCGATTGATATATATATATATATATATATATATATATACAGTATCTCTCCGTTTGTGTGGGGGGGGGGAGGGAGGGCAATGCCCATGGTAGCGCTGAGTATGGGCGTGATTGCATGAGTCATTATACATGATACGTTAGTCATTTTAAAAGTTCTGCACACTGTATTGCAGTTGCTAAACCAAACACTATTTAACAAAATATACTTACAGACCTTTAGTATAATTCTTTCGAATTCAGGAATGATCTTCTTCTTCTTACAACTGCTGTCAGTTTGAGTAAGTCTTGAATGCTTGTCAAGAAACCTTTTTTTTTTTTTTTTTTTTGTTAATATGATTGATCACTTCAGCTGTAATCTCGTCAATAGTAATGAAGCATTCCTCACGGAGTGGTTATTTCAACATCAAGAATAGATCGTGCTCTGTAAGGCTCATGTCACGAATCTTCCTCCATTTTGAAGTTTTATTTAACAGCACTAGAATCACCTGAAACAGATGACACACAACATTTTCAAAACTTTAAGTCTGGCTTAAATTGACTTGAAGATGGCAACCATTATATCATCCTAGTCACGCATGCACGATGTATAAAAGATATGAAATGATCCTCATGTGGAATCTAAGATCCCTTGGAGGGAAGGCCTATTCTTGTCATTACACATAACTTTGGCAGGGACGTGCCGGCCATATGTGCAATGTGTGCGACGCACACAGGCGCCAGGATAGCAAAGGTGCCAAAGATTTGGTATATTTTAAATAAAGTGAATTTTGTCAGCAAAATACTGCAGTATTCATCTATGAATCTCGAACTTGCTTTAGATGCATTGAATGATCTAAATCAATTTTTAAATGATTATAGGTCTGATGAAACTTTCAAAGAAATTTTAGAAAGCTGAAAATCAATTGCAGCAAAATTTGACGCAGAATCTGTATTTTGTAACAGTAGACCACTAAGGCGAGGTTAAAAGACAACACAATTTGATTACGAACATGAAAATATAGTAGATTCTTTTCATTTAAAGTAATTTTTTTCCTCTGCATAATAGATCAAACATTACAATCTTTGCAGGAAAGATTTACTTTATTAAAAGAACATATGAATTAATTTCAGTTTTTGTATTTGTTAAGTACTTCACAAAACAAGAATATTTATTATCTTGTTGTCAAAAGTTACGACAAAAATTAACACACGAGAATCGTTCAGACATTGACGCAGACGATTTATGCAAAGAAATTTTACACTGTCAACCATTTATTTTGTCAGTAATTCAGTATATTTATTCAAACGACTTAATCACGGTTTATCCAAACTTTTCTCTTCGGATCTACAATTGCTTCGGATCCGAATCTTGCCATTATATCAATATAGTCATATATTTTGGATCAACTTGATATAAATGATATTATTCGAGAATTTTCATTAATGAAAACTAGAAAAGTTCAATTCACAAAGTGATTTTTCTTTCTGTTTAAATATTTATTTAACTATTTCTTTACCCAATGATGTTTAATATGTTCGTATTTTATATACTTGTAAGTTACTATTATTTATTTATTTTATTTATTTTTTTTTTCCCAAATTATTTTTGGTGTTTTTGTAGCCTTGTATGTTTGTTTTTTATACTTTTTTTTTGTAATTTCTGCTTTTTGTTCAATAAACTTATAATTAATATATTTCATATTTACTCACTGATACGTTTTTATAAAGTGATTTTTTTTTTATTGGGGGAGGGGTATAGGGGCGCCGACTAAAGTTTTGCACACAGGCGCCGGACACTACTGGCGCGCCCCTGAACTTTGGACAGATAATACTACTAGTAATAATAAAAATAAATGAAAAAATGCCTGAAAAACAATCTATAAACCAAGGAGACAGAATGTCTTCTGTCTCCAATACTTTTCAATATTAACATTAATGAAATATTAATACAGTGGAACACCATAAACAATCCAGGCATAGAAATTTCCCGGAATAACAAAATAAATACGCGATTATTTGCAGAAGATGAAGTAATATTATCAGATAAGGAAGACAATTTACAAAGAGAAATGTATAATTTAAACATTATTATAGTATATCAGTTTGGAATGAAAATATCCATAGATAAAACTAAAACAATGGCATTTTGTGGACAAACTCCAGTTAGAAGTAAAATAGTTATTAATAATAAAATAATAGAACAGATTAATACTTTCAGTTATCTTGGATGTGAAGTTGAAAAAGACAAAATTAAAAACTTCAAAATTTTTACAGATGGCCTGATAAATAGAACACTCATTCCAAATATAGTACAAAAAGAAACGCGCTTGAAAATATACAATAATTTAGCAGTGCCCACATTATCACGTGGCAGTGAAATTTGGGCAATAAAAGACAAACAAAAAATAAAAACAAGTGAAATGAGATTTATGAGAAGAACTGAAAAATACGCAATATTAGACCAAAAAAGGAACGAAGATATTTTAAAAAGAACTAAAAATGAATAGAAGAAAAACTAAATAATTATAAGCAAAATTGGATAGAACATTTAACCCGAATGGCAACACCCGGTATCCTAAACAAATAAAATATAAACCAATTGGAAAGAGAAGGTCGGGTAGACCTAAAAAAAAAATGATATTAGACGGATAATGAGACCGAACAGACCTTAGTATTATAATGATGTCATGTAATAAAAATAAAAAGACACTTAATTCGTTTTCTTCTTCTTCTTCTTCTTCTTCTTATAGCAAAGAAAAATGTATTCGAGAAATACCGAAAATAAGCCTAGATACACTTTTTTTTTTTTTTTTTTTGCTATGACACATAATTGGGTTTATTATCGTTAGGAAGGGATTAAAATTTTGTTTCAATCTTTTACAAAAGCAAACAAAGTTAGTGCGTGAGGTATCTTCATTATTAGGCTACTTGTATATAAAGGATGTTGTTGACATCACCTCAACTGCAATAGTAATTTGAATAAGGTACTACCCAAACCAATTCACTTTTAAAAGACGAATATAATTCCTCGTGAAATATAATATAATTTATAACTCAGTGGTAATTTCCTGATATTCTCCAGCAAACTGTCTCCAAACTCGGAAAATCGATGGTTTGTAGATCTAGGAGTTAAAAGAGCATGGCAGATACCTCCTGCCATCTTGTGTTTCTAATCCTCACTGATATTCTAGTTTGAAATAGTGAGAATTGTACTCTCGCTTTTTCTGATTTGGAGAAGGTTTCTTGGAGAAAAATCCTATCTGCTGTTACAAAGATCAACTAATTAGGGAACCGGCTTAAAAAAAAAAAAAAACGATTGTTAATAAACAAGTCATGATTAGCGCGAAGTTACTTTCACTGGACGTGAATGATCATACGATGAAACTATTAAAATATGCACTTTAATTCTTTTAAAGCTATAGCTATTATTATGTGATTTTAACCAAAATTAAAATTGCTGAGTAATTTTTTATTCAATGTCTTAACAGCAAATATCATCGAAGTTTATTTATCTGTTTTGGAGTTGCTAAGGAGCAGACTTGATGGTGCTATGATGCCATTTCCTGCAAAAAGTCACTAAAAATGAGACTAATATACAATTAAGATATTCATTACCAGACTTGCGATATAATACTAGATCTTCAAGCTATGTGTATAAAGTTATCAAGATTTTTGATATGTAATAAATCTAAGTAGAGATTTTTCTCATTTAAAACTAAGCTAAGATGCTGGCTATTATCAGATTGAATGTTTTTCTAACATTCAGTCTGATAATACAGTGTTAATACAAAATTAATGACGGAAAATCTCACGTAAAAAGATTTTTTTAATAGTATAATTTTCGCCTGTGTGTCACAGGCATCTTTAATTTTTTATTCATTAATTTTATATTTATATGTCTACTCACGGTATTCCCCTACTAAGAGTTAATGCAGTGTTACACATAGTTGGAGATGTAGTACAGTCTTTTATTGCAAGTCTTCCCTTCTCCTACATGGTCAATGAGAATGAATATCTTAATTGTATATTAGTCTCATTTTAGTGAATTTTTGCAGGAAATAGCCTGCAGAATAGACTTTGATCAAATTTGCTTCTTTTTTTTTTTCATTGTCATTTACCATCCATCAGAATCAGTCCTGAATAAGTCGAAAAACGATATGTACACACCTTGGTTAGAAAGAAAAGGGCTGGAAGGCTAGCAAAATGTGAAACCTTTTTCAGTTAAAGCTGAGTTTCCCAGTCTTGAGTAGCGGTGGAACTTTTTTTTTTTTTTTTCATAAACCTTGAGTTATTCATCCAGCAAAACGAACAAACCAGATAATAATAATAATATGAAGAAAATAAAACAGAGTACCCTCACTGCATTTCACATGTTATATAATCAGCCATTTTTCTGTACACTGATGGACAAGGCCTTCCCAAATTCATGTTTCACTTTCCACATGTGCTTTTCCTTGTATTACCACACGAAGCACGCGCTAATTCCAAGCTTCTGATATTTCCGCACGCAGTAATGTGATACAGAACTGAAGGGGAATGTCCGACAATAGTTAGGCTTTCTTTTAAGATTCCGCAGCTACTCCTGCTCAAATTATCTCCCCACCGATACACAGCTTCTGTCTGAAGGACAAAAAATAGACCTCACCGCCAGACACGCGCTTTAGGGCTTGATGCAACACATGCTTTTCAAGGACATCCGTTGGCTACGTCTCATAACATTGTTTTCATTTAGGAACTCTTCACTTCCTTATTCAGAATAAACTCAAAATGAGTGGGCATACGCCTCGGCATGTTGATATTTTGTCATCACTAATCCATTTCTTAATCACACGTCATCGTATAGGCCATCCCCATACACGCGTACCTTATTCCAATTCCTAGTCACGAACACGACTGTCAAAACTATGCCACTGTCCAATCCTCTGAAATGAATACGCCCGTAATAAAAATAGTTGAAATGCGACATCACATCATTACATATACATTTAATTAACAAAAAACTTTCATTTAGCAACACTGCCTCTTTGATACCGCTTAAGAAATAGCTACACACACATTATATATTGAGAACTGAATACCAGTAGTCATGTTGCAGCACTTGAAGATCACTCATATATTCCATGTAGAATTAAGAAATAAGTTATATGTCAAATATCGTATAATCAGTTTTGAAAATACGGCTTTTGTTTGTTGAAATACGTGTCGTAACACATACCATTGAAGGAAGAATGTTTTGCAAGTTGCATCCATTTCGTAATGTCATGCGATTTTCGCATAGTTGGAATAAGATACCATCTATTACCTTTAGCAGCTTTACTGCATTTATTAATATAATTATTATTACGCAAAATTTAAACGTGTATTTAATTATTTATTTGTGCTATTTTTATTCCATTAATTTTATGAGTTCAAACCAGCAGAGTCTAAATAGTCTTAAAAAAATGTGAACCGTTTTGTGACTAATAATGCAATATTTTCAACGATAATTTTTGTTGCCGCTTTCGTTTCTCTTTATTTTTCTAAAACGCCAAGCCGGCAAAGAAGATAAAGTCTGAAATGTCCATGAACCGAATAATCTCCCTCTTAAATTCAGTCTCTAATAGTACTTCCTTTTAGCAACCTTGTACTTCAATATATTATCAGATAAGTGATACCCAAATTTGGTGGAAGGGGGGGGGGAGGAGATCAATCGAGTTATGCTCATTACTTTGTGATTTTTGTTGCTTAGTAACTGCAGTAACATACCGATATTACCATTCGGTTCACAAGCACCATGTGTCACCGACGTATGACCTTCAACATCGTTATCAATGAAGCAAAGATAATACTATCAAGGTCAGGCAGACCCTCGTGCTTGTGCGTGTTATTTACAAAGTGATAATTTATGCCTTTATCTTACTGAAAAGGCGCCAAACGAAATGGAAAACTTACACGTTCATTCTTTTATATTCACAAGCGACTACCTTTCATAAGGGGCTTGGAAATGTGTTTAATAATGAAGAACAGATTATTATTTCGTCGACAATACGTATATATATATATATATATCTCAATACAACAGGGAATTTGTGATCGTTGGATATGCAATATTTATCTGGCACGTATATAATAATGTTCACAAACAGCTGAACAAAAGGTTTAATAAGACATGTTTGTAAAGAAAATTGAACGAGTAATTTAATCTCACCAATTTGCAGATCCAAAAAAGCGGTTTTTTTTTATACATTTTTTTTTTTTTTGTAAAGTATTTCCATGTCAGTGCTGATCGCAGCCGTTGTGTTATGAAATAAGCGAAATAAACATCTGTCGTCTTTTGATTATAAAATCACTCCTATCTCATAAAAATTTCATATCAGTCATGTCTAGATATAATTACCGTTAAATAGATAAGATATGTTTAAAATAAATGTCTCTATTTGATTTTTTTTTTTAAACAGTTTCAGTATTTTAACGATAATCTAAATAAGTAACTCCACTAATATAAACAATGACGTCAGTTACATAGCACGTGCAGCTCGGTAACTGGGTTACTGAGAGAAATTTTCGAATTTTGGAAACGTCACTATTTTTATTTGTAAAAAAAATTTCCTGAAAATATACAAATTTGGGGATTTTTTTAAAATCTTAATATATCAATATTTATTTATGTTCAAATGAAAGTCTCCCCTAGTTCTTTTATTTATCCAATCGTGGTTTTAGCGTATTCCGGTAGATGTCAGGTAGAGGCTGGTTTGAAACAAAAGTTTTGTTTTCTGCAATATTTGCAGGAGATTATTTGAAATTCGTGTTATTTAATTTTGAATAATTAAACAAATTATGCAGGTAAAAGTGAACTCGAAAACACATATGCGTGCCAATAAGCATGAGATCATAAGAACGAGGTCACTTGGCATTACGTTAATCATAAAATAAGGAAAAATTACCGAAGAAGATATAAGCAATGCAAAACTGCCGTGTTATTTTGCAGAACATAACGTAACTACAAAAGTTGGGCGATTTCGTTCCTTTGCTGAAGGATTCGTTCACTAATTTATTATTATTCTGATACCTCCTAGGAGTCCAAAGACTCATCGCTGGAAGACACCTACAACTGTCTCAACCACTACACCGAACCTCTACTGCGAATCATCTCCATCAACGCCATCTACCGCCCACCTTCACCACCACAACTATTTTTTCTCTGTAAATTGCGTGTGTTCTGAAGAGCCGATTTGTCTGTATGCGGGATGAAAAACCTGAGTTTCCGGGAGAAAAAATTCTGCTACCTCTGTATGAGATCGGCTAACTCACCTTCGATTAAAATCGTCCAGATAAAGATTCCTCCCTTCGCGACGAGAATCGAACTTAGGCCTATTCCAAAAATTCAAAAACTAAAGAAAATCTGGCATCATAGGAATAAATGCAGATTAATTATTAGATGTAATAATTATTGAAGATTAATGATTATGATTAATATATTGATCTACAATAATAATTATTTGTCATTAATGTTATTATAAAACTAAACCTGATACTTTGGTTAATACATTAATCAAAGTTTAAAGTGTGTGAAGAACCAGTTAGAATATTTGTAGCAAGTTATGCATCTATCAAAGAAGCATTGAAGATTATATCTATATAAAATGACAAACTACGCTTATCTTTTCATTGGGGGGGGGGGTTGATTGATAGATAGAGAGGAGTGAAGAAATGGCAAAATATTTTATAAGTATCTAATGTGCTCTTTGCTGAACCCACCTCCAACTAGATAGTTAGCAATGCATCAATACAGTGATAAAATCCAATAATGTTAAATCGATGTCTTAAAATCTATCTTTTATTTGAAAAATATGTTTCGCAATACTTGAACGATTTTAATGCTTCGTTTCAGTATAATTCCTTTTCTAAAAGCCGAGTCTCAAAAGTGATTAGGTTATAATCATTCTTGTAACTTAACTGGTTCATGGATTCAAAGTTTTGAGCTAGAAATTATTACACGGAAATGTCATCAAAATAAGCAGGATTTATTGTTTTAGAGATTCTTTGGGGAAGGGGTAAGCCACGAAGTTTCTTCTGAGTTACGTAAAATTTCTCTGCAGAATGTCAAAGCATTCTAGCAGGATGTATCTCCTTTCAAAATAATGTAAAAGCCTAAGTTATTCGTTTTTTCTCTAAGGGTACTAATATCATTATGCTGGAATAATTTTAAATTAACTTGATAATAAATTAAGAGAGAAACAAATTACAATAGTTACTACAACTGCGGGCTGTAATCCAATTCTCCTCTGCATCAATGAAGTGGTCCACCTACGACACGTTGCAATTTTTTTTAAAATGAAAATGCACATCTATTTGCTGCATTGACTGTTATTAGAAATCATACTATTTATCACCTTTATTCTAAAATTTAAAAAAAAAAATCCACTTATAGTGATGCATATAGATATTTCCTACATCTGATCTATGGTCTCAATCAACTGGCAACGTAGAAGGATACGCATCTTGATTTCCTCTCTTCTATAGCCTGCATTTCACACAGTCATAACAGAATTCATATTGGTCATAAAGTTGGGGTACGGGGAGGTTGTAAAGCGAGCGGTCAATAAGCTGGGTTTGCTCAGGATCAAAATTTATGGTTGCTGTGGCCCTAAGATATAGCATTTAAGAGCTCTCCCCCTCTACTCCATAAATTTTAGGTTATCTATACTTAGAAGCATCTTGTAATGCGAGGCCCTAAGCTGTAGGTTATCTAACTTATGCGTAAATCCACTTCTGACTCTATTTGTAGACTGTTCTAGAAAGTCAATACTCTTTTCTCCTTAGATCTATCTATCTATATATATATATATATATCAACTGAGATGAGAAAAAAGAATTCAGCATTATTATTAAATAACAATTTGTATAGAAATGTAGCAAAAACTTTTGTTATAATTAGAAACACTAGCAGAGGGCTCGTGTTTTGATCCATTGCTGGCTTTAAATGCATCTACACTACAAGAAAAGGAGATCAATGAAGCTACGGTTAGTATTCTCTGAGAGAGTGGAGATTGAAAGCAGAATTAAGAAATCTGCTACTTGCGCTTGATAATAAAAGGAACAGATATGAAGAAATTCGAAATTTAATCTTAAGATGCAATAGGAATTTATTTCTTCCAAAACACTTTTTCATCTGGCCAAGAAGTTGTTTCCTGCTCTGTTATTCCAATCAGTAGCACAGCTAGAGCTTTTGCCGCAAGGGAAGGTCCCTAAGTTTGTCGCCCCCTCTCAATACACACCAAAAATACTATAAAAAAAATCAAAAAGACGTTTAGAGAAATAGATTAAAACATTATGGTCATTTCTGAAGTAAAACTTTAATTCCAACATTCTAAAATTCTGTTTTCTTGCTTTTCTGTTAGCATAATCGATGACAGTGGCGAAGTCTATTTCATAGTAATGTAGGTAATTGTTAATCAATTTCAATTTAGAAAACTCCTCTCATAACACTTACAGCAATTGTGAGGAAAATTCTCAGTAGTATTACAATATTTCTGAGTTCTCGAAACTGTATTTTAGAATAAACAAGTTCAAAAAAGGTTCAAAGTGACGCCAGGGAATGATCGCCCCTTTTAGATACGCCACTGATTCCAATGAGGAATGTAAAAAGTTTAACGTCTCGAAACACAGATCTTCCATCATAAAATGCATCTCGTAAACGTGTACATCCATTGTTTCCTTTCATTCCGAGTAAAAAAAAAAAAAAAACACTTTCCTTATATGACCAAAACATGTTATGATAAACTGAAGAAACAAATCGAAGACGATCATTTTAATTTCATCTTGTATTTTGTGATTTGATTTTTCTTCTTAGTTTACTTGTAAAAAATATTTCTATGTTTTCATGTAGTTTAATGTACTTGGGTTACTTTCTCTTTGGATTTACATACTTTCTCTTTTTAGTTTTTGCATAGTTTACTACTTTGCTTTCTGACAAATCCATAGACAAAATAAAATTTTTGGACTAACTGAGAATTTTTGCAAAACGTTTTAGTCTCAGCCTTGGAATAGGTGGCATGCCATCTTTGCATCACTGATGGTTATGATTCTGTTAGTTTAACTGATGAAGTAATACGTATCCAAATTTAAAATGAATACGGGATTGATAAAAAGAGTTTATGCATCCAATTCTCGTCCTTTCGAGATGGGTTGAGTACTCTAATCAGGATTTTTGACAGTTAATGCAATCGGCTTACCACTCTTCTATTGCATTCCCTAAAAGGGATATTTAAGATATAGATTTATTTGTTCACGGGGCCGATTTGCCTGTTTTGATGGACGAAAAACCCGTTTCCAGGAAGACCCCTTCACCTCTGTATGAGACCAGATGATCATTTGTAGTTGAAAAGTCCTGATGAAGGTTCTTTCGTCCTAAAGGGGATTCAAATCCAGGTCTTTCCAACCATAGGCCTCTATCGAAACTAGCTGAGCTACAGAGGGTTATTACAGTTTATAAGGCAAATTAATAAGTCCTTTTTGGTTCTCATACTTTAATACTGTATGGTTAGAACTCAAAGTGAGAAGATATACAGCTTTCTTGACCAACTGGAAGAACAATGCCCTTTGAATGGAAGAGGCCCGAGTTCGATTCTCGTCCTGAGAAGAGGAAGCCTTAGTGGAACTTTTTCATTTGATAGACACTAGGATTGTCCAAGAAACTTGGTGTTTTTCATTCTTAATGCAGGCAATTAGTCAGAACAATTTATGGACAAAAATACTATTAGTGGATTATAGATTGAGTTGTAGTGCAGGTAGTTAACTGTGTGCTTTTGACCTGCTTGGAGGTGTCACATAATAATAATAAATACCATGTCATTGAATTATAACTATTTTTTAACCTTAACCTTAGCATTTAAATCAGATTTTTTCGCATGCATTAAAGGATGTTTGTTGAAATCAATGTGTATAAGTATCTTCGAGTTTTTTTTTTTAGAAAAATTTCATTCATTTTTTTTTATCCCTTCTGTAGAAACTTAAAATAGTGTCTGTGTTGCCATTTTGTGCTTAGAACTATAACCATTCAGGCAATATTCATTGACATTTGTATGAGATCATAAACTTTATTTTATTCAATATTCAACTGAATGGGTTGGAACACATTTCTCTCTGAGGATAGCTAATGCAACTTCAGTTGCAAATACTTACTGTTCTTGGCACCTTGAGATTTAAAACCACATCTTTTCAGCCAAGGAGTACGTTTCTTTTTTCCCTTTTTTCTTTTTCTTTTTGACGGCATGAAAAGTACTGCAAATATGGAAGTTAATATGGCTTCCCGGGTATTGCTATTGTTATTTTATTTTAGCCATTTTTGAAATATCATTTGATTATTCAACTAATATTCAACAATAGGACTTTTGACACGTCACATGTCTTAATATATTATTCCGGTTTTCTAGCTTATAAACTCTTATAAGTTATTTATATAGAATTTATTCCAAAACTCCAATATATTTCATTCTATTGAAAATACATTCAAAATATGAATAATAGAAATGAGTCATACACGGGTATATTGACTTGCATCTCGGCCGCAACTGAAGCATATACTGTATTACACTATTACGGTTCAAAGGAATAATTGTAATAAGTTGCACAGAACTTAACAAGGCCAGACTTATCAGGTTTAAAAAAAAAAGATGTGTTGATGTTCTTCAGTTCTAATCAAGGCAGAACGGCTTGTCTGTTGAAAACAGGGAAGGTAACATGAGCACTGGTAAGGAAAGAGGTAGTAATGTATCCTTTGTTGATGGTAAGAAGGAAGACAGTTTTTCCGAGCTGGTTTGAAGGATGCATATAGATTGAATTTACAAAGAATCCCTGCAATTTGTTCCGAGGTTCCTTTAAGGCAGGGTATTGGAAAGCAATTTGATATGTAATGGATACAACAAAACTACCATTCAAAAATTATTGATAATTATCATCCCTCTACCAGACTATAATCCGATGTGAAAAGAATTTCAATACTCTACTTTAAAGGAACTGACTCAAAACAGAAATTTAGACTCTCTCTCTAATTTCTTTGTTCTCAATTGCTATTCCAAGAAAACGCCATCATCAAATGACAAAATTAATTTATGAACACTTCAATAAACTTGTTACGAAAATATAAAAATAAATATAGGCACACCAAAAATAGTTGCTTACGAATGTCAAAAGTTTGCATCTAATTTTGATGTTTTTTATATACTTATACTGCCAGATAGATTAGTAATATTTTTATATTTACTTTCTTTCAATATGTAACTAAACTCCAATCTGTAGTGAAGTATGTATGATAGATGAAGAAACGACAAGTGAGCTTCATCACTGTGCAGTTTAAACAAAGTTTTATGTTGTAGCTAATGGCTAAGAGAGAAAAGGAATTTGACACACACACACACACACATAATAAAAGTGCGTTAGCTAGTTTCGTGGTGGCAGAACTTTCCCGGAGGAAAAGCCTGCCACCATGCGCGCGAGTGTCTTTGGGAGGAACTGTGGAACAGTGCGTCTTTCGACTGGAAAAGATTCAAATTCGACCACTGCTAGGGAAGTAGCATTTTTTTTTCCTCTCTCTCTCTCTCTCTCTAAAACTCGGATTTCTAGTCCCGCATACAGGTAAATAAGTTCTAGCATATATGCAGTTTATAGACATGTACTATTAGTAAGTATAGATGACACTGTGTGCACCGATAGAGGATTAAGAGGTGCAGACAGTGGTTAGTTAAATGCAGTGCCTTCTCCCGGTAATGAAGCCCTTGGAGATATAACGTAAGTCTTACTACTGATGCGAAGTACCAACGCTCGTTCTTACCGCAGCCATCCCATTAATTAATTCACCCGATATTGGTGGAATTGCTGCCTTTGAAGCATATTGTTTAAGAAATACTTTTGCTAATACTGCTGCCGAGGATGAGAAAATCCTCAGAAACTTTTGGAATACAATAACTTTCCGATTCAACATGGAGTGAGGATGTTTGAATGGTGTTTGAAAGAAGCTCCTGAAAATAAAATGGACTTCCACAGGATTCAAATAAAGCAAAGCGAAGACAGAAAAAAAATCAAATAACGATAAACAAAAAAATCTCAAATAACTAAAATAAGTCATTTTAGTTATTTGAGGGGATGGTTCCAAGGTAGAGAGAGATTTAGCAAAGTAAAAGGATGGTGCATGCTGCAATGGCTTACTACAAAGAAACTTATGCACAAAGGAAAAGGAAGCCTGTGTCAAGTAAGTTAGAAGTAATATACAAACATTTTAAGAAACCAGCTCCTGTTGTCATGTCATCCTTTAAAGATTGAGCCCACCCACAAATTGCGCGTCCTTATGCATCTAGTGAACCACCATCTTTATTACAATTTCTGAATTTGAATAAATTGTTGATTACTTAGCATCTCCTGCCTCTTTTGATGAATTGTAAAATTAATAAAGCAGCAACTTTGAAGAATTACTCATGTTCCATCTGATTATTTCACTGGTAAGTGCACAGAAGCACTGTACACTCGTTTCATTATTTATTACAGTACAACACTGTATACAGAAATTGTTTTATTTGTACTTTGCATTATTATCCTATAAACAAGGAGTGAAATAAGTTTAAGAAGATACCAAAACAGATCTACAGAAAGACTTTTGCATACAGGCATGTTAATTTTTAATATATCTTATGGTTCATATAGTAATTTTTCACTTTCGATCTATACAACTTATGAAGGGATCGTTGAGACGCGGAACCCGTCATAAGTTGACTGACTTCTTTTTGCAACTTAGTATTTATTTATTTTATTTTAATTAGAATTGATTACATAATTCAATTTTCCACATCGACGTATAAATTAATCCTTAACTTTTTTTGTTTAATCGTTTACATCAAGGTTTGCCAAACTATGTTCCGCGAGAAGTTCTCCTGGAATTTGACATTTTAGTTTTCTAAGCATTTTTCATGAATAAATATTTTATAGCGGAACTATTCTGAGGAGAATAATATTCGTGAATATGTCGAAAAGCTCAGACACAGAAAGCCTAATAACTTCTGTGTATCGTTAATTTTCACACATCGAAACCTTTCAACATTTGGGAAAGGGAATACCGCTGTTTATGACCGGTCATAAAAATTGCCTGCAAGCCGATTACAACAATAGGCGGCGTATCCTCTGTTCTCAAAACTGAACGAAATAACATCTGTGTTGCAAATGTTAGTGACCAATCAGCAAGGAAGTATAAAGAATTTTTCCACTGAAATTCTCAGATCTAGTATTACTGAATACTTTCTTTACAAGTTCGTATTGTAGGGTGAAAGTGCTTGTTTCGAAACCGTAGTTCCGTGATTCTATATTATTCATATTAAAATAAATTTTAATATGAATAAGAGACAAGGAACTTTGTTTAATTTTGGTGTTAAGAAATCTCTTATTAAAGGTGTTTGTGACGCAACAGATAGTGATCTCATCCACCTCCAGGATGTACAAAAAGAGGGGGAAACTACCAGCACACAGGACAAAAAAGTCTGCATTCACTCGTAAGTACTTATATCATAAACTTTTGATCAGAATGTGATGTCAATGAAAATCAGCACAAATTAATTTAATAATGTTTATGTTTAATTGATGTTTTAATTAATAATAAAAAATAAGCTAAATTAACAATTAATACATTACAAAATAACCAAGGTGTTCCGTGAAAATTTCAGGAAGATTTGTGAAGTGTTCTGTCGTAGGAAAAGTTTGGGAAACGCTGGTTTACTTATAAAATTGTCGGCCTGGTTAGCAGAGTGGTCAACGTATCGATTCTCCAGCTAAGAAGCTGCAGATTGGAATTCCGCCATTGGCATGGATGTTTGTGATTATCTTAATAACATTATATGGAAAGAGATTCTGCGATCTATTACGAAAAATCAAAGTGTGCGCCCTTTGATTTTTATTTATTTATTTTGAAAATCACCCAACTTTAATCCCTTTTGTGAAAACAGTTAATATATAATCAGTGCTGCCATCTTGTGCTTAGAACTCTAATTATGCAGGACATTCAGGGTCATTTTTAAGAGATTAAAACTTCTTTTTTTTTTTCTTTTTGATAGTGTCTAGAATTACTTAAGACTACCAGTTCAGGCTATGCCGAGAAGAACTAGAAGTGCATTTGTCAACACAGGATTAACCTATAATAACTACAAATTTCCAAAATTAGTATTATTCACACTGGATACAAGACGTGGAAAGTTTTTCCAAACCTAATTTTGGTTCTGGATATTTCCAATGTATTTGGTCGGGTGTAGTATATTCTCTCCGTTACCGGTTTAGTATAGTTCCGCCATCCACCACTGGATCGTAATTTTCTCTATGGTCGTTTCTTATGGATCCTGCGGCTAATATCTGATACTATCAGAAAGAATACCTATTGTCTTCTTACCATGAGCAACATCTCCCTCCCCACTTTTAGAGAGCTGATGATCTAGTTGGAGAGAGAGTAGAAGATAAGTAATAATCACCATTATCTGTACTTTAATCAAAATCTAGACGAACAAGTGAAACAGAAAATTTTGTTTTCTGTTTCACATGTTTGTTCACAAATAATTTCATCTCCAGAAAATAAGGAACGGTGGGATACAAACACTGATGATCTTCAAATACAAATGCGGTTTCGAGATATTAGCAACCAATCTTCTGTTTTTGAACTTCCACGTAGGACACATGCGATTCTTAATAGGATACCTAGGAACCGCGGAATATATGCTCGTTATTTAAGTGGACAAGATGCGTTTATCATCAATGTTACCATGGCGGCTCCTAAACAACCAATTCTTCACATCAGCTTGCTTATTAATGTGATTGGCCTGATTTGTCAAAAACTATAAACTTGTGACAGTTTTTGTTTCCCATGTTCGTCTAGATTTTGATTGATTTTCAAGTCTCGAATGTCTTTGTGTACAGATAGACAATGATTAATACTTGTATACTCTCTCCAAGGAGATCAACTCTCCAAAGGTGGGAGGCAGATGTTGATCATGGTAGGATTTATAATTTCAAAATTATTTTTTATTTTTCAACCTAACCTCCCTTCAGACTGATACATTTATTCCAGCGTTATTATCCCGTCCCTGTAGTCGTTCTCAGTAAGATCTGCAAAATACCCTTCTACAGTTGCAATCACCTCTTGATTTGTAAGAAAAAACGCTGACCAGCGAGGAAGAATTTTAGTTTTGGGGAGAGACAGAAGTCAGAGGGAACAAAATCTTGGGAATAGGGTGGATATTCCAACAATTCATAGTGCAGATGCCTTAAATTTGGCATCTGCGCTATGAATTGCCAAAACAACTTTGTGGGCAGGTGCATTGTCATGATGAAAGATGATTTTTTTTCTTCTGCAAACCGGGTATTTTCTCACGAATTTTTTCTTCGTCTTGTTAAAAAATCGGAATAATATTCCCCGGTTATTGTTTAACCCTTTTCAAGATAATTAATAAACAAAATGCCTTTAGCATCCCAAAACACCAATGCCATGACCTTGTTTTCTTTGGTGCTGAACAACCGGCTTCTGTCCACTTCTGATTGCTGTTTGGATTCTGGTGTGTAATGGTGAATCCAAGTCTCATCCATAGTAATAAATCGACGCACAAAATCAGTTTTATTCTTGTTAAAACGCTACAAGCACTGTTCAGAGATTTTCATGCGAGCGCGTTTTTGATCTGTGCGGCACCCATCTTGCGGAAAGTTTTTTCATTTGCAAATCTTAATGCAAAATTTCAAAAGAACGTGTATCCTACACGTTCTTTTGAATGCCTATAGTCTTAGAAGTTTCACGCACTTTGACTCGCCGGTCATCCAATACATATCGTGTACTGATCAATGATTGCTGGTGTTGTTACACTTTCTGGAAGTCCTTCACGTGGATCATCTTCAAGGCTGGTACAGCCACGTTTAAACTAGTCAGCCCATTTCTTAATTGTCGAAACCGAAGGACAAGAGTGCCCATAAACTTTTATGAATTTCTTTTGGCGTTAAACCTTCTTTTACAAAAAAATTTACAAGCGTAGGATAGTCAATTTCATCCATTTCAAGTGATTCATTTAGACAATGTCTCCAATTCTTTCTTAAAGTAATTTCCTAGATCAAATGCTAGTTTCTTCCATATTTTTTAATGAAATGTCTAATAACAAGAGCGATGTCATCAGCATAATCGAATTTTCTGGCTTGCGTATCAGGGAGATGTAAAATATAGGTTAAAATGGAGATTAGCTAATACTGATTTCTTGGATAAGCCATTCTTTAGTCTTTTCTGCTTATTCTTTTCTTAGAGTCACAGAAAATATCCGCCACTCAGCATATTTACTAATCGAAAGTGTCATAAGCTGCTGTTAGATCGATTAATACTGCAGCTGTTTTCAGTTTATGTAAATAATGTCAAACAATAACACCATCTGCGATGTCTTTTCCAAGAGTTTCTTTGTAGTTAAGTAGTGCTTTCGGTCTGTAGCTCTGCAGTTGATCCATTGGTTTACCAGGTTATGGAAGTGGAGTGATTTTCCTATCTTCTTCAATTATTTCGGTAGGATTCTTGATTTTAGAATATTAGAAACAAACTGTACATATTTTTTGCATTTGTTCATAAGTTGAGGAGGAATTCTGTGTGAATGCCATCAAAACAGACAAATCGACCTTCAGAACACATGCAATTTAGAGACAAAAAATGTTGTTGTTGATGATGATGGGCGATAGATGTTGATTTTAGTAGTGTCATAGTTGAAAAATTAAGTAGTAGTGGAGAGGATGAGATGTATTTAGCAAAGTAGAGTAGTGTGCCCTCCCACGATGACTTTGATGTCTTGGACTCCCTGGAGGTGTTACGTGATAATAATAATAAACCAGGAGCTTTCCCAGGTTTGAAGTCTTTCAATGCTAAAACATCTTCAACAGATAAAGATCATTAAGATTCTGATGAGCAAGCTGATTTAGGCTGGTGAAGTTCTCTTTTAATAATTTTTGTATGATTTATTTTGTATGATCCATTGCTGTTTAATTTGTATGTAAATGATATCTGGAGAGGTCTGAATGGTGATGTGCAGTTGTTTGCAGATGATGCAAAGTTGGGGAGTGCTATCAGGAGTAGTGTGGATGTTGTAGCTTTACAAGAGGACTTGAATACACTGGCTGAATGGGTAAATAAATGGGGATGTCAATTCAATGTTTCGAAGTGTAAGGTTTTGAAATTTGAGAAGCAGAGATGGGATGTAAAGTACACAATTGGTGCAAATATCTTGGAAGAGGTAGAGGAAATGAGAGATCTAGGAGTGACTGTAGACAAGGACTAAAATTTTGTGGACATGTTACTAAAATAGCGAAGACAACACAGCGGATAATGGGAATGATGCGGAGGACTGACTTGTAGAAGTAAGGATGTTATGGTTCCTTTGTATAAGGCTTTGATCAGGCCACATATGAATTACTGTGCACAGATCTGGTCACCTGGTTTTCAAAAAGATGAAACTGCGGTGGAAAAAGTTCAGAGGCGATTGACTAAGGTGGTTTCTGGTCTCTGGAATGTAGAGTATAAAGACAGATTGACAAAATGCAATTTGCAGAAATTAGTGGATAGGAGGAGGAAGGGGGATATGATTAAGACATATAAGCTGTTAATAGTTATTACCAGATTAATGCCGGGGAGGTTTTGCACAGAATGGGTGAGGTTAGCAGGAGAACAAGAAGTCATTCCTGGAAGCTGTATAAGGAGGGTGTGAGCAAGGGAGTGAGGAGCAGATTTTTTGCATGGAGAGTGCTGAGTGATTGGAATGCTTTGCCCGAGAGCATGGTGTGTGCAGAGATAGTGAATATATTTAAGGCACAGTATGATAAACTGTGTGTATAACAGTGGACCTCCCACGATGAGTCTTTGACTCTATGGAGGTTTTTATAATAATAATAATAATATCATTCACAGATCTTGAAATATTTATATCAGGCTTTGGCGACCTGCATGCAGCCGATAAAAGGTTGATCATACTTACATGGCATGTAGCCCGTATGTTGAATTATTTAAATAATACATTTTATAATATGAATAATAAATTAAAAATAATTTTTAAATTGCAGCAAGTAGGCAATTGTGAATCATCATGAGTGGGGATGACAAAGGCGATTTCATCTGACAACTGAGGTTTTGGCGTACTTTTGCAGTCGCATTCCCTGGTCCATCTTTTAATATAATAATTCAATAATATCAACTATTATTTTCAGAGGATATATATATATATTTGCTAAAAATAATTTAAAAAATGGATTCAAGAAAACGTAAGATTGCAGATGAAGGAAGAAGGTTTAATGATGAATGGAACAGCAAGTACTTCTTTATTGGAAATGAGGGCAAGTCCCTTTTTCTTATTTGTCATAAGTGTTGCTGTTATGAAAGAATATAATATCAGGCGTCGTTACGAGAACAAATACAAGAATTTAAATCCAATACAAGGATTTGAACTGTGAACTTAGAAAAAATCAAATTAATAAATTACAAGCTTCTTTGACTGCTCAACAAAACATATTTAAGAAGCAAAGTATTCATAATGAATTGGTTGTTCGTGCTGCGTTTGTGGCCCGATTATTAAAAATAAAAGTTGAATGTGGCCCGTGAGTCTGAAAAGGTTGCCGACCCTGATTTATATGATTGGCGATCATATTTAGTGTACTTCAGGTAATTTCTTGAATCCACTCGTAATCTCACTCCACTTGCATGAGAAGCAAGTGGAGTGAGATTACGAGTGGACTGAATGTTTGAAATTGTGGCTTTCTCACCATTTTTTTTTTTTTTTTTTTTTTAAGAGTGTAAACTGTTGTCTGCGACACCCTCAAAATACCCACTCATAAGGAAATCACTGTATAATAAATAGTCATGTTAATTCTAGCTAGGTATAACCCTTTCAATATCCTCTAGGGTTGTGTATTGTGACGGATGATATAACTCTACAAAACTATCACAAGTTTTGTAAGTAAGAGGAATAAAGCGGAAATATTTCTCTAATTCTTTTCCCTAACTGGCTTTAATCTAGTGTAAGGAATGGATTTAATCAGAGATGTAGCAATACCTATCCCAAAAATTGCAGTCCTCTATTGGCTATGGGGGAAAATTTCCTGACTTTCTTTGTAGTTGAAAGATAGTAACTTTGATGATTGCAGGATACAGAGCTTAGATCAAGGTTGCAATGTGTTCCAAGCAGCAGATTTGAATGTGTCCTGATTTTTAGCATTGAAGATTAATTGAATCTTATGTTCTTCAGTCCATTCAACTAAAACAATGTCATGATCATTTCTGTAATACTTCCAGTATTCATGATGGCAGTTAAAGTCACCTGCATATATCAATGAGAGATCTGTGTTAAAAGTACATGAGCCAGGAAAAGGCTGAAGGCTTGTGCCCACTGGTGATATATCTTCTACCCTGATAGTATATTTGATTTCAAAAAGTGCACATGATCAATCATTTCAATTTTTTCTTTTTGAAAAATTGTGTATGGACAGCATCCATCATTTCTTCATCAGGAGACATATCAGAGATGTCATACTGGACTCCTTGTAGAGCACTTGGTTGGAGGGAATATAGAAGGCTCCATGTCTTTTATTAACTGGTCTGGAGTAATATCTTTAGTCCTCTGTGGTGCACATTCCATGATTTTTACAATTAGTGAATTCTTGTGTAGTGGAACTATTTATGGGATATCCTCAGGGGGGGGGGAGCCCATATCAGTTTTTCTATTTTATGTGGTCAAGGGAGAGAAAATCATACAATTCAGAGATGTAATTATCAGAAAGCAGGATTAACAAACATGCCAATATCTTTCACACTTTCTTTACAGTTGCTTTCTTGTTAGAGGGGCTTTCCACTAAATGTTGCTACATTTTTGTTATACATTTTCCTCGTCTCCTGACAGGAGATGCTCTACTTAGAGTATGCTGAATACTCTCTCTTAGAATTATGCATTTCAGTGTGTTTATTCTTAGTCTTTGTTCTCATGATCTTTATTCTCACATCAGGCACAGATGGCAGAGTTATGACACAGTTTGAGAATGACCATACTCTTGACATTTAAAGTAGCACAAAGGGTTCTAGACTCTTCTCTTGCTAGGCAGTTTTGATATCCAACTTTCAAAGATGCTGGTGGTTTAGGTGTGTTGAAATAAGGATGATATTCTTGGCAAGAATATCATCCTTACTTTCATGGTCTCCTGGCAGGAACCAGGAGTCCACCCCTGCATATGAGTATTCTCTTCATGGGTCACTTTCATCTATTATTGTGCGACATCTCCAGGGAGTTCAAAGACTCATTGAGGTAGGGCACCTATTCTACAACTCTCAGTCTCTGCCACTCAGTCCACCAACTATAGTGAACTGGATCATCTACTGCTAACCACTATCACTAGTATTTTCACAGATAATCACAAATCCATACCCATGGTGTATACGCTAAATCACTCGGCCAACCAGTGGTTGGAGCAAATCTTTTCATCATGAGCATCAAGGATATTCCGCTGCAATATTATGCCTTTAGATAAGTTTAAACGTTTGTGGAGAAGTGACAGTGATTGCTATTTCCCCCCAACAGATGGTGCACAAAGCAGTACTGTGTTGCCATTGTTATTTTGCTAAGAATACCCACTGAATAGTATTTCCTGAATGATTTTTTTAAGATCCTGACAGCCCTTCCAAACCCATGTTTTTCATATTGACATTTCCTTGTTGAATTCAAGATAAGGAAAAAAAGTATTTGATTAATCTTTTTTTTTACACTTTGTTGATGTTTCAATGGTTTCTGCACTAGGTTGGGGACTTGCAGGTCCTGAGAAACCAGAGAATGAAAAATGACTCTTTAATGATTTAAATAGGCTGACAGTATGGACAAAGGCTAATGGGCCTCAGTGGAAAAGTGTCAAGTTATGAATTTAGAATAAAAATATTACAAGCAGTGTACCACACTAATGGAACTGTGTGTCATGAAATTGATCTTGGGATAGTAGTGGATAGAGAGTTGAAATTCAGAGGGCATATAGCTAAGATTATAGCTTATAGGATTACTTGGTTAATGAAGAATGCACAAACATGCAGAAATAAGGAAGTTATCATTCTTCTTTATAAGACTTTAATATGTCCACATCTGGATTACTGTGCTCAAGTCTCACCTGGGTTTCTTAGGGATGTGATTTTGCTAACTTTCTTTTGATAGCTGAAAATGAGGGGATCTGATATAAACATTTAAGTTACTTAAAAGAGTTTTATAGGATTGGCTTGTTTTGCTTTTTTGCTGACTTCTGATCACCTCTTATTCTGAGAGGCAGAATAAGAGGTGATCAGAACAAGTGATCTGAAGAAGAGGAGAACAAGTGGTCATCTCTGGAAATTGAGTAATAGTGGTGAGCAAGAATGTGAAGATGACTAGATTTTTAGCTGTCAGATCAGTTGAGTTCTTTTTCTGTTGATGAGTTAAAGTAAGATATGATGCTGTGTGGATAGTTTGGATCTTCCACAATCAGTCTTTGAACTCCATGGAAATCCTTGTACAATAATAATAGCAGGTGAGAGCTCCCACAATGAGTGCTGATCCCATGGAAGTATAATAATAATAATTAAGAAAGATGTTTTTTAAAGTGATGATGAATGCAAATTATTATTATTACTATTATTGCAAGGGCACCTCCATGGTGTCCTAAGGCTCATGGGAGGCCCAAACCATTAACACAATATCTATCGTACCTCTCTTTGCAACCATCAACCAACAAAGCATGCACAACTGATTTGGGCAACCCATTCCATTCATTCACTACTCTCCAAGCAAAAAATCTAGTGCTGATCCCCTTACTAACCACACTCTTACTCAACTTCCAGGAATGACCTCTTGCTCTGCCCCCTCTAGGCTAAGTGCTGAAACATTTCCCCCATCGATCCTATAAAAGCCTTTAAGCAACTTAAATGTTTCTATCATATCCCTCCCCCCTTTTTTTCCCGAGTATCAAACAACTTTTGCAATCCACAAATCCTCAATCTGTTTTCATAAAAAGCATTCCACAGATGACCTCTCACAATCTTGGTCACTTGCCTCTGGATCCTCTCCACCACTTCCTCATCCCCAAGAAATCCAGGTGACCAGATCTGAGCACAGTAATCCAGATGTGGTTGAGGATGATTTAAATTCCCTATAATGAGGAATGAAAACTTCCTTTCATTTTTTTATGTTCTTCAATAACCTAGTAATCTTGTAAGGCTACCCTGGCTACTTTAGCAATATGCTCTCTAAACATCAGCTCTTCATCACCTCTTTTTCTGCTACTACCACAATCCCCAAATCCATGGCTTCATCAATTTCCTGAAGTACAGTTCTCTCAATGTGATACACTGAGATGTGTAATCTTTGTATCCCAAAATGCATAACTTTACACTTTTCCACATTAAATCAATCTGTTATGTTTTGCCTATTTAAATCATCCTGAACTCTCTACATCACCTTGATTAACTATTACTTTACCCAACTTTGCCTCTGGCACGGGCAAGCAGGTTTTTCCTCCCGGAAACTCGGATTTTTCGTCCTGTAAACTCAAGAAAATCGACCGTAGAACCCACATTATTTCAGACATTAAATATATTGTGTTAGGGTTAGGGACCACGAGATGGCGGCACATTGAGTCGTCTCTCTTCACTGAGTACCGCTTAATTAGTGATAGCCTTGGGCCATCTACAGGGTGTTCGGGATAAATTTGACAGTTTCGTAAGGAAAAAGAAAATCTTCTTTGTATCTATTAAATTTAATGAATTGACAAAAAAACATTACAGGCAGAGTTAATTACAATACTATCAACAAGATTTACTCAAAATAACCACCATTAGCATCGATCACAGCTTCAATTCTGCTTCGGAACCTCGAACAAGCTGATGCTACAGTCTCCCTGGGAAGGGCCGCAAAAACTGTTTTAATTTTATCCATTAACTGGGCTTTTGTATTACTGGAAGTGCGATTGGTGTCTTTTTCAACTGCGCCCCATACAAAATAATCCATGGGGTTAAGGTCTGGGGAGTTTGGAGGCCAAACATTTGGACTGGTGAAGTCGTAGAAATTTTCAGACAACCATTTTTGACTTTTCCCAGAGGTGTGGCAAGGGGTCGAATCCTGCTGCCATACATACGGCCTACCATTGGCTACCCTTGTTATCCAGGGCTTGACTACAGTTAGCAACTCCACGAACAAAGCCCGAATTCCAATGCCAGGGTTCTTCAACACCTGTTCCTGCAGATTTGCGAGGAATTCTGCTGTACGAACGCAATCAGATCGTCTGCTAGGGATCTTTCTTCTTGCTACATCCTCGTAGTCACCATTGCAAGTCTCTAGTTCATGCCTGATTGTTTTTACTGTATTCAGGGAGCATTGGGCAGCAGTCGTAATATCCTTATTTTGATGGCGGGCACGAATCATCATGATACAAGTTATTCTCTTCCATGATTCAGGTGGGTTCCAGCTATCCATCCTTTCTGACATCTTGTATATGAATGAAGAAGGGTCCAAACTTTTAAATGAAGAGAAGTGTGTGTTAATACATGTAACTTACGGAAAAATATAATTAATTATAAATATGTCAAATTTATCCCGAACACCCTGTATCTCTGATTGGTACCAGTGGAGATTGAACTGCCCACTCAGTCTCCAAAAGTTAGATAGGGCTAAATGGCCTCGCCTACTCCCCCTATACGGGGAATAAAAAGGCGTTAGATGATTTTTTTTTTTTGATGAACTTTGCATCATCAGCAAACAACTGAATATCTCTTCTAATTATTTCCACTACATGTCTCTGAAGTTGAAGTTCCCCATAATAATTACTTTGTGTGTGATATTAAACCACACACAAAGAAATCAAAATGATACGATCTTTTAACTATACCCCTAGTTTCACGAAAAACTTTCATCATAAAAATCACAAAAAAAAACTTTGTTAACATTTCTAATGAAGAATATTTGAAAACTTTTAAGCCATGGAAAGAATGCATTCACTGTTACTCTGACTGCTGGTTTGGTAGATACAAGTGTGTCATGATGGATTAAAGAAGACCAGATTAGATGTAAAATCATTCTTTGTTTTTTGTTACTGTAGAGGATACTTCATTATTTCAGCTGATTCTTTGAATGCTCTTGAGTAAAAACAGCAATTAGTGTGGAGCACTTCAATTTGTTGCCATTATACTAAATGTTTTGTATCTGTTGCCATCCCTGATTTGCACTTTCTTTTATTCTCAATGTCCTTGATGTGTTCTGATAGGCATATCTCCCCAGATCTGCCAGTTTGTTCTATGTAATGTTAGCTCACAAATGCAGCTGATCTTGTAGATCAGTGCTTAAAGTTTTTCCACTCGTACCCCCTTTTCACCTAAGAAATTTTTACGCCACCCCAGGTATATAAAATAGGTATACAAATCAAACATTTACTTAATAAATCATAAAGAAATTTAGTTTTAAACAATTCTTTTGATATACATATAATTTTACCATTTGCTTAAAGAATTACAAACAATAGTCTCGAATCTGAATTAATTTTTGGTCTCTGTGCGTTCAGAAACCTTTTACTGTTGCCAAATTTTTTGCAGCCCACAGTTTAAGAAGCTCTGTTGTAGATAACTGGTTCTTTAAGTGGCAGATGTAGTGGTTTAGTAGGTTTCAGATAATTGGAGATTTCCTATATCATTTATGTACAAATTAAATAGCAGTGGTACAAGCACAGAGTCCTGTAGTACACCACTAGTCACTGCCTTCTCCTGGATTTTGCTCTTCCATATATTACTTTTTAGTATCTGTCCATCAGCCGCCCTTTTATACATATCATGGGTTTCCTATCCACCCCATTTGTTGCAGTTTGTGCAGCAGAGTTCCATGTGGTATCCTGTCAAATGCATGTGCAAAATCCAGCGGTATCATCATGTAGCCATTCATTTATCCAACTTAGTTGTCACTATTATAACAAGTTAGTAGATTACCAAGGCATGACTGACCCTTCACAAAGCCATGCTGACTTTTATAAAGTATCATATTATCAACCCATTCCTGAATTCTCTTTTTGAGCAACGTTTCCAGTAATATAATAAGTACCTCAATTCTTCAACCTCTGTTCTCACATAAGTCCCTGTCACCGCTGTCATCACAATATCTTTACTTGGATGATATACCCATACAAAATGATCATTCAATAGCTAAACAATTTCATCTGCCTCTATTACCCCTCTATAATCTGTATTTTGCCTTCTTTACCATGCTGTTACCTTTCTTCCCTGATTCTTGTATTGTTCATGAGTTAACTTGTCACCTTTCTCCTTATACACCCTCCAAAACATTTTCTTTGTTTGCAGCTCATGCTTAACAATACACATCCATCTAACTATTGCCTGATTTACCCTCCTGACATTGGGTATATCGCTTTCTCCCTTTGAATATCCACAGTGCACTGTGATCATCTTTCCCTTGCAGCTCTTTATACCACAGTACTGTTCCAAGTTGCCTCATAATCATCTGCTTTGTAGTTCCAAATACACATTTCGTACACTGAAGTTTCTACATGTTTTGCTATCACCCAAGTCAAGACTACATGATCACTTTCCCTAATCAGAGTCAATATAGCTGTAGAGTGCAGAAGACCTGTCCATATCTTAGTTATGGACAGGTCTTCTGCACTCTTGTACCCTGAGTCCCCTCTGTCACAGTCTGCAAGTAATTATCTCTAAGTAAGTGTAAAATTTCCATTTCCTTCTTGCTGTGATCTTTTCCCCTTCCACTACATGTCTCTGAAGTTGAAGTTCCCCATAATAATTACTTGACTTGCACTCATTGTGCAAATCTGCTGATGCATGTCTTCCACATCATCCCTGGTATTCCCCACCCTGGCCTATAGCAGTAACTAACCAGTTTTATATTTTGTCGTATTGGCCTCAATCTCACACCAGATTGACTGAAAAGAACTGCCATCTGCATGATTGTCCCATATTCTTATTGACTGCAATTCATCACCTATCATCAGCAGTACCCCTCTCCCCCTCCATCATTATCTACTTTTTCCTCCCTGAAAACACTAAAATCCATCACATTCCATTCTGTTTGCATCATCTGTTGTTAGCCAAGTCCCACTAATGCCTAAAACGTTTGGCAAGTTGCACTAACCAATGCCAAAAACTCCTCCCTCTTGTTTCTGATACTTCTGGCACTGCAACATCCCTATTGGCCCTCAACCACCTTTATTTCCTGAAATGACTATCCTATTCAATATTTTTGCTTGCTTGAGGCTAAATCCTACACTTGTTGGTCATTCTCACGCTCATTTGCTTCATAGTGCTTTCGCACACAGTCATCTGTATCTGCTTCAATTCCTTGACTTTTTGCTTCCATGCTCAATCGTGAACAAAAGCTCTCTAGACACCTAACTCCAAAAACTACCTGATTTACCCTCCTGACATGAACAAAAGCTCTCTAGACACCTAACTCCATATCCATTTAAGTGCAGTCCATCAGCATTGTATAAATCTTTATGCCAATCCAAACTCAGGGCTGTAAGTCCACAAACTCTGCATCATTCCTTCTGCAGAATCTGTGTATTGATTCATTAACTATCATCACCCTCATTCTCAGTTCACCTCTATTAGAGCATGCATCAAACTCACAAACTCTATCGTCTTACTTTTAATTTTTGTTTCTTCCAATAACTCTTTCACATCCTCTCCTTCTCACCTCTCAGATCATTGGTTTCAACCAACATAATCAATTTTGAAAAAGCTATTTACGAACTTTTTTTTTTTTTTTTTTGAGAAACATTTTAAAACATACCTTACATTAATATGTGAATTTTAGTAGGTACCTCGAATATACAGAAAATATAGAGATATCTGTATATAAAAAATATATACTACACCAAATTTTTCTTAAGGTAGAGATGCCTTTGAATGAGATGGTTAACTGATTTATGCAATTCATAAATTAGCAGTTATGAGTGAGAGTAAAAATTCATTTCTAAATTTTTGTCAACACCATCAATACCATCTAAAACACTTTTCAATAAAAATACTCTTCAAATTAAATACTGGCGATGTCAGTCTCTTGTGTATAAGAAAGATGAAATGTTAATTATCATGTCACTAATGCTCTAACATTGAGCAATATAAAAAGTAATACTTTAATCTGAGTTTGGTCATTCATCTATTACAACATCGCAATACATCTGAATGCATTTTAAAACTATAACAAATACAAAGGGTCTTTGGCATATCACAGGAAAGAAATACTTAAACAATACCCCCCCCCCTGCACTGCATTCCCTTGTTGAAAAAATGATGCAATGCTATAGCAATCCATTACAGCTTTTAAATTCATTATAATAATAACCATGCTGATTTTTAAGTATTATATCGCATCTTGAATTTTGAATTTTTATCTCAAATGTTTGAAGAATCTTGCATTTCTATTCTATTAATACATCAGAATATTCATTAGGTCAAACTATATAAAATAAATATATATGTTTCTATTGACACACACACACACACACACACACACACACAAACAAATATTTGCATACAAAAAAATGAAAGTTCTCATTATCACCGTTTCTATCAGCAAAAATACTTGACAGTTTAAAAAAATACATGCTTATTTTTCAGTTTTGATATGTTCTAAATTCTATACATCCTCCATAATCTCCATTAAGTACAAATTATTAGACTAGATACGTTTAACAGTATAATTATTTAAAGAAAACTGCATGCCAACAAATAAACATATAGAAAACCAAACATTAAAAATATTAATCTAAAATTGTGCTTATAACAAAACTTTTTCTTTTTATCTTTACTCTGGTATATTCTTTACCCACTATATGAAATATAACTATTCAGGAACCTGGCTGGAACTATGGCCGAAGCAACTAAGGCTCTGATGTCAGTATATTACTATTATTATTTTACTTACCTCTATGGCATCACAAGACTCACTGTGGGGGAGGTCAACACAAAGTCCATTATACCACTCCTTAAGCTCATTCACTGTTTGCATTTTCATCACCTCTCAGGCAATCCATTCCAAGCAAAAAACTTACTGTTCTCTTTTGCAACTTCCAGGGATTGCCTCTTGTCCTTGTTCCACCACATGAAAAACCTCCTCCATGTTACCATGTTAATAATTCATCAATAGCTTAAATGTCTTGATCATATCTGCCCTTTGTCTTCTATTCACCAAACTCTGCAGTCTGCATGCCCTCAGTCTGTCCTCATAATCAACATTGTACAGTTGATCAGGGAGTAGGTTCACAGATAGTATTTTTGTTATCCAGCTCAGTACCATTTCCAAGGTTATTTCATCCCATTAATCCCAGTGGTCAGATCTAATCAGAGAAATCTAGAAGTGGTCTGATCAAAGCTTTATACAATGGGACTACCACAATTTTACCTCGTGGACAATGTCCTCAACATTGCAGCAATTCTCTGAGATGTCTTCACAACCTTTGCAATATGTCCTTGGGACTTCAAATCTCTATCCACAATCACCCCAAGATCCCTTGCTTCCTCCCTCCACTTCTTCCAGTATAACTCCACCAAGTGAGAATAAAGTATCCTATCTGTGCATTCCAAATTTGGAAACCTTTAGTAGCATTAGGGGTGCTTAAGGGTCAAAGCTGTATAAATGAGAGGAGACCTCCACATATCCTTTAAAGGAATGCGGGGAACCGACCAGGGCTTCTGACCTAATGTCCAATCCTCACCTTCTCGTGGTGCACCCTGTTGGGTATCTGCTTTGATACTGAACGAACGAGGATGGGCTGGCAATTTGGGATTTAGCCGACCAAATTGTATTCTTATTGATTAAACCAAAATAAAAAATGATGGTACAACATGACAAAATTTCATGCCAGCTGGGGCGTCGTCCGGTTAAACAAGGCCCCCGTTGTTTTCGCCAGGGAACCAGGGCGAACAGCGAAAAGTCAGCTACTGGAACAAATCTGAAAACAAACCCGAACTCAACATCACCAGAGTTAAAGATCGGTACTATCCACGTAAGAAGCCTGAATGGCAAAGAAATGGAGCTATCTGAGGAATTAGATAAGTACCAGATCGACATAATAGGGGTGACTGAAACAAAAAAGACCAAAACTGGTGAGATCTTTCTGAGCAATAAATACAAAATGTTATATTCAGGCAATGACAATCAAGGAAAAGAAGGAGTAGCTATAGTATTCAACACAAAATACGAGGCTAATCTTCTTGAATGGCAGTCAGTCTTAAGTAATGTGGGCAAATATGAGAATGGGGAACTGGACAATGAGACTTATTTGTGCCTATGGTCCCACAGAAGGTTCTACTAAGGTAGAAGTAGAGGAATTTTTTGACGCTTTAGAAAAAGCAACTGACACAATGAAAAAGGAAAGATTGGTCCTTGTTGGGGATCTAAATAGCAGAGTAGGAAATGATTGTGAGACATACAAAAATATTTTGGGAAAATTTGGAGAAAAGAGCAAAGCCAATAATAACGGCAAATATCTGTTGGATTTCTGCTCAGGACATGGACTGGTTATTACTAACACCATGTTCCAACATAAAAATGTGCACAAATTCACATGGAGAGAAGAGGCTAGGAATAAGAAAAGTCTCATTGACTATGTTATTGTTGATAGTGATGTCTTCTCACTGGTGCAGGACACCAGAGTGTACAGAGGATTTGAAATTGGAAGTGATCACTATTTAGTCTTGAGCAGGATAAAATTGAATTTCATATTGAAAAGAATAACATGTAAGAAAGTTTTAAAGCAAATAAAAGTTGTGCAGCTCTCAGATGTGAACTGTAGACTAAAATACACAAAGATTATTGAAGAAAAAATGAAACAGTTTGAGAACAGGAATCAAACCTTGGAGATTCAGTGGCAAACTCTGAAGAAAACATTGATTGATTCTGCCAGAGAGGCATGTGGTGAGGTTGTGTGCAAGGATAAAAAAAATCAGAACTCCCTGGTGGACACAGGAAGTTAAAGAGGCAGTGAAGGAAAAGAAGAAAGCATATCAAAAGTTCCTGGCAAATAAGTCAGCTTTTACTCTCACAGAATACAGAGACAAATGTAAGAAAGCTAAACACTGTGTAAAACTAGCTAAACAAAAGTCATGTGAGGACTTTGGCAAGAATATAGAAAATAAATATCAAGAAGGTGGCAAAACATTCTGGAGGTTGTTGAAGAAGCTTAGGAATGGAGGAAAGAGTGCTGTAAAAGGAGTTAGAGATGATAAAGGTGACATGAAAACAGGAGAAAAAGATATCCTTGAAGTATGGAGTGATTACTTTGAAAAACTGCTAAATGAAACAAGCAGTGATAAAAAAACACTGACCAGGCATGCAGTCAGGAATACATATCCATACTTGAAGTAGAAAAAGCCATCAAAGGCTTGAAATGTGGAAAGGCAGCAGGAGAAGATGATATTCGACCAGAAATGCTGAAGTATGGTGGTATAAAAGTCTTACAGTGGCTGCACTGCATAGTTCAGAAACCCTGGACAGAGGGACGAATTCCTGATGATTACAGTAGAGCTCTTAAAATAACCAAAAAAAAAAAAAAAGGGAAATAAAACTGAATGCGAGAATTACAGAGGTATTTCCCTACTGAGTGTTCCTGGCAAGATCTATGCAAGTATACTTGAGAAATGGTTGAGAAGAATTGTGGAAGAAAAGCTTGGTGAAGAACAAGCTGGATTCAGGCCAAACAGAGGCTGTCAGAATCAGATCTTCACTTTATGACAAATAGTCGAGAAAGCATGGGAATATAACAAAGATCTGTATTTAAGTTTTGTCGATTTGGAAAAGGCATATGACAAGGTGCCAAGAGAGAAGCTATTCAATACGCTCCAGTTATATGGTGTCAATGGGGCATTATATCAAGCAATACTTAGTCTTTATTTGAGTTGTAAGTCAGCAGTTAGAATTGAAGGAAGTACAGGAAGATGGTTTAATGTTAAATCTGGTGTGAGACAAGGATGTACATTATCCCCTCTGTTATTCATTATCTATATGGATCACATTATGAAAAAAAGTGGTATTAAACCTGATATCAAAATTGGACATGTTAATGTCAGCTCTTTGCTTTATGCAGATGATGTTATACTTCTAAATAAATCTGCTACAAGTCTGCAAGATTCTCTGACTAAATTGAATAGCTGTTGTAATAGATATGGTATGAAGGTCAGCAATAAAAAGACAAAGACAATGAAAATAGGCAGAATCATTGAAAATGTCAACTGTGTTGTGAATGGAGAACCTGTGGAACAAGTGAAACATTTCAGCTACTTAGGCACGATTTTTACTGAAGATGGTAAATTAAATATAGAAATAGACAACAGAATCAGCAAAGCTGGTATGGTGGGAAGTCAATTGAATAAATTCATATGGAATAAGAGAGAAATTAGTCGGAACACTAAATTAGCTGTATACAAGACAGTGTTCAAACCAGTTTTAACTTATGGATCTGAGAGCTGGGTCAGAAGTAAAACACTTGACCAAAGACTAGAGACCGCAGATATGAGAGTCCTGAGAAAGATTAGAGGCGTGAACAGATGGCATCAATGGCAATATCATATTAAAAATGAGGATATTAGGAAAGAACTTGACATTGTCAGCATCCAGGAATGCATTAGCAGAGCTAATTTCAGGTGGTATGGTCACTTAAATAGAATGGGAGAGGAAAGATTAGCAAAACAAGTGTTCTCTGCCAGGTTGGCAGGAAAACAACCCAGAGGAAGACCAAGATATAGGTGGATTGATACGGTACAAAGTGCCTTAGACGATAGAAATATAAGATCTGATTATGTTGGAGTCTTGACAAGTAACAGACTGATTTGGAGGAAAATTGTAGATAGGAAGGTAGTAATGATGTAATTTTTTCATGTAGTACTCTCATATCCTGTACACCCCTTGAGGGTACATGGCAGGAATTTGATGATGATGATTAGTAGCATTAAACTGACATTTCCCCACCCATTTGTCCACCTTTCCAGGCTATTCAAATCCTCTTGAAGAACCAAAACATTGACTCTATTACTAATAACCCTCCCAAGCTTCACATCTTCACAAACAACTGAAAATCTCCCTGTAGTCCTATGACAATATCATTGACAAAGACTGAACAGCAGAGTCGCAGTACTGAACCCTGTGGAACTCCACTTATAACCTTCATACTCCCCAATATACAACTGATATCTACCCGAGAATACAGTCACCAATTTGATCACCAACCAGATATCCAAACTCATATGTTGTAATATTATATTTCTTAATTGCATGTATTCTTCTGGAGTTTGCTTGATGTACAGAATGAAAATCCCAAGTTTCTGGGAGGGAAACCCTGCCACCTCCATATGGGACCAACCAACTTACCTTGAGTTGAATCTATTATTTGTGAATCTGCAGAAAGCAAATGTACTATGAAATGTAATATTAAAGAGGACATCATAGCTGATATCAAAAATACTGCAAAATCCAAATGAATGTAATGAAGGCTCTACTATAAAACTTTTTTCTTTCCTTTGTGACAAACTGAGTTACAAATATGGGTTACTATGCTGCTGCTGCGGATTTTTGCACATAGATATCATTGCCTGAATTTTTGGAAAGAAGAAACAATGAAGATCCAAAGACAGATGTCAAAATAATATCTAGACCACAAAATGTCTTTTGGGTGTGCAGCTTAAAACAGAGGATATAATTATATATGATACTGAGAGGATCATATAGAGTAGATATTCTCTAGTAAGCAAGGGCTAAAGAAGTAGATATTCCTCATGAAAAGTGGAATGTACTGCTGGAAAGGATGACAAATGTGCAGACAACGAAACTACAGTACATCAAGAATGATCATGACCATTTGGAATAAATGCTTCACAGAGATCTCATAATAATAATAAATTGTTGTTACGCAGTTATCTTTGTGTAATATTGCATTCATATTCCTTTCGACATGATTCATTTTATCATTTTGCACATCTTTATGTTATCATTATAGCTGATATTAAAACAAAAGGAATCACAAACTAGAAATCCAAGTTTTTCACTTTGCATTTTAATTGACTAATTCCTAAAAGAGAAAGTTTCTGCATATTAAACTTTTCATAAATAGCAATGATAATATGTTGGAAAATTGGAAAACAGTGGAACTTGCTATGGACTCAGAAATGAAATGTTATATCTGTATATAACTTAATTGCAAATGACCATGCGCAGGTTACGCAGGAGGAGGAGTGGTGTGGAGTTTGTGGATGTGTGGAGTGAGTTTGATGGGCGAAAAGACTTATATAGGAAGGATGGTTTTTCATTCAGCAACCCTTTTGAAAAAGTGTTGCTGAATGAAGTGAAAGTGGATGTGCAGAATCAGGGAAACTAGAGCTATTAGGAGTGGGGGGTTGGAAGTGGAGATACAGACATCAGTGCGGCAGTTGAGTGTAAGAATGTGTATAATATGCCTGAGCTAGTACATAGGACAACAAACCAGAATGGGATAGTAGAAGACATCAAGATAAGGGTGGGACTAATGGGCTACTGCACTTTATGTATACTAATGCCAGGAGTATTAGGAACAAGGAGGAGGAATTTTTGGCCTTGGTTGGCTCTTCCTGACCACAGGTTATTGGCATTAGCGAGACATGGTTGACAGAAGATGATATAGCTAGTGGGATAGAATGCGAAGGGTATAGTGTGTTTAGGAGGGACAGAGAGAAAAGAATGGTGGGGGGGGGAGTGTTATTGATGATAACTGATGAACTGCAGCCAAGGAGAATAGAAGCTGAACTGCAGGATAGTGAAAAAGAGCACATTTGAGGCTATTCGGTATGGGATTGAGGCTAGCAGAATAAAATATACCGTTGGGTGCTGCTATAGACCAGGTGATGGAATAAATAATGGAGAGTATGCATAGGCAAATAGACTCAATGTGCAGAAGACAGATAATTATTATGAGGGATTTCAACTATGGTAACATTGATTAGCAAGAAGAGAGGACACAGACACATGGGAGGAAGGAAATGGATTTTATGCAGTTACTAAGGGATAACTACCTGAGACAGCATGTAATGGAATATACTAGGGGTTGGAGAATGCTTGACCTAGTAATTACATCTGAGAATTTGACTGTAATGAATATGATCACGTTGCCACCAATTGGTGAGAGTGATCATAAGGTCTTGACCTGGGAGGTGGCTAAATATGTGGAATTTTCAATTAAGATAGGGTACATGTGGAATTACTGGGCTGGTAAGTATGACAAGCTTAGGAGATTGCTTGGTTCAGTGCCATGGCATGTAAAACTGCAAGGGTGTGATGGGTTTTTACAAGATTAATTCAAAGGAAATTTTTCAGAAGAGGTCTGGTGGTGAGAGAACTAGGGGGCCATCTATGGAAACTGGGCAAGAGTGTAGTTAGCAAAGGTGTTAGAACTGGGTTTTTTGCTTGGAGAGTGGTGAATGAGTGGAATAAGCTGCCAGAGTCTGTTATGGGTGCCATGACTGTGAGTGAGTTCAAAGCAAAGTATGATAGATAGATACTGTGTGGATGCTGAATAGTTGTTCTGGACATGATGTTTATGGCCTCCCTCGATGAGTCTAAGGACTCCTTGGAGTTGCCCGTAATAATAATAATATAAATGCCAGAAGTATCACAAATAAAGAACAAATGTCGCATTGATTTAGTTCACTGACTTCAAAATTGTAGGAAGAAGTGAGACGTGGTTGCAAGAGTGACATCATGACAGGAATGCAGATGGAAGAGTATGATGTATTTTGAGAAAAATAAAAAAAAAAGCAAAAAATGGAGGGTGCTGTTGATGACAGAAGAAAAGTTATATCCATGTAAGGCAGAGATGCAAGGAGAGAAATGGTGGCAGTGGCTTTGAGGCAGTATGGTGTGAAGTAGAGGTAGATAGAATAAAATCCTTAGTTGGATGTTCCTATAGAGGTAATGCAGATGGCAGTGACATTGAAATGTATAAGCAAATTAGTCAAGCAATTAGGAAAAGGGTGATCATTACAGGTGATTTTAATTATGGTAACACACACTGAGATGACAAGACAGCATCTGGAAGTAAAGAAAATTTCTTTTTCAAGTTTTGAGGAACAATTACCTTGAGCAGTATATCACAGAGAGCACATGCCGATCAGAGGGTCTTGGATTTGATCATTTTGTCAGAGGATTTCATTGTAAATGAGATGTCAAATCTCCCTCTAGTTGGTGAGTGATGACTATGAAGTGATTACTTGGGTGGTTGCCAGCTATATTATGACATCTGTGAGGAATGTATATAAATGGAACTACCATTAACTTGTATGTTAATGATATTGGGGAAGGTTTGAATGGAGATATTCAGTTGTTTGCTGATGATGCAAAGTTAAGAACTGAGGAGTACAGCATATGCCATAGTTTTGCAAGAGGACTTGGATAGATTGAGTGAATGAGCATGAGATTAGGGTTACCAGTTCAGTATTGCAAAGTGTAATGTTTTAAATTTTGGAAAACAAAGATAAGATGCAGACTATACAGTTAGTGAGAATATATTGAAGGAAATAAGAGATCTGGAGTGATGGTGGATGGGGACTTAAAATTTAGAAAATACATTGCTAAAATTGTGAGGACAGTACAATGAATTCTGGCAATGATATAGAGGACACTGATTTATAGAAGTAAGGAGATTATGGTTCCATTATATAAGTACTTGATTAGGCCACATATGTGCACAGATCTGGTCACCTGATTTTCAAAAGAATGAAGAGATACTGAAAAGGCTATATTGGAATTTTGAAATTTGGATACTGGAATTTTGAATATGAAGAAAGGTTGAGAAAATGTAATTTGTTGGATTTAATGGATAGAAGGAGAAGGAGGGAGAGGATATGATAGAGGCATATAAGTTGGTAAGAGGTTTTTTTTTTTTTTTTTATGAGATTAGTGTTGAAAATGTTTTTCATAGAACAATGGGAGAGGGAAACAAGAAGCCATTCCTGAAAGTTATATAAGGAGAGCATGAGGATAGAGTGGTGAATGACTGGAATGCATTGCCCGAGTGTAGTGACTACAATGTTAATGTATTTTAAGGCAGTGTGTGTGTGTGTGTGTGAGAGAGAGATCTCCTATAGTCAGTCTGATGCTATGGAGGTCCGAAAATAATAATCATAAAACATATCCAGCAAATATTAGGTTTATCAGAAGCTGCTCATCATGTTATTCTGTGAGTGAAAAAGGATACTCAAAAATATGTGGCCTGAGTAAATTCTTATAATAATCTCAAGTACTACACAGATAAGTATATTTTTGTATAAAACATTACTTGTAAGATTTTTTAAACTAAATTATTGTAACAAATTTATATCTATTATTATATTAAATATTATTCCTTTTAAGAATTCTACAAATAAATATGATCATGCATTTTCACAAAACATAACAGATTACTAAATATCTTCACATGCAAAACTAAAACAAATTGACATGCTGGTATTAAAATAAAATGTATAATTTCCACAACAAGGAGGAAAACGATGCAACAAAACAGGGCAATTAACTTTTTTCTGTGCCAACTACACATTCTTCTGGAGTTTTGCCTGACTGATAAAGTTGTGGAGAATGTGGAGGATTACTGGTTGTGAATTCTGGTAGATGATGAGTTGATCTGCAGATAAAATATGCATCAATTAAAATGTGAAAACCTTTAAGGAAAAAAACTTATGTTCCCTGTGTATGAGTGCATATACATATGAATACATGCAGTATAATTTGACAACATATAATTAAACTTGACGGATGTGAGTTTAATTCATTTTTCTTAAAAAAAAAAGTAATCAGTATGTATAATTTATGTATGTGTGTGTGTAGGCATATATATGTATGTATGTATGCCTACACACATAATACTAAACATGAAAGACTAAGAAGAAATAAACTTATTAACAGTAAATATGATACATTCACTTCAGTTTATTATTCAAGAAATAATATAGAGCAAGTTACATTTAATAAAACAGCAGTAGCAGTAAGGAGGAATGCTCATTACTGGTACCAGTTCTATTGCTGACATCAATAATAATAACCATGGATATATCTCTGCAAAATACATGCAGCAGAAACAATGCCTATATGGATTAAATTAGTAAATAAGAAATAAATCAGTAAGAAAGATATGATTCCATGTGTTAAGTCTTAAGTGCTGCTGAGAGAAACTCATGTTAGAGGCTTAATGGAGTACAGGGTTACAATATTACATTACAATGCTATTTGTAATATTGTAATGTAATATTGTCAATGTCTCAGTGACTGATACCAAGTATTGAAAAAATTAAATATTATTTTTAATTCTTCTAACATGATAAAGATGTCAATCAAATTAACTTCAAATTCTCTATAGATTCAAGAATTTTTGGAAGCTTTTAGCAGTATGCAGCTTTACTGAAGAAAGAAATATGGAACTAAATGCCAGATACTGACTGACTTAGTATATTTACCCTTCTATCCCTAGAGTTAGAAGGGTAAATAGAGTGGAAGAAAAATGGATGAATCATGGTACTATATAAGAAATGTGCAGATATAGATTGGTGAAAGATTGGCTGAGAAAGAAAAGCAAAAGAATAGAGAATTCTAAAGTTGTATAGCTAATAAAGCACAGGTGTCAGCATGGAAGACCAACTGTAGAGGTGGTGCATGAGTGAGATCTAGAGAAATAAAGCTTCAGTAGGTGCTGTATCTTATTAGTATATTTCATATTGGCAGGTTGGGTTTGTTATTTGGGATTACAGCCAAAGCAACTAAAGCTATGAAGATAATGTATAATATTTGTTAATTGTATATGTTCGTTAGGGTAGTTTTTTTCCTGTTTGCTAGACGAAAAAACACAGTTACCAAGAATAAAAATACTATATTTTTAGTTCTCTAAATTGTTTTTTTTGGAAGATTTGCTTATAGTATATTACATGGGATGAAAAACTAGTATCCAGGAGAGGAAAATCTTTGCTACCTCTGAATGCAATTGACTAATTCACCTTCATTAAAAAAACAAAAAAAAAACAAAGATTCCTCTAGTGATAACAAGAATCACTCAAGTCTCTTCCAGTTGATATTTCCAATCCAGTATACTTCAAGGTGTAAGAAGAGATAATCACTTTGCAGATGATGCTAAACTGAGGACAATGACAATCTCTACAAAAGAAGAATTTGAATATATTCAGATTCTTTTTTTGTAAGAGGATCTGAATAGGTTGGTGCTTTGAACAGATGAATAGGGATGTCCATTCCTTATTTGAAAATCATGCCCTTTGGCAGAGGAAGCAGGATGAGGCACCCATCAATACAATGGTGATAGGGTGGCAAGAGATCTGTGGGAGTGTTGGTGAATAAGTATGAAGTTAGGAGAGACTACATGTGAAAGAGGATTGCTGCCATATGTACATGACACTGACAAGTAGGAATAAGTATCAGGCATTCTTTGAGACTGATTATGGTCTGAGTTGCCAAGAGGAGGGGTAACCTCTGCAGCCTATCTGGAAGGAGAACTCATTAAAAAAAAAAAAAAGATCTAGGGTATTGAGAAAGTGGAGGATTATCTGGAATTGAGGCAGGTAGCTGCACAATTTGCATTAGATCATTACTTATAGCAAAAACATCTGTATCAGGTCTAGCTTGATCAGTAGTGTTAGAGAGGAGGAGCCAGCTGAAGTTATGGACATTCAAATTATCTAGAAGAATGACCACTGTTTGGATAGCTGGATTGTAGATGGTCGAGTTTCAATGAAAGGAAGGTGAAAATGTCCAGGGTTTGGAGACCAGTAAATGCAGCAGACGAATGTTATTAAGTGGGACAAGGAAACCTTCAGCCAGAGGAGGTCAAAAGCAAGGGATTCTAAATTTAGAATTCTCTAGCAGGCATGTCAGAACATGCAAAGGCAACAGGTACCACCTTTGTGGCAAAATGAATCAAGAACATACTACTCATTACTGAATTTTCATTATGTACAGAACATATAAATCCAAATTAATTTTAAGAACTGTTTATTATGTCATACGTATTGCCACTAATTCCATGTATTTCCAGTTATTCTGAGCTTACCTGAAGATAATATGCAGTCATTACAGGGAAAGAGTATTATACTATTAAAGATGTAATGAACAACTAAAATACTTAACACAAATCCTCCAACAGAATGGATATGAAACAAAAACCATCAAAAGAATCCTGCCTCCAACTAACAACACAATAAAACAGGATTACAAAAATGCAATCTCACTTCCTTATATCAAAAATGTTACAGATAAGCTAGCCAAATTAATGAACAAACACAACATAAAAGTAGCCTTCCTTCCTATGGAAAAAATCTCAAGATTCCTACATCCCAAAACCACCTCATCATCCTCTTAAAAAACCAGGAGTCTACAAAATTCATTGCTCTTGCGGGATTTGCTACATAGGACAGACAGGAAGATCTGGAGAAATACGCATGGCTGAACACCAAAAAGACGTACAATACAAAAGAGAACAAAAAACGGGTCTTGCTTTCCATACCACTTCCACTGGACATGATGTACTCTGGCAAAAAATGTTTTCTATGTATGACATCGTTATACATAGAAAACAACAGTTATATAAGAAAATTTAAAGAAGCTGTTAATATGCTAAAAAACCCAACCCAATGCAATAAAATCAAAGTTTAATTCTCCATCAAATGTGGTCAGCTCTAATAAAAAATCTACCTCAATCTGAGCTCGGGCTGTATGAACGAGAACACGTGACATTGTCCAGTATTGTTCAACGTCAATAACGTTTCATATCTGCATTCTGTTATTTGAGTTTATGAATAGCCAGATGGTTATGATTTGTATTTATTAATTCTCTTGTTTAAACTTTAAGTTATACTATTTACCCCCTGAAGATGTAAATCCTATGATTTACGAAACTTGTTGGGAACTATTATTTCAGTATTTTGTATAACTGAGTAATAAAAAATGTGGTGTAATCACAGAAATATCTTTTGAGTATTATACTAGTTTTAATACTTGCATCTTAAAATAAGTACTATTTCAAGCTGCAAGACTCCATTCTCTTCAGTTTCTATTTTATTATTAAAACTGAAATTTAAGTGGAAAAAAATCTCACTTATGCAGCCCTCCTATCTGGGACATAATAAGTACTGAAATTAATGATCAGAAAAATAGGGAAAGAAATATACTAAAAATATGACCAGTTTGACATCTGCAAAAATCAGGATTTATTGCATATTTTGATACTTGTAGCAAGGGATCTTCAGATTGAGATAGTGCTAAGAAATTGTAAACTTACAGTCAATTTTACATGCTGTGTCATGTGCTTATAATGCAAGTTTCAGTCAAAGTTGAATATGTAGAATAATACATCATAGTAATAACACTCAGAATTTTAAATTGGCATACAATCTGATAATTAATTGTAACTAGTAAAAGCTATTATTATTGCACAGACACCTCCATGGAGAGTCATCCTGGTAGGTCCACACTATCGAGACAAAATCTGGACTTGACTAGCTTGATAACAACACTCAATTTCCTATGATATCTTTTCTGTCCCCTTAACCAAGAACCAAAAATTTTTTTCTGCATCAATCCTATAGTATGTAATCCTAAAATATACTGTATACAGTTTTGTAATTTTTCTCACCTCAAAATGCAGAACATGTCCTTTTTCCCACATTAAAAAAACTGGTACTTGTTATCTTTTGCTTATACTGTTAACATGTGTAAATTATGTTGCAAGCTCTTGGTTGTGATTAACTATTACACTACCCAATTTAACATCATCAGCAAACAGAGAACCTGAACCTTGTAGCACAGTAGTTGCTTTCTTCTAAAGAAAATCAGCTTCATATCTAACTACTGTTCTTCGATAGATAACGCGTGCGTTATCTATACAAAAAAAAAGTCTAAATTCGTTAAAAATGAACATGTGCAGTATACATTTGAAGGGTATGAGAGGTAAATCAAATGTAATAACAAAACTAAGGTATAAGTATTACTTAATATTTATTGAACATTACACTATTCAAATCCAAAAAATTCTTCATCAGACTCAATATTGAGAGACTCAATTGCATTAAAAATTTCGTTTGGTATTTCTTCAGCTTCATAATCAGTCACTGGACACCACTGCATTCCCATGTGCTTTAATGAAACCATTTCTAACACAGTTTTCACTTACAGCAGCCCAACTTTCTATAATCCACGTAACTATATCTTTAGGCGACATTCTTTTCATCTGCCCTGTTTTGTTATATTCATGGATACCATTCATCATCCAGTCTTCCCACTTAGCCCATAAATTGTCTTTGAATGGTTTATTTACTGCAAGATCAAGGGGTTGGAGTTTTTTTTTTTTTGTTAAACCACCTGGAATGACGGCCAATTTGGAATACTTATAATTATTTTAACTTCTGCTGTCGTGTGTGCCCTACACAAATCCAACGCTAACAAAAAAAAATTAGGGTTGAAAAATGCCATTTTTCTCTTTCACTTGCAACGCACGTTTTTAAAGAATTCCTTCATTCTCTGTCTGTACTTCCTAACTCTACCGCTAGTTGGCACATGCGCGTTATCTATACAGCAAAAGGAGTGATGAAAACGTTGGGGTGATGTTATACATTAGGTGCATGTTATCTATGAAAAAATATAGTATTTGCTCCAATTTTTGTAGAGAGCTCCAAGCGATATCCCACTGCCTGTCATGAAACAAGTTGAGGCCGTAGCACAAGTTCAAGCATGGCGACTTGATATACTTTGGCAGAGGTTTTGATTTCTTTCTCACAAAAATGCAACTTGGATATCCTACAATAAGTCATCCTCCATCAAACCATCACTGACTCAGGGTGATGACCCCTCTCTGAATCATGTGTATACTATAGCGTACACACACACTGTTCATCCAGGGTATATTCATGATTGTTTTGGTGGTTAAACAACTCTTCAATGTTGAAAATCTTTTCATCTGTGAAGAGGATGTCTGTTGTTTATGTACTGCAGGAAAAATGCCTTTGATTTTATCACCCATTGTTACATGTTGTGGTGTTAGAAAGTGTCCAGTAGAATGATGATAGGCTCTCACCCCAGGTCATAATCAATTAACACATGACATTTTTGCGTTCTCACACGATTACAGTGGAGAAGTGGCTTCATAGCCCTTAGAAGCTGTTGCATCTTAATACAGTGTGGTTGATCTGTTCTTTGGTGGTCAGACATGTTTTCTGTATCACTATAACAGTTAATAGTCTAATAAACAAACATCCTACTGATTCTGGGTACTTTCAAAGTGTTGAAAATAACAGGTGGCCACATTCCAACCTTGTGAAGTGCTATTACAACTATGCAGTTCTCATAATCTCTCCGCTGCATGTTAACCTATATGACTAGACAACTCACTCTCTACTGATAAACATGTGAACATTGGCTGTACACAGTGCCAATAATGGAACTGGGCTTGTGCAATTCTGTGGGAAGCACGGGGCTTACTGAAGTTGTAACAGTATTTATGGCAAGACTGTGTATTATAAAAAAAGGGAGAAAATTACTAAGGCATGACCTACCCTTCACAAAGCCTGTCATCATAAAATATCATATTCTTATCACCTATACCTAAATTCCATCTTTTATCAACTTTATCACCATTCTTGAGATATTGATTAGTTTATAATTTATTACTTTCGTCTTGGAGCCTAATTTATACAGTTGAGCCCCTCCTTCCACTTCCTTGGGAGCCAGAGCTGAGACTTAAGTTAAACAGTTTAGTAAGAGTTAATAACAATTCTTGTGAATCTTCTTTATTATTATTATTATTCAGGCCTCCATGGAGTCAAAAGACTCATCGTGGGAGGTCCTTCCTAAGAACATAGTCTGTCAAGACTCATCGAGGGGAGGTCCCCCTCCAAAGAAACAAAGTCTATCATACCACTCCTTAAACTCACTGACCGTTCTCGCTCCCACCACTCCATCAGGCAATGCATTCCACGGTTCAACCACCCTCCACACAAAGAAACTACTCCTTACCCTCTTGCTCACAGTTACCTTTCGTAACTTCCAGGGATGGCCTCTTGTCATCACTCCTTCCTGCTGTTCAACCAAGCGAAAGAACTCCCCAGTGTCAACCCTGTAACCACCTCTCAACAGTTTAAAAGTCTCAATCATATCACCTCTCCTTCTATCCACCAAACTCTGTAGTCCACATTCCCTCAACCGATCCTCTTGTGCAGTCCTGAAACCATCTTTGTCATCTGTCTTTGTATCCTTTCCACAGTCAATTTATCCCCTTCAAATCCTGGGGACCAAATCTGAGAACAATAGTCCAACTGTGGTCTGATCAGAGACTTATACAACGGAATGATAACCCTCTTATCTCTGCAGGTCAGTGTCCTCATAATTGCAGCAATCCTCTGTGTTACCTTCACCACCTTTGCAACATGTCCCCTAAACTTCAGGTTTCTATCAATCATCAACCCCAGATCTCTTGTCTCCCCTATTTCCTCCAGTATAACTCCACCCATAGAGTATGCAGCATCCCATTGATGTTTCCCAAACCTCATAGGTCCTAGTACTGAGCCCTGTGGGACCCCCACTTGTAACCCTCTGCCTCCTTGAAACTGCTCCACCATACACAACTCTGATACCTATCAGACAGCCAATCCTGAATCCAGTTGACCAATCTGACATTCAGACCCATGTGCTGCAACTTAAATATCAGCTTATCATGTGGCACCCTGTCAAATGCCTTCGCTAAGTCTAAGAAAATTGCAGTATATGCCTTTCCCTCATCTAATGTTCTTGTAACTTTATTATAAAAGGCTAACGTATTGCTAAAACAAGAGCGCCCTTTCACAAATCCATGTTGACTCTCACAGATAACATTACCCTCATCTGCCCAATGCTGTATATGGTCCCTCACTTTCTCCAAGATCTTAACTACTGATAACACACAGACTGGCCTATAATTAGACACTTCCAGTCTGTTACCACCCTTCTTGCAATAAGAACTGATATCCTATCTAATCCCATGATCTTATTTGCATTGAGAGTCTGCAATATCTCAAGAATTTCCAATTCATCAATTATATCTTCACATGTATATCAATTATATACATCCAAGATTAAGATCCTGGAAAAGTGGTCATTGCCCAAATCATCTATTTTGTCTGCTTCTGTCAATCCTACTACCATCACCATTTATTAAAATTATCCTTCCATAGTTATTCTTTATTTTACTTACAATACAACAAAAGACTCCTTGGGATTTACTTTGTCTGCTTTTGGGTAATTTTTTTTTTTTTTTTTTTATATGATTTTTCCTGGCTTACCATGTTGGTCACCTTTCTTGCCTGTGCTATATAATGCTCATGAGCTTGCTGATAACTTTTCTCATTACAACATATTTTATTTTTTGTAACTCTGCTTAACAATACTACTAATCCATCTAACTCCTACCTAATTTATTCTCTTGATCTTGAAATATACATTGATACTGCTTCCTTGAGATACTCCTTATATCTTATTAGATATTTCATGCATTCCACAATATCCCTTGCATCCTCTGGCCTATAGCAACCTTTAACTACATATTATATTGGCCTACTGCAAATATCATCTAATGTCAACCAAGTCTCAATAAGGTCTATAATTTTTGCACCAACCAATGCAAAAAAACTCCTCACCCTTACTTTGAATACTTCTGGTGTTAGTATACATAAAATGCAATATTCTCTTCATCCCACCACCTTGATTACACCTTGTGTTGCTTGGCCCACTGAAATTAAGAACCTAGAGTGATACATTTAGCATCATGTGGTCAGTATCCCACTTACTAATCTCTTGGATGCCTGGATCCACACTCACCTGCATTCCCCTCCAAACATTTGAATTTTCCTCAGGGGTCTGTTTTAGGGCCATTACTATTTAACTTGTATATTAATGATATTGGCAAAGATTTGGATGGAGATATTCAGTTGTTTGCATATGATGCAAAGTTGGGATGAACCATAAAGAGTAGTGAAGATGTTGTGGACTTGCAAGAAGACTTGAATAAATTGAGTGATTGGGCAAGCAAATGGGGATGTGAGTTCAATGTTGCAAAATGTAATTACAACTCCTGAGGTATAAGGTAATTACAATTACCTTATATTACAACTCCTGAGCTCTCACTGAACAATACTTTCTCAAGATGCCTAATCCCAACTCCATTCTAATGCAAGCCATCCACCTTATATATAAATCTTTCATTCCATCAAACCACTCCACACCATTCCTCCTGCACAATGTGCACGCTGATTCATTCACAGTCATAGCTCTCCATCTCAGCTCACCTCTGTCACACTGTGCAACAGATCAATTTTTACTCTCTCACTGTTCTTTTTCTTATGCACTAGCAACTCTTTCATGCCTTCTTGCATACCACACCTGTCATGTGCTAAACCAGCCAAAATCAACATTTTTCAACTTCAATCTTTGCATCTATTATTGCTTATTAAAAACATCACTAACTGTATCCAAACAGCTTCATTGGTGTCTTTAATCATATCTCCCCTCTTCCTTCTCTCCACCAGACTCTGCAAATTACATCTTCTCAATCTTTTCTCATAATCAACATTCCAGAGGTCAGAAACTACCTTAGTCAGTCACCTTTGGACCCTTTCCAACATCTCTTCATCCTTCTGAAAACCCGGTGACCAAATCTGGGCACGATAGTCCATGTGTGGCCTAATCAAAGCCTTATACAATGGAACAAGAATCTCCCTATTTCTACATGTCAGTGTCCTCCGCATCATTCCCAGAAGTCTTTGTGTTGTCTTCACAATTTTGGTGATGTGTCCCCTAAATTTTAGATCCTTATCCACTATCACCCCCAGATCTCTTATTTCCTCTACCTCCAACAATATATTCTCACCAAGCATAAATTCTGCATCCCATCTTTGTTTTCCAAATTTTAAAACCTTACATTTTGCAACATTGAACTCGCATCCCCATTTGCTTGCCCAATCACTCGATTTATTCAAGTCTTCTTGCAAGTCCACAACATCTTCACTACTCTTTATGGTTCGTCCCAACTTTGCATCATCTGCAAACAACTGAATATCTCCATCCAAATCTTTGCCAATATTATTAATATACAAGTTAAATAATAATGGCCCTAAAACAGACCCCTGAGGCACTCCACTAGTGACTTTCCTTTTCCTGGATATCGTACCCCCATAGACAACTTATTGACACCTATCAGATAGTCAGTCTCCAATCCAATGCACTAATCTAATATCCAACCCCATCTGCTCTAGTTTGACTGTCAACTTATCATGAGGTACTCTATCAAAAGCCTTTGCAAAATCCAAGTATATTACTGTGTAGCCTTCTCCTCTGTCCAAGGAAGCAGTCACTTTATTGTAATAAGTAAGTAGATTACTAAAACATAATCTCCCTTTAGCAAATCCATGCTGTCCATCAAAGATTATACCATTGTTGTCAACCCAACTCTGGATCCTAGTTCTCACAAGCTTCTCCAACAACTTAACCACGACACCTAACACAGAGATAGGCCTATAGTGTGATGCTTGAGTTCGATCACCTCCTTTATGAAGTGGCACAATCTTGCCCTCCTTCCACTCTTTAGGAACTTGACCAAGTGCAAGACTCGTATTAAAAAAATATGTCAAAGCAGGTGTCAACTCTCTGGCACATTCCTTCAGAATACGTGGTGATATATTATCAAGTACCACAGCCTTATTTATATCTAGTTTACTCAACTCCCCAAACACCTCTTGCTCACTTACAGTCAGTCTCTCCTCCCCATCATCAACTGCTCTCAATCTCTCCATGAAGTCACATTCACAAGATTGAAAGATCTTTATGAACTGCTCATTAAGTATCTCCACCACACATTCTGCAACAGCTGTCTTTATACCATTTCCTCCAATCAATGTCATCCTTCCATAATCATTCTTTCTTTTTCTGGCTACATATCGAAAGAACTCCTTAGGATGCTTTCTGGCTTCATTAGCTAACTGCTGTTCATACCTCTCTTTAGCTACTCTCACTAACCAAGTCACCCTCCTTGCCTGGTCTTCGTAGACCTCATGAAATTGGTTACTTCCACTTCTTCTATGCTGCCTCCACAATGCCCTTTTTCTCTGTATCGCATGCTTAATCTCTTTATTCATCCATCTCACACCTACCTTATTTAACCTTCTCACTTGTGGAATACATTTAGACATTGCATCTACTAAATAGTTTTTGAAAATCCCCCAAGCTGCATTGATCTCTTTTCCAGCTAACTCCTCATTCCATGCTACACCTGCAAGCTGTCTCCTGAGCTCTTCATAATCACCCTCCTTGTAGTTCCACATATACCCTTTTTTCACAGGGGTCCTTGCACTGCCGGCAACCACCCAGGTAATCACCTCATGGTCACTTTCACCAATTGGTGGATGATTTGACACCTCATTTATAATTACATCTTCTGATGAGATGACCAAATCCAAGACCCTTAATCCTCGTATGCCCTCTGTTACATACTCTCTGAGGTAGTTATCCCTCAAAAACTCAAGAAACTCATTTTCTTTACTTCCAGTTGCTATCTCTTCATTCCAGTCTATATTGCCATAATTAAAATCACCATAATGATCACCTTTTTCTTATTTGCTTGGCTTATTTGACTATACATTTCACTATCACCACCATCCACATTACGAGGTCTATAACAACATCCCACCAAGTATTTGATTCTATTCACCTCTATCTCACACCATACTGCCTCAAAACCACTGGCCCTATTTCCCTCTTGCATCTCTACCTTGTATGGACATAACTCTTTATCATCAATAGCATCCCCCCCCTTCCCTTTTTATCCATTCTATCCTCACGAAGCACATCATACCTTTCCATCTCTATTCTTGTCAGGATGTCGTCCTCATCTAACCATGTCTCACTTATTCCGACAATCTTTGGGTGAACAGATGCAATTAGTGCAACCATTTCATCCGCCTTGTTTCTTATACTTCTAGCATTGGTATACAAACACGACAGCTCATTTCTGGATCTACAGCTAGTTCCACTGATACCACTCACTTGATGTGATCTCTCCATGCTGGACTGGGGCCATTTCCCTTTCTGCTTTTTCATTTTAGAACCCTTTGCAATTCCATCTGTTTCCTTTTGATCCCTGGTCATCCCATTTCTTTCCTGCCTACACATGCTCTCACCACCTCTTGGAGCATCCACCTTTCTCATGCTGTGTACCCCTGTCCACCCTGAGCCTCCCTGTTTCCCTGCTCCTCTTGCACACCTATTCTCTCATTTTCTATACTCATACCACTCACTTCCCCATTCATATCCACTTCTTCAATCTCTCCTGCTCTTCCACATCACTCCCCTCTCGATCCGATTCATTCTCTCTCTATTCACTTCTCTTACCTTCCAGCAGCAGTCTCTCCAAGCGACTCACACCATAACCACTCAAATGCAGTCCACTGCTCCCATACAGCTCACTTCATCCCTCAAACTCATTCCACACATTAACAAATTGTACTCCCATCTCCTCACACATTTCAGCCAGAATATCATTCATAATCCTTGCTCTCTGCCTCATTTCACCACAATCATACCTAGGCAACACACTGACTACCCTTCCTGTCACACTATTCTCTTTTATCTTTCCAAGCAGCCTCCTGATATTCATTTTGACATGCTCTTTGTTCTCTCTCAAATCATTTGTACCAATTAATACTATTAACTCTTTTGCTCGCTCCCACCTCATATCCAATGCCTCAATCACTCTACTCATTTTACCACCTGGAAAACATACCTTGTGCATTTTATCCTCTAGCACACCTTTAATAATGGAGTCTCCATACAACGCCACTCGCTCATGGTTTCATGAACGAGTGGCATCATGATTTATTTTAATAGTTTTGACCTGAATTCTCTTCATTTCATTCCGCATCCATTTCATTTCTTGCCTCATCCAATCCAATTCACTTTCTGAATCTCGCGAGACATTCTCTCTAACATTAAATCTTTCTAATTCTTGACCCCCTCTTCTCACTTTCCTCATTCATCCTTCGTTTCCGTACTTTCAGTCCAACATACGTCCAACTTTCACTATCATTATTCTCACTTTTACTCTCATTCATCTTTCTTTGTTTCAGTACTTTCAGTCCAACATGCGTCCAACTTTTGCCATCATTCATTATTTTTTTGCTAACATTTATTCTTTTGATTTTTTTCATTTGCGATTTCTGCATCACACCATTTCTACTTTCATTTGTTCTCTCAATTTCGTTTCTTTCCGCCTCACTTTCATCCCTTTTAACATCCGTTACAGTTTTCAACTCGCTCTTTTTCTTTTTTCCTGATTTTTTTAACATTTTTTTGCCTCTCTTTCAAACATGCACTTGCGACACAATCGGTACTAACACTTTCTGTCATCAATTTCATATTTGCATTCATCAGTTCCTCATTCAGTCATTCAGGTCACACTTTGCACACACCCTTCTTCCATCCGCAAATCATTTATGTAATTGAAGGAATACATATAACAGACCTCACACTTAATGAAACGACTGAAATCTAAATTAAAATCATGGAATGACAATGCTGCCGCCATTTTTTTTTTCCCCCTCTCTGCAGGTTACTAGGTCTAATAATAATGATTTCGTAATTTAGTTTAGCAAGAAAAATCCCCCACACTAATAATACCAGTAGTGCACAACGTTTACAGCCGCTCTTACTCAAACAATTCAAATATTCATCCCAAAAATTGTTGGAATAAGTGAGATATGGTTGGAGAGGATATTTTGACATCCTCCTCCAACCATGAAGGCAGAAGGAGTGCTATTGATAGCAGCAAAGGAATCACTGCCATTTTAGATGGAGATGAAAGGAAAAGACCATGGCACTGTGGTTAGGAAGCAGTATGGTGTGAGGTGGAGGTGAAGAGAATGAAACATCTAGTTGGGTGCTGCTGTAGATCTAGTAATGTGGAGAACAGTGAGAAGGAAACGTATAGGCAATAGTCTGGCTAGTAAGAAAAAAGGGTGATCATTATGGGTAGTTTTAAACTGTAAAAATATAGACTGGAATGAAAAGATAGCATTTCAGGCAAAGAGGATACACGAGAGCTTTGACTTATCTCATCAGAGGATGTCATTGTAAATGAAGTATAAAATCTACTACTTAGTGAAAGTAACATATGTGGAACCAGTAATTGTGACAAGTTCAAAAGACAGCTTGTAGCTATATCATGGAATGAGGAATTAGATGGAAAGAAGATTAATGATACTTGGTATCTGTTCAGGAATTATTATGTAATGTCTGAACACATTCTCATGGTCAGGACATCAAATAAGGTAGTTGTGAAATGGATAGATGGAGGTGAAGCATGTAATTTGAAGAAGACAATATGGAGGCAGCACAAAGCAATTAGTAATGATCAATTGCATGATTACAAAGAGCAAGCAGGAAAGGTGACTGACTTGGTAAGGGTAGCAAAAGTGCAGTATGAGGTGAATGGCAATTAGTTTGGCTTGTTAGCAATTAGCTATCAAGGTCAAAAGAAATCCCATTTTTATTTTAATACATAGCCAGTAGAAGAAAGAATGATACTTGTTGGCAAAAATGGTAAAATGATAACCATCCTTGTGAAAGTAATATCATGAATAATTTGAGAGGCAGTGGGGAAGGAAGAGCCATTAAGTGAGTGAGCAGAAGATATACGAAGAACTGAGTAAACTTGGTGTCAATAATGCTGTACAGCATTATTGTGGCTCTTTAACATAAGTCTTAGATTGGCTCAATTTCCAAAGGAGTGGAAAGAGGGCAAAACTGCTTCATAAAGGAGTACATGTTTTTTTTTTTTTTTTTGGGAGGGGGGGAATAAGACTAAGGTTTCAAATTATAGGCTAATTTATTTGTGTGGAATTGTGATCAAAGTGTAAGAGACTGATGAGGACCAGGATTCAGAATTCAGTTGACGACAGTAGCATTCTCTTTGATGGACAGCATGGGTTTGCTAAAGGAAGATCATGTTTTAGCAATCTACTTTCTCCTTATAACAAAGTGAAAGATGTATGTATATATATATATATATACATCTTTTGGCACTTATATATATATATATATATATATATATATATAAAAAAAAGCTGATCGCCACATATATATATATATATATAAAAAAGCTGATCGCCACATATATATATATATATAAAAAAGCTGATCGCCACATATATATATATATATATATATAAAAAAGCTGATCGCCACACATATATATATATATATATATAAAAAAGCTGATCGCCACATATATATATATATATATATAAAAAAGCTGATCGCCACATATATATATATATAAAAAAGCTGATCGCCACATATATATATATATATAAAAAAGCTGATCGCCACATATATATATATATATAAAAAAGCTGATCGCCACATATATATATATATATATAAAAAAGCTGATCGCCACATATATATATATATATATAAAAAAGCTGATCGCCACATATATATATATATATAAAAAAGCTGATCGCCACATATATATATATATATATATAAAAAAGCTGATCGCCACACATATATATATATATATATATAAAAAAGCTGATCGCCACATATATATATATATATATATAAAAAAGCTGATCGCCACATATATATATATATATATAAAAAAGCTGATCGCCACATATATATATATATATATATAAAAAAGCTGATCGCCACATATATATATATATATATAAAAAAGCTGATCGCCACATATATATATATATATATATATAAAAAAGCTGATCGCCACATATATATATATATATATATATAAAAAAGCTGATCGCCACATATATATATATATATATATATAAAAAAGCTGATCGCCACATATATATATATATATATATATAAAAAAGCTGATCGCCACATATATATATATATATATATATAAAAAAGCTGATCGCCACATATATATATATATATATATAAAAAAGCTGATCGCCACATATATATATATATATATATAAAAAAGCTGATCGCCACATATATATATATATATATATATAAAAAAGCTGATCGCCACATATATATATATATATATATATATATAAAAAAGCTGATCGCCACATATATATATATATATATAAAAAAGCTGATCGCCACATATATATATATATATATATAATATATATATATATATATATATAAAAAAGCTGATCACATATATATATATATATATATATATATATATAAAAGCTGATCACATATATATATATATAAAAAAGCTGATCACATATATATATATATATAAAAAAGCTGATCATATATATATATATATATAAAAAAGCTGATCACATATATATATATATATAAAAAAGCTGATCACATATATATATATATATAAAAAAGCTGATCACATATATATATATATATAAAAAAGCTGATCACATATATATATATATATATATATAAAAAAGCTGATCACACACATATATATATATATATATATATATATATATAAAAGCTGATCACACACATATATATATATATATATATATATATATAAAAAAGCTGATCACATATATATATATATATATATATAAAAAAGTTGATCACATATATATATATATAAAAAAGTTGATCACATATATATATATATAAAAAAGCTGATCACATATATATATATATAAAAAAGCTGATCACATATATATATATATATATAAAAAAGCTGATCACATATATATATATATATATAAAAAAGCTGATCACATATATATATATATATATATAAATATATAAAAAAGCTGATCACATATATATATATATATATAAAAAAGCTGATCACATATATATATATATATATAAAAAAGCTGATCACATATATATATATATATATATATATATATATATATACAGGGTGTTCGGGATAAATTTGACATATTTATAATTAATTATATTTTTCCGTAAGTTACATGTATTAACACACACTTCTCTTCATTTAAAAGTTTGGACCCTTCTTCATTCATATACAAGATGTCAGAAAGGATGGATAGCTGGAACCCACCTGAATCATGGAAGAGAATAACTTGTATCATGATGATTCGTGCCCGCCATCAAAATAAGGATATTACGACTGCTGCCCAATGCTCCCTGAATACAGTAAAAACAATCAGGCATGAACTAGAGACTTGCAATGGTGACTACGAAGATGTAGCAAGAAGAAAGATCCCTAGCAGACGATCTGATTGCGTTCGTACAACAGAATTCGTCGCAAATCTGCAGGAACAGGTGTTGAAGAACCCTGGCATTGGAATTCGGGCTTTGTTCGTGGAGTTGCTAACTGTAGTCAAGCCCTGGATAACAAGGGTAGGCCGTATGTATGGCAGCAGGATTCGGCCCCTTGCCACACCTCTGGGAAAAGTCAAAAATGGTTGTCTGAAAATTTCTACGACTTCACCAGTCCAAATGTTTGGCCTCCAAACTCCCCAGACCTTAACCCCATGGATTATTTTGTATGGGGCGCAGCTGAAAAAGACACCAATCGCACTTCCAGTAATACAAAAGCCCAGTTAATGGATAAAATTAAAACAGTTTTTGCGGCCCTTCCCAGGGAGACTGTAGCATCAGCTTGTTCGAGGTTCCGAAGCAGAATTGAAGCTGTGATCGATGCTAATGGTGGTTATTTTGAGTAAATCTTGTTGATAGTATTGTAATTAACTCTGCCTGTAATGTTTTTTTGTCAATTCATTAAATTTAATAGATACAAAGAAGATTTTCTTTTTCCTTACGAAACTGTCAAATTTATCCCGAACACCCTGTATATAAAAAAGCTGATCGCCATATATATATATATATACAGATAGATTTTGTTAAAGCCACTGATAGATTACCAAATGACAAGCTGGTAATTAAACTGGAACAGATGGGGGCACAGTAAGATAGTAGATTAGTGCAGTGTCTGATAAGCACCAGCAAATTGAGTATGGGGCAATGATATCCCTGAAGAGTAAAATTACTAGTGAGTGACCCCAAAGATCTGGTTTGGAGCCATTTGTTTCATTTGTATCTAAATGATATTGGGAGGGGTTTGAATGGCGATAAACAGTTTTTGTTGAGCCCATACATGAGAAATTGGTTAATCAACCTATCGTACATTAGTATGGCGTATAGCTAGTTGGTTGGGAAAGGAGAAACTTGTTTAAATTTGATTTAAAAGACTGCATATTGTATTCCTTGGAAAACATAAGGGGGGAACAGTGCCGGATTAAGAGATGGGCTGACCAGGCACTCCACCCCCACCCCCCCAGGGGTGCCAAAACTAAGGCCTGCACTAGGGCCTTATAGCCTGTGCTCCTTCCAAAAATAATGATTTGCAAATTTAAAATTCAAAAATGACAGTTTACTTCCGGTAAACATCAATTTGCCTTTAGAAACTTGAAAATTTTTAAAAGCAATGGAGTTTGCCCGAGGCAGACTCTCTGTGTGGGCTCCGGCACACATGGAATCTGCCCAGGGTGCAAAATTATCTTGGTCTAGTACTGAGGGTGGGGGTTGAAGACTGTTCCGCAAAATAGCAGTAGGAGGAGGAAAACAAACTTGTTCTATGGGTTAAGGTGTACTGTGAAGGGATTGATGATGAAAGTTTATTTTTCACTTGGTTAGAGTATAATAAATTTAGTTTAATCCTTTATCCAAGTGTGAGCAAACAAAGTTTGTGCCTGAAAGTATCTTCAGGACTAGGGTAAGGTGGTACAACACCAGGGCACTCCTTGCAAAGGTGGAGCAAGCTACCAACACTCCTATCTCAGTATCTCCCATAATGCAAAACACATCTCCTTGTGGATATGTCTAGTGTTATGCATTAAGGGAAGGGCCACAACCCAGACTAGTTTCGACCTTTATTGAGGTCTCTTCAGTGGGAGCCAGGCCCAAGTGGCTAATGCTTCTGCCTGGTATCTCCACTTGGGCCTGGCTCCCACTGAAGAGACCTCAATAAAGGTCTAAACTAGTCTGGGTTGTGGCCCTTCCCTTAATGCATAACATTAGACATATCCGCAAGGAGATGTGTTTTGCATTATGGGAGATACTGAGATAGGAGTGTTAGTAGCTTGCTCCACCTTTGCAAGGAGTGCCCTGGTGTTGTACCACCTTACCCCAGTCCTGAAGATACTTTCAAGTGCAAACTTTGTTTGCTCACACTTGGATAAAGGATTAAACTAAATTTATTATACCGTGAAGGGATGTTGGGACGCAGCTGCATGTGTTCTGATAGAGTGGGGGAAATTATTGATACTATTTCATATGTGCACATTTGCCATGAAAATATTTATAGAATACACATATTGCAGATACCAAATGCCTGTGTGAAAGTGGGTGGAAGGAGTTGGTATGGGCTTTTTTAAAATCAATCTAATTGCTCTCCTCTGTATTTAGTCAAGCATTTTGAGGGAGCTCTTGGGGACCCTACTCCAATGTGAAAGCAGTATTCAATAGCCAGGCAGATTTGTGATCTGAATAAGGTTAACAGCTGTTCGGGCTGAAGTAACAGCTTGAGTGAAAGAGAAATCCTGTAGGTTGAAGTGATTTGTGTAGATTAAGGTTTATCAAATGAAAGGGAGAAGTGCAATGTGTAGTCATCTGTAAAACTGTGTATTGGGTTGGAGGTCAACTGAAGTAGGTTATTGATATAGAGAAGGAAGAGGGTTGGTGAGAGAACAAAACCTTGTGGAACCCTGGCATTAGTTGAATAGTGAAAGGATAAGGAACCATCCACTATCTCACATGATGTGTATCTAGACAGAAAGCTGGCAATCCAACTGCAGAAGTCTTGGGAGAGACTAAATGATGGGAGTTTGCTTAGTAGGCCTTTTTGCCAGACCTAGTGTCAAAAGCTTTGAGGAGATAACAATTACAGTTGGGAATTGATGGCTCTCCATTACTTTAGACAGGATTTGTCACTCTTCTTTGGAATGGGTTGAACATGGCCAATTTCCAGGCTGTGGGATGAATACTAGTTCAGTAAGAGAGTGTATACAAACAACATTGGATACAAATAAGTTCTGGTGCACAAACCTTTAAAACAATTGGAGGAATGCCATCAGGGTTAGGAGACTTTTGCGTCTAATTAGGAGAATATTTTTCTGATCTCTTTCTGGCATAAGGACATTCGGTATTGGGCATCTGGAATGGTTGGGTTGGGGGTTGTGGGCATTTACCATAGTCAGTTATGCATGCATTGGAGGCAAAGTGTGAAGCCAGGAGATTTTTTTTTTTTCTGTGGGTGATGAAAACTATTTGAGTATGATAGGGGTAGAAATAGTGCTGGGCAAAAGTTGCAACCAATTGTTTGGCAAGAGATCAAAAGGCTTGGCTGTCATTTGGGCAGGCTGCAAGTTTCTTGTTTTTTGCTCTTTCAAACTCTGTTTAGAAAGTTTGTAGTTTTCTTGCAGATGTTTCAAGCTTGGGTATAAGTACAAAAGGAGGACAGGTTTCTTAATGTAAGCCAGTTATGGTATGCTTGATTTTTTATTTGTACAACCTTGGCAAATCTTTTGGTAAACCAGGGCTTAGTTAGGAGACAGCAGTTCAGAGAAGTGTGGGAAATGTATGTTTCCATGCTAGTAAGGATTACTTTGGTGATACGATCAGTGCATTTTTTTTGGTTAGAAGGCCGCAAACAATACCAATCATGGGAATTCAGCCCCACTTGGTGGTGCTGTTATAATGCCAAACTACTCTTGTGTGGGAGTGTCTGTGTAAGTGTTGTTGCATGGGGAGGGGGGGGGGGGCAAGAACTGTGGTCAGAATTACCTGGGGAGGCTTCCTGCATTTGCTACGTGTTTGGAGGGTTACTGGTTAGGAAGAGATCTAGGGTGTTTGGAGAGTGTTTAGGGTTGTCTGGTATTCTAGTTGGTATGTGAAAAATTTGTGTAAGGTGGTTAGTGATGGCAAATGTTTCAGCATCTTTGCCTGCTAGATCTGTACAACTGGAGGAGGAAAGCCAGTTGGTGTTGTGGACATTGAAATCTCCTAGGAGGATGATTTTACTATTAGGGAAGTGGGATTGGAGAAGATCAATGTTTAAGAAAAGGAAATTAAAGAGTTCCAAGTGGTTGGTGGCATTAGAGGAGCAATAAAGACAGCAAATGAATTCGACTGAGTGGAGATTTTCAATCAGGCGATTCTAGGTTTGCTTCTGGATGGTATGTCAGAACAGATATATGCACAGGTGTTACGCTTGGAGCGAAAGGAATTAGAGTATAGTTTTGAAAAGTTAAGATGAATATCACTGGGGGGAAGGCAAAATTTGGGTTTCTGCCAATTAGAGTAGGTATGGGATTTGGTAGACTGGAGATGGTAGTGGACACTATTAGGACTGGAGTTGATTCCACAAATGTTACTTAATTGGATTGGCAAGGCTCTGTGGGACATATATTTGACTGCAAGAGTCTTGCACATTTCTTATACAGTGCCTGTGCATCAGTCTCCACAATAGCTATTAGTGAAGTCACTTGATTTCTGCACCAATTTTCCTTGTTTATAGTGATACCACTGTGTTTTTCTTCATATTGTTTTCAGAGTTTACTTCCTTGTTCTCTCTCTCTCTTTGGGTGGAAGTTAGGTCAGATCCAGTGTGTATAGGAGATTAGGGGAAAGTGCCCTTGAATTCGATATTAATGACTTAATAGTTTAGATGTGCATGTTAGTGCACTGCAAGTCACTTTCACAAGGCGTGGAAAGTTTGTTCCGTCTTTTATTTTATTTTGTTGGTCTGAAACGATGGCACCTAATGAAATTTCTGGAATCAGAGTTGCCTTCTCCTGCTATTGGCCGATGTCATATTTGGGTGATTCGCCAGTTTCCACTGGAAAGTTTAGAATAACAGTATTGAATCTCTTGTTTTCGGCCTCGATCAAGTCATGTACTGTTGATGTGATTATGTTGCAGAGTTCACATTGTTGAGCAAGGGTGAACTTGCACTGTGGCACTGATCATAGAGTAATTCAAGTTTAGTTTCTAGCATTTGGATTTTAGAGGAGAGTTCATAGTTTTAAGGTGTTGTTCGAGGCTTTCGACTGGTGTATATCCAAGTTCAGAAGCTGCTTTGCAGAAGTGAGGCACAGTAAACAGAAGGACTGGTTGAGGTCGATAAGTAGTTTGTGCACCGATTTCTCTATTTCTGCACAGGAAACATGTAACCAGTGGCAACAGAAATTGCACAATCTATCCTTTTTATCAGTAAGTTCGATTTTACAGCCAACATTTTATATGGCTTTGTTGCTGCCATCTTTGTTTTGCACAGTGGGCATAGCAGGTTCTTGTATGTGGCCGATTTTTAATTGAAAAGATAACTGACTTGATGCATTATAAGTACTTGCATGTCTTATACTGTAGCATATGCTGGCACCATTAAAGTATTCGAATCTTCCTTCAACAATAATAGAACCATTTTTTTTTCCATAATAATTATGAGTTCCTTCACATTATGTGATATGTACTGAGGCATAAAAATAATAGACATAAAAAGCAGTAGTCATCATACTGTAATCAACAGGAGTACTATTGTTAAGAATGAGGAATACAACTAGCAGATATCACTTACTGAATGATGCAAACAAATTGTCTCAGAAAGAGAATGAATAAGTCTAGTTAATGCTCATAATCACTGAAAGAGTTGGTTGTAATGATGGATTTGCATTACAACTAAGTAACATTGTGAGTGTAGAATGTTGGATAATGACTCATCCAACATCTTACAATATAAGTTGTAGCATGTTGGATATGCATGATTATTACTAAATTATGAATATTCATTCTATGTATGTTACATCTTTATCATCAGCACTTATATCCTTAAAGTTTAATACGGTGAGATTCCAAAAATACTTCTAGAGGACACGTTTACCTATATAACCAAATATCAGAAATTTTAATTACACTCACCTTCACTAAGAATAACTCTTTAAAAAAAATAACAGCATACTATTATCAACAATTAATTATTTAAAATAATTTTTAATTTCCCAAGGACAGAGAGGAATTTAAGGCAGTAATATTACAGCTTTGCATGTTCATAAACACAAGATTTGAAGCCTAGTAGATACTAATGTAGTGTTCTTAACTATTCAAAACCTGTGAAAAGTTATGATACCAGTATATTCAATACATTCTTAAACATATGTTTAAATAAAAACAACAAAATAATTTTTTTTTTTGAATAAATACAAAATTAGTTTATGAAACTAATTCCATATTTATTTTTCACCTTTCACACTTTTAAAACCAGATTTGTCCTTCCAATCTCAGCAACATTCACACCCTCCCAAATGTGGACATCCTTCTTCCCTGTAAGCAGAAGACAAGGAGGAAGTACAGTGTATTTCTTTTTTTAATATGTTATTATGATTCCTATGTCTATTCTTTGTCAATGGAAAAAAAAAAAAATCACATATAGTTTTCAACAAATACTTTACATATTCATGTATAAAAAGAACTAAACACAAAATGCTGAAAAATTAACATACTAATATATTAAACTCCGGTAAAGGATTTCATACAGTTTGTTGCTTTTAATCAATTATCAGTATCACAAGGCAAGTTCAGATTTATGATTTTAACTTCTAAGTGAAATAAAACTACAGTAGTATTGCTACCTTTACAAAAATGTACAAGTCACTGTTTGAGGTTATCTGACAATGCCATTTTGTCCATATTCATATTAATAAAGAGAAACCAGTTTGATTACAGCCAGATTGCTTGCATCTTCTGATACATAAAATGAACTTTTAAAAATAATTGTGGTTCAGACAATACAGAAACACATAAACATAGTGAATGATTGTTTAACAATTAAACATCAGATATTTTGGAACAAATAACTCAGTTCTGTCTTCAGGAAACAAGGACGATAAGTAACTATAAGCCTTCAAATAAGAAATGCCTAGCTTCTACCGTGTTTTTTTTTTTTTTTTTTTTTGCATTCTGTATGTGGTCTCCTGAGAAGAAGAGACAGATCAGAAGGAATATATCAGGATAGGATAGCCTTTAACTTCTACATAGGTTACTGATAACATGATTTTTCCATTTACAAAACATATTTAGACAGTTGAGTTTGGCAAGTGCAAGAAGAATGGTTGTTATGGGAGATTTTAACTGCAGTAGTATAAACTGGAGAGAGGAAGATGCATGTAGCAATAAGGGAATAGAATTTCTAGAATTCTTGAATGACAAATGTCTTAGGCAACATGTAATAGAGGGAACAAGAGATTCAAGAGTTTTGGATTTGGTTATAGCATCAGAAGAGTTGACAATAACTGAGATGACATCTCTCCCACCAGTTGCAGAGAGTGACCATATGGTTTGGACTTTGAAAATGAATAGACATGCAGGAGTATCAAAGACACAGGAACATATGTGGAATTATAAGGCAGATGATTATAATAGTCTAAGACGTCAACTTGAGGAAGTTTCATGGAGGGAGGAATTGGAAAGCCGGGATATCATTAGTGCATGGGAAATTATGAAAGAATATTTGTTAGCAGCAATGGTAAGTTGTATACTACGAGTGAACAAGAGGACACAATTTGGAGTAAAGTGGATGACAAACAATATTAAACAGGAATTGCATGCAAAAAAGAGGCTGTGGAAGAGATATAAGGAGACAGGTGAAGAGAAGATGCATGAAGAGTATAAGACACGGGCCAGAAGAGTGACTAGTATGGTAAGGAAGACGAAACTGGAATATGAGAGGAGATTAGCCTAAGATGCAAAGAAAATCCTAGGGAATTTTTTAGATATGTGGCCAGTAGGAGGAGAAATGACTATGGTAGAATGATATTGTGGGATAAAAATGGGAATAGAGTGACTGATGCAGAGAACATAGTAGAATTGTTCAATGAATTTATTGGAGTATTTCATCCTGGAGGAGTCAGTTTTAATGCTAGAGGGATAGGGAAGGTTTGAGGTTTAGAGGTATAGGAGGAGAGTGCGTTTCCAATACTGAGTACTCTGGATGTCAGTAAAGCTGTGGGACTGGAGTATTTCATCACAAGTTTTGAGAGAATGTGCTAGGGAAATGATAGTGCCTTTGACCTAGATTTTCAATGAAAGTCTGTCTGCAGGAAAGGTGCCCATGGAATGGTAGGAAGGTAAGATAGTGCCATTGCATAAGGGCAGTAGCAGACTGGAAGTGTCTAATTAACCACCAGTTTGTGCATCATCAGTAGTTAGTAAGATCTTGGAAAAAGTAGTGAAGGACCGTATACAGCATTGGGCAGATGAGGGTAATGTTATCTGTGAGAGTCAACATGGATTTGTGAAGGGGCACTTTTGTTTCAGCAAAATGCTAGCCTTTTATGATAAAGTTACAAGAGCATTAGATGAGGGGAAAGGCATACTCTGCCATTTTCTTAGACTTAGTGAAGGCATTTGATAGGGTGCCATATGATAAGCTGATATTTAAGTTGCAACACATGGGTCTGGATGTCAGATTGGTCAACTGGATTCAGGATTGGCTGTCCAATAGGTATCAGAGTTTTGTATGGTGGGGCAGTTTCAAGGAAGCAGAAGGTTACAAGTGGGGGTCCCACAGGGCTCAGTACTGGGACCTATATTGTTTAACCTTTATATCAATGACATTGTCAGTGGATTGCAAGGGGATATTGAGTTGTTTGCAGATAATGCAAAGCTGGGAAGGATTATTAGTAATAATGCAGATGCGACAGCCCTGCAAGAGGATTTCAATAAGCTAGATAGATGGGCAAATGAATGGGGGTGTCAGTTTAATGCAGCAAAATGTAAGGTCTTGAGGTTTGGGAAACATCGATGGGATGCTGCATACTCTATAGGAGGAGTTATACTGGGCGAAGTAGGGGAGACAAGAGATCTGGGGTTGATGATTGATAGCAACCTGAAATTTAGGGGACATATTGTAAAGGTGGTGAAGGTAACACAGAGGATTGCTGCAATAATGAGAAGGATACTGACCTGCAGAGATAAAGCAGTTATCATTCCATTGTATAAGACCCTGATCAGACCACACTTTTTCTATTGTTCTCAGATTTGGTCCCCAGGATTTGAAAGGGATAAATTAACTGTGGAAAGGTACAAAGGCAGATAACAAAGATGGTTTCAGGACTGTACAATGATAGTTGTGAGGCTCGGCTGAGGGGAATGTGGAGCGCAGAGTTTGTTGAATAGAAGGAGAGGTGATATGATTGAGACTTTTAAACTGTTGAGAGGTGGTTACAGGGTTGACACTGGGGAGTTCTTTTGCTTGGTTGAACAGCGGGAAGGAGTGATGACAAGAGGCCATCCCTGGAAGTTACGAAAGGAAACTGTGAGCAAGAGGGTGAGGAGTGGTTTCTTTGCATGGAGGATGGTGGAACCATGGAATGCATTGCATGGAGTGGTGAGAGCAAGAACGGTCAATGAGTAGTATGATAGACTGTTTCTTAGGAAGGACCTCCCACGATGAGTCTTTTGACTCCATGGAGGCCTGAATAATAATAATAATAATATCCTCTTTTTTAAACTTCATGCATAACATAGAACAAAATTTAATGCCCCTCAGGTGATGTTAATAAACTATGCTTTTTTAGTTTTAAGATCAAATTCTATCATCTAATATATTTCTGCTATCAAATTTCCACTCCCTGGCCTAAAGTGTTTTTTATTTTTTTGATTAATTTTTAAAATTTTTGATTTTTAACTATATAGAAACTGTTCTAGATACCGTCATGGAACTTTTTACCCCAAGCTACTTCAGGTCCCCACTAAGCAGTGCAGTGGTCTCACATCAGACAAAGAAATTCATTTCCCACCCAGCAGGATTAAAATCCATATCCTGTTGGTAACGATTTTGCCAACCAGGCCAGCAAACTGCTGTTGATATAGATTAGATAATAGAAAAATTGTGTTATTTTTCCATAATAAAACAACTTATCAAGAGATTATTTGTCTTTTGGTAGGATAGGAATAACATTACAGACTTGCTATAATTCTCACAGAAATTGCTAAATTATTACGACTATTAAGCACTTACAATCCATATTTCATTAATAATTTGGTGCTTTTTCACTCACACACACACACACACACACACACACACACACCCACACACTAGTTTGTATATTTACACCTGAAGATATCCTGTGTAATTGGGATTGAAATGTCATGTTACTAAGTAAATAAATGTCAACAATTTATTCCGGTGTTCTGCCTTATAAACTTTAATCAAATATTCATGAATGGGAAAGTTTACATACTTACACATAAAGTCAAGGACATAACAAAGATTTTATGGTCAGCTTTGATACTGTTATCTGTTTATCAATATTCCCCCCCCCCCTTGCCTAAGGCATCTGTTATACACTCCATTTGTTTCAGTTGGAAGAAGAAGGAAAACATTTTAATGATTGTAGACCAAAATCTTTGCATCCTTCTGAAAAGAAGGTAACCAAATCTGTACACAGTAATCCATATTTAACCTGATTAAGGCATTATGCCATGGAACCATAATTTCCTTACTTCTATTCGTCAAGTTGTTATGCCACAATGATGTGGAGTAACAACTTGACATCATTGTGCTGCTCTCACTTTTTAATAATTGTCCCTTAAATTTTAGATCCTTATCCACTATTTCTCATTTCCTTTTTAATTTGCAATATCCACACAAGGTTTAAACCTATTTAAGTATATTAGTGCTAGGTGGGATCAGAAACCGTGCCCTAAGAGACCAAACATCATTCAAACCAATTTCAGCCTTTGGATTAGCAGTAGGTGATGAAATTCATCTCTCATCTAAAAACAATCACATACATCTACTCATAGTGGAATTTGAACTGCAGCTATTGATGAGAGCACTGGTACATTAACCAGTTAGCTAACTAGGCTGGAAAACTAGTTTGCAGTCCTTGTTTCACAGAAGATTGAGTTAAGCATTTCGGCTTAGGTGGTGGTTATTGTTTATACTGAAATGATTTAATCTGCTGTTTAATTATTTCTCTTGTGCTCTGGTTATTCCATTAAATTGTATTATGAGTGATAGATTGAGTTATCCTTCTGAAACATTTGATGGTTAAGTGAACAATAAATTAACTATGTTTAAATGGTTCTGTATTACTTTTTAATATATACTTTGTCAGTTGAGTAATGCACACACCATTCATAAAAAATCAAGTGTGCAGACACAGTTTTACCATCTCTGCTAAACAGGAGAATGAAAATATGCAGTAACTTACCAAACATTTTTTTATTTAGTTACTACATCATACATTTGATTTTAATGGAAAAGCTTCATCATCATAATCAAAAGATCATGATTATATTTTCTGTGTATGTGTGTCTTATTCATAGCTAAGAAAAATAATTAGACTGGTTTTATGTTATAAATCATCCAGGCTGATAAAGTTTGTGTATGTAAATCTGTATTTATACATGCACGCATACTGGTGTGTTTATCAAAAATACCTTATATTTAATCTCGTCTCTTTCATAAAACATAGGAAATACATAAACTAAACTTATAAGATATGTATAAAAAAAAAAAAAAACTAAAAATTATTTCTTTTTAATCAACAAGATTGATTTTTCCTAACCTGCTCACATCAATTTAGAAAGTTCTATAAAAAAAAATACAGAATTTAGTGGAATGCCTAAATCAAAATACATATCATTATAACATTGCAGATATAAGCATTAATCTAAACAAACAATTATCTACTACAGCAGTATTTCAGCAACATGGCATCTGAATAAGAATTCAATTAATAACATCAATGGAATGGCTTTCATAAGAAATGTGTTATTATTATTAACATCCCACCTTCATGGAGTCAGAGACTCATCGTGGGAGTACACACTTACACTATGTGTTTATGTATTAAAAGTCAAAATATCTTATAATAATTACAGTAGTTTGAACTTATTAAAAACATTAGAGTTGAAGTAACTGAAATGAACACCAATACATTACTCTCATAAATTTTAATTCTATGTTATCCTGTATTTGGTTTTAAGCTGTTGTCATTTTACTTATTGGTTATTTTTCAGTTTATTATTTTAGCTACTCATGAAATATAGTGTATCATGTTTATAAATTGAGTTTTAAAACTGGTATACTACTTGTTTTTAAAAGAAAAGTCTTGCCATTTCTATAATAATATTAATTAGCTTAGATATGACCAAAAAGATCTAGAAAATTATTCTGCTTATCTCAAATGGAATTCAAAGCCAGTTTTCTATGTGAAGTGTTATATGCAAATCATGAAGGCACCATTTCTTTTATGTATTAATATTATTATGAATGATTGAAATCTTAAGACTCATTAAGTTATAATACCTTGCTTCTAATGCATTAAAATTTAACATAACTTAATAAAATACTATTATGAACAAATCATATCACACACTCTTTGGTTTTCTTGTAGTCTCACTGATATCAAACGAAACCTATGAAAAATCATGGTAGGTTCTTAAATTAGATATATTCTGGTGGTAAACTTTAATTGAGATAACATAATTAATAAATGGCATTTCAGAGAGGAAATTTTAACCAATGGTTAAAAAGAAAACTGTATGCGAATCTGCTGTGAATTTCCTTCCTGCATCATTAATCCTCCACAGTCAGTAAAAACATTTCTAATATGTCTATGTTTTATGCTAAGAATATTGATTATATATACATATATATTTAGAAAATTAATATTTGTACCGACTAGAGCCCAAGTATAACACAAAAAAAAAAACTTTAATTAATCACGACTAGTTTCATCGGTGTCTCGACTTCTTCAGGTGAGTAAGAAATAACACAAAACTTATAAAACTAACAAGGTAAAAAACATGGACTTTTCAGCTTAATAAAAAGAAGAAAAATAGCAACAGTCATATTTGAAATGGTGACCGCGTACTATTGTTAGCGTGAGTTGAATGTGAGTGACAGCCGATTTTAGAGCGCCAGTACTGGATTACTGCACTATCGAAATCAGGCAAACTGTAGTTCAGATTGTTGTTCATGTGTGAAGGGTCCAGAACTATTTCTTTGGATTCTACAATTCGTCTTTCAAATTCATCCTTGCATATATATATATATATATATATATTGGTCGTGCAGTCCCAATCAATTTGGTGTTGACATTCTTCTAGGTTAGAGTTGACGGAGAAAAGAACATGACTGGAAAGGGCGCTTGCTCGTGTTCTTCTGTAGGAGATGTCACGTCTATGTTCATAAAGACATAGTGAAATAGATTTATCTGTCTGACCAAAATAAGGTTGACCACAGTCGCACATAACTTTATAAACACTGGAAAATGCAGTTGGTTGTGTTTTGTTCGACTCAGAAAAGAACGAAGTTTCGGCAGAGTGGTATAGTCGGTCTTTATGCTGAATTTCTATGTAGAAATTCAACATAAAGACCGACTATACCAGTTTTGGCGGAGTGGTAAAAGTGGTAGTTTTGGCAGAACTTTTCATAGTCGGTCTTTATGTTGAATTTCTATGTAGAAATTCAACATTAAGACCGACTATACCACTCTGCCAAAACTTCATTCTTTTCTGAGTCGGCCAAAACCAAAACACAACCAACTGCATTTTCCAGGTGTTTATATAAAGTTATGTGCGACTGTGGTCAACTTTGTTTTGGTCAGACAGATAAATCTATTTCACTATGTCTTTATGAACATAGACATGACATCTCCTACAGAAGAACACGAGCAAGCGCCCTTTCCAGTCATGTTCTTTTCTCCGTCAACTCTAACCTAGAAGAACATCAACACCAAATTGATTGGGACTGCACGACCAATATATATATATATATATATATATATATATATATATATATATATGCAAGGATGAATTTGAAAGACGAATTGTAGAATCCAAAGAAATAGTTCTGGACCCTTCACACATGAACAGCAATCTGAGCTACAGTTTGCCTGATTCCCATAGCGCAGTAATTCAGTACTGGCGCTCTAAAATCAGCTGTCACTCACATTCAACTCACGCTAACAATAGCACGCAATCGCCATTTCAAATATTACTGTTGCTATTCTTCTTCTTTTTATTAAGCTGAAAAGTCCATGTTTTTTACCTTTTTAGTTTTATAAGCTTTATGTTATTTCTTACTCACCTGAAGAAGTTGGGACACCGATGAAACTAGTCGTGATTCATTCAAGTTTTTTTTTTTTTGTGTTATACTTGGGTTCTAGTCAGTACAAATATTAATCTTCTAAATGTATACATCCCGAGTCAATTTTAATAATAATAATATATATACATACACACACTGTATATTAATTCATAATAAAATTTGATTTTTCCTCAAATTTTGATATTGAAATTTTGAATTCCTCCTCTTTGAAACAACTTTTCAGTGTACTCCTTGAGAGCTTCAGATAGGTTCGCATTAACCCATCCCCTGCTACAGTCTTTCTGAAGTCACAAGATTAACTGTGGAAAGTGCTTTCTTCACTACTACAGTGTCGCTTATAAGTGATTTAAAATCTTTTCAATAACATGTATCACTCACCCACAGCTCACCATGCAAAAAATCATTTCTATTCTGGTTCACAGCATCTCTATATACTTTCCAGAGACAGACCTCATAATTTTCCACTTGTTCTAATTTAATTGTTGGTTCAGTACATGTGAGTAATCTTACAAGTACTGAACTATTTATAGTCACTTACCTAAGTTATTACTGGCATATAGGAGGGGGGGGAGCTGAAAAGTTCCGATAAACACCTAGAATGAAAATGATTAAAGCAACTAATATAACTACAAGAAATAACATATCTTAAAACCCTTTAAACCCACATGTTTCATCAAATTGTAATATAATTTGTTCTTTTTCTTTTAGGATATATAAGAAGACATGTCAGAGGTTTTGAAGAATGACAATATAGTGGTGCAGGCCATCACAAAGTTTTTTTGTTCTGCAAAAAAAATCTGCAACTGAGATTCACCAAACTTTGTGAGACTTCAAGGGACTGTGCCCCAGCATATTAACAGTTGCCAAATGGGCAGCCAAGTTTAAAACTGAGCATACTGAGATGACAACAGATGTCCCCAGATCAGGAACATGTTCCACAGTAATCACATCTGAAAATATAGATGTAGTGCATGCCATGATCCTTGATGATAGAAGAATACCAGCCAAAACATTGCAAAGATGCTGGAATATCAAGGAATGAGTCCATTATCCACCAACATCTGGACATGTATAAGCTCTCAGTGAAGTGGATATGTTGACCAAAAAAAAGAAAATGTGGTGTCATTTCAATGGATTTTGGGTTATTTTGAGAAATCAGGAGCAATTTTTTTGGCTCATATTGTGGCCGCTGATGAAACATGGTTCATCACTATGATGCAGAGGCCAAACAAAAGCCACTCCTTTGGCCTCTGCACAACCTTTGTGCAGAGGCCAAAGGTTCTCCACAGCCAAAGAAGGTTTCTGAACCCAAAAGTCAGCAGGGAAGGTTCTTGCCATTGTCTTTTAGTATATGGAGTATAATCCTTACCAAGTACAGCAATCCTTCGATTAATATGCCCCCGATTAGTGTGTCATTTTTTTCAATACCCAAATTTGATTAGTGCGCCTGTATTTTTAAGACGTATACATCTTAAAAATAAATGTTACAGATATTAAAAATTTTCTATCTATACATTTTTTATGGTTGACTATTTTAAAAAATCACTCACCAGGATGAAATAATTTAGTTACCGATTTGAAACATTCTACAGTTATTTTTTAATTTCATACTACACAATTTGTCATGTTGTACCATCATTTTTTATTTTGACAATCAAGGAAAAGAAGGAGTAGCCATAGTATTCAATACAAAATACGAGGCTAATCTTCTTGAATGGCAGTCAGTCTTAAGTAGAGTAATGTGGGCAAATATGAGAATGGGGACCTGGACAATGAGACTTATTTGTGCCGATGGTCCCACAGAAGGTTCTACTAAGGTAGAAGTGGTGGAATTTTTTTGAGGCTTTAGAAAAAGCAACTGACACAATGAAAAAGGAAAAGTTGGTCCTTGTTGGGGATCTAAACAGCAGAGTAGGAAATGATTGTGAGACATACAAAAATATTTTGGGAAAATTTGGAGAAAAGAGCAAAGCTAATAATAATGGCACATATTTGTTGGATTTCTGCTCAGGACATGGACTGGTTATTACTAACACCATGTTCCAACATAAAAATGTGCACAAATTCACATGGAGAGAAGAGGCAAGTCTCATTGACTATGTTATTGTTGATAGTGATGTTTTCTCCCTGGTGCAGGACACCAGAGTCTACAGAGGATTTGAAATTAGAAGTGATCACTATTTAGTCTTGAGCAGCATAAAATTGAATTTCATATTGAAAAGAATAACATGTAAGAAAGTTTTAAAGCGAATAAAAGTTGAGCAGTTCTCAGATGTGAACTGTAGACTAAAATACACAAAGATCATTGAAGAAAAAACGAAAGAGTTTGAGAACAGGAATCAAACTTTGGAGATTCAGTGGCCTTGAAGAAAGCCCTGATTGATTCAGCTAGAGAGGCATGTGGTGAAGTTGTCTGCAAGGATAGAAAAATTAGAACTCCATGGTGGACACAGGAAGTTAAAGAGGCAGTGAAGGAAAAGAGGAAAGCCTAAAAGTTCCTGGCAAATAAGTCAGCTTTTGCTCTTAGAGAATACAGAGACAAATGCAAGAATGCTAAACACTGTAAAACTAGCTAAAGTAAAGTCACGGGAGGATTTTGGCAAGAATATAGAAAATAAATATCAAGAAGGTGCCAAAATATTCTGGAGGTTGTTGAAGCTTAGGAACGGAGGAAAGAGTGCTCTAAAAGGAATTAGAGATGATAAAGGTGACATGAAAATGGGAGAAAAAGATATCCTTGAAGTATGAAGTAATTACTTCGAGAAATTGCTAAATGAAACAAGCAGTGATAGCACAGTGGTAAAAAACACTCAACAGGCATACAGTCAGGAATACATATCCATACTTGAAGTAGAAAAAGCCATCAAAGGTTTAAAATGTGGAAAGTCAGGGAGTAGGATATTCAACCAGAAATGCTGAAGTATGGTGGTATAAGAGTCTTTCAGTGGCCACACTGCATAGTTCAGAAGGCCTGGACAGAGGGACGAATTCTCAATGATTGGAGTAGAGCTCTCATAGTACACATATATAAAAAGGGAAATAAAACTGTAAGCATTACAGAGGTATTTCCCTACTGAGTGTTCCTGGCAAGATCTATGCAAGTATACTTGAGAAACGGTTGAGAAGAATTGCGGAAGAAAAGCTTGGTGAAGAACAAGCTTGATGCAGGCCAAATAGAGGCTGTCAGGGTTAGAACTTCACTTTACGACAAATAGTGGAGAAATCATGGGAATATAATAAAGATCTGTATTTAAGTTTTGTTGATCTGGAAAAGACATATGACAAGGTGCCAAAAGAGAAGCTATTCAAAACGCTACAGTTATAGTGTCAATGGGACATTATATCAAGCAATACTTGGTCTTTATTTGAGTTGTAAGTCACAGTTAGAATTGAAGTACAGGGAGATGGTTCAATGTTAAATCTGGTGTGAGACAAGGATGTTCATTATCTATATGGATCACATTATGAAGGAAAGTGGTATTAAACATGATATCAAAATTGGAGATGTTAATGTCAGCTCTTTTCTTTATGCAGACGATGTTATACTTATCAATAAATCTGCTACAAGTCTGCAAGATTCTCTGAATAAATTGAATAACTGTTGTAATAGATATGGTACAAAGGTCAGCAATAGAAAGACAAAGGCAATGAAAATAATCAGAATCAATGAAAATGTCAACTGTGTTGTGAATGGAGAACCTGTGGAACAAGTAAAACATTTCAGCTACTTAGGCACGATTTTTAGTGGCAAAGCTGGTATGGTGGGAAGTCAACTGAATAAATTCAAATGGAATAAGAGAGAAATTAATCGGAACACTAAATTAGCTGTATACAAGACAGTGTTCAAACCAGTTTTAACTTATGAATCTGAGAGCTGGGTCAGAAGTAAAACACTTGACCAAAGACTAGAGACTGCAGATATGAGAGTCCTGAGAAAGATTATAGGCGTGAACAGATGGCATCAATGGGAATATCGTATTAAAAACAAGGATATTAGGAAAGAACTTGACATTGTTAGCATCCAGGAATGCGTTAGCAGAGCTAATCTAAGGTGGTATGGTTACTTAAACAGAATGGGAGAAGATAGATTAGGAAAACACGTGTTCTCTGCCAGGTTGGCAGCAAAATAACCTAGAGGAAGACCAAGATATAGGTGGATTGATACGGTACAAAGTGCCTTAGACAATAGAAATATAAGATCTGATAATATTGGAGTCTTGACAAGCAACAGACTGATTTGGAGGTAAATTGTAGATAGGAAGTTAGTAATGATGTAAATTTTTTTTCATGTAGTACTATCATATCCTGTACACCCCCTTGAGGGTACATGGTGGGAATTTGATGATGATGTTACTACATTATTTCCATATACACTATGTTCCAAATTTACCACCAAAATTTATGTTGTGTGCTTTACATAGCATTTTGCTTATATCTCGTGCAATTGTTTTCCTTACTTTTTTATTTTAAATTATTTTCCTAACCTTTAATCATGAGTAAAAGAATTATTGAGCAAAAAATAGAAGTGTGAAAATGATTCAAAAAGTAATCTGATTGGAAGAAAAACTTGAAATAATAAAGAAAAATGAACAAGGCGAGTCCAGAGCAAAGATTGGACAAGACCACAAAAATTGGTGAATCAACTGCTGAATACAAAACAAAAAGGTAAGGCTGCTTCAAGTTCATCATGCATGCACTCGAAATCAAAGTTTTATGATGATTGAATTAGACTTCTTTTTACATGGATTGAAGATTGTAACCAAGAACAGATCCAGCTAAACACTAGCCTTATCAAAAGCATTGTTTCTTTGTAACCTGGAAAGAAATGGCTATCAATGATGAAAAAGAAGAAGAATTCCAAGTTACTGCTGGGTGATTTGAGCGTTTCAAGAAGAGAAATAGACTACATAATATTTCTAATCACAGGCGAAGTTACAAGTGCAGATAAGGAGATATCCAGAGATTTTGAAGAAAGTTGTGTAAAAAGGGGACTATATTGTGATCAACAAATATTTAATGTGGATGAAATTGGCCTTTTTTTTTTTTTTTGGAAGTGAATGCCTTCCAAGAGTTTTCTGGCCAAATCAGAGAAATCTCAGACTAGTTATAAAGTCACAAAGTTGAATGAAATTACTGCAAGCAATATGTGAGCAGTTTGGAAGCACATTCTTCCATATTGTGCAAATGATTTTAGAGGCTTTTCAAATGAATCTAATTAACTAAATCTCATTCTGAGAAGTTGAGTGATTCCAACCTGTTAAATTTAGATGCACAGCGAGAAGATCCTGAAGAATATGAAGAAAATTTAATCACTGACAAGCCCAAAGAGATTTCACAGAAACAATTTTAAAATATTTTTTGCACAATCGAAGTTTTTAAGCAGCAATGCTTAGTGGCTGACCCTGGTGAAGAGAGAACCAGTAAAATTTGCAGAAGAGGCAATAGGACTATACAGTCAGTTGTATGAAAAGAAGAAACAGAATGCCTGCCAAACTATGTTAGCTCAATTCTTTGTTAAGAAGCAGAATAATAAATTATATTCTGAATATGTTTTATTGTCTTTCGGCTTCATGGTTTCCCTTAACTAGGCCCTGAGACATACCCTAATTCTTTTATAAAAAAAACTTAACGGTCAAAAAAAGAAATCTGAGGAACGAATTATACATTTTCTCATAGGTTATTATATTCGATTAGTGCATTTTCGATTAATGCGCCTGTTTTAAGAAACACATTAGGCACATTAATTGAGGGATTGCTGTATCTCAAAAAAAAAAAAAAAAAAAAAAAAAAAAAAAAAAAAAAAAGTGACCCTGTTACAGCAACAGTTTATTCAATAGCTCTGAGGAAGTATTGAAGGAAAAACACCACAGGAAGCTGAGAAGAGGAGTATTGCTATTGCAGGATAACACATCTGCTTACACTGCTCATAAAATCCAACAGACGATACACAACTTAGCTCTCAATGTCTGCCTCAGATCCACCCTATTCACCAGATCTGTCCCCCATCCGGCTATTTCCTATTCCAAAATTTAAAGAAACATTTGAAAGGAACAAAATTTATCACAGATGATGAAGTCATATCTCCATCTGAAGAGCAGTTTGTGCAACAAGGGAAAGGATTTTTTCTCAGAGGATTGCAAATGATGCAGCAGCATTGTAGAAAGTGTATAACACTTCAAGGGGAATATGTAGAACAATGTACGAGTTACATGGCTCTATCTCAATTCTTTCATGATGATTATCACAACTTTTCAGTATACCCTTGTATTATGTTCTGCAGGATGAAAAACTTAGTTTCTTGAAAGGAAACCTTTAAGTTAAGATGTACTAATTTAGCTCCCTGGAAATGTCTGTATAAACCATTTACAGTTAACAAGATGAGATATGGGTTTAGGCTGAAAACATCTTCTGTACAAATGTGATAAATTCTAACTTTATTATTTTCTTCTACTATTCTAGCTTTGGCAACTCAAAGCATTTTTTTTATGATAATTCCACCAAAACAGAAAATTAGTAACAATGCCTAAGGACCTAGGAGTTCTGCTGTAGAGACCAAACATTTTTTTTGATATTCTTCAGGCCTCTAACATTAGGTAGAGGTGGCTCATACAAGGAATTGATTCATAACCATCCATGCAAGCACCCATATTGGGAAGAACCTTTGAACTCTACTCTCCAACCAAACAGATTGGAGAGTAGAGATGCTTCCTTAGTAATCAGACCAGCAATCATAGTAATGACTTTGTCTCTATATTCAACTCTTATGATCTAAAAATCCAAGCAAATAAAATCTACATAAGTAATTTATATATAATCAACACTAAATTCAGGAAAAACAACTACTTCAACTCAGCTTTCAGGTCCTCCTCATTTAAAGTCATTAAATGCATCTTAATTTGGAGAAGTTGAAGGAATTGTTTTAGGAATTAGATTTACCTATTTGAGATTTACTGTGCAACTTGGAGTAAAATTTTAGTATCTATCTCATTATGGCTGAAACAACAGTAGTTTAAAGACTAGTATTTCCTCACTTCTATACTAGGATGGAGTTGTTGATCTTTGTTAAGGTTTGGTCATAAAATTTAGCAGGAAATGTATGCATGTGTTGGGGAGGAGGCACCAATTATGCTGCACTGAAACTTCAGCATTCCCAATGCTTTCTTCATTAAGAAAGTAAGAGGACTGAGCTAAACCTAAAACACTGTTCAACTTACATTTTTTTTTTTTTTTTTTTTTTTTTTTTTGCTGCCACTCTTAGTAATGATAAATAAACCAGTTTAGTTATCAGCTAAACTGAGCTAAATATTCATAATGTTTTATGATTATGTTACCGAATAGGACTGATTATAATGATTTTTTTATTATACAAATGCGTTTCTTTAGGTGGAAAAATGTTGCTCTTTAGAGGTTAGAAGTTTGTCAGAATCCAGCCAAATCTAATCCAACAAACTGATAGCCACTGTGGGAGACAGAGAGACAGTGATAGTAGATACCATGTTCAATACTGGACATGACAGCAAATTTATGACCTCAAATGAGGGCATTGACAATGTTTTAAGTGACTGTCAATTCAATAGCATACAATCTTGCCATACTTGAAGCTGTGATGTGTTTCACTGTTGGAGAACTTCATATTTTTTTTTATAAGTGATGGTGTTGAAATTTTTCAAGTTCTTTGGTAACTGCAGATTCAGAGACAGTGTAAAGGATTGACCACAATATTGTGTCACAGTTCCTCTCTTAATTTTGAATTACTCAAATCAACCATTTTATCATCATCATTATCAGACCTCTATGAAGTCGACAGACTCATTACAGGAGGTCCCACTCTTACAGACACATAGCTCATCATATCTTGACTTCAATGCATTCAGACTTTCAGGCACTGCATGCCCAATCATGTACTACTCCTCATCCTCTTTCTCATAACCCTCCTTAAACAGCTTCCAGGGATAGCCTCTTGTTCTTCCCCTGTCTCTAATTATTCTATGAAAAATTCATTCACATTAATCTGGTAATTATCCCTTACCTACTTATATGTCTCGATCATGTTCCCCTTCTTCCTTCTATCCACTTGGCTCTGCAATTTGCATTCTCTCAAGCTCTTTTCATACTCCATATTCCACAAACCAGAAACCGACTTAGTCAATTGTCTATGAACTCTCTTTAATAACTCTCTCTTCATATTCAACATTCCAAAGATAAGAAACTACCTTAGTTAATCACCTCTGGATCCTTTCAACATATCATCCTTTTGAAAACAGAACCTAAGTGACCAAATCTGTGAACAGTAATCTATATGTGGTCTTGTACAATGAAATCATATACATCCATACTTTTACATGTCAGTTTTCTGCATCATTCCCATAATTTGTTTTCTTCACAAATTTAGCAAAATGTCCATAAAATCTCAAAGCCTCTATCCAACATCACCACCAGATCTTTCATATCCTCTACATTCTCTAAGATATTCCTACCAATTATAAACTCTGCAACTTTGCTTCCCAAATTTTAAAACCCTATGCTTTGCTTCATTAAACTGACATTCACCATTTACTTACCCATTCAGACAGCCTACCTATTCTAGTAAGTAGGCACAAGGCAAAATTTGCTCTGCCTCTAATAATTCTCCCCACCTTGCATCATCTGAAACAACTGTATATCACCATTTAAGATCTCCTTCCAATATCATTTACATATGAATTAAATAGCAGTGGCCCCAAAACATACTCCTGGAGCACATCACTAGTGAATTTCATTGATGACTTCAGAGATGATTTACTCAATTGTTTTCTGGTCTCTGGAATATGAGGACAGATTGAGAGAATGCAAGTTACAGAACCTTGTGGATAGAAGGAAGAGGGGAGACAAGATCGAGACATAAGTTGGTAAGTTAATTACCAGATTAGCGTGGCTGAGATTTTTCATAGAACATTTGTAGACAGGGAGAGAAAGAGAGGCCATCCCTGGAAGCTATATAAGGTGGGTGAGAGCAAGGTAGTAAGGAGTAGATTTTTTGTATGGAGAATGGTGAATGATTGTACTGCATTGCCTGAGAGTGTGGTAAGTGCAGGGACAGTGAATGCACTTAAGTCAAGGTAAAATGAGCTGTGCCTGTGAGAGTGGGATCTCCCATGATGAGTCCTGACTCCATGAAGGTCTGTTGATGATGATGATGATAATAATAATAAGCAAATTGCTAAACCATGATCTTCCTTTAGCAAACCCATGCTATCTATTAAAGAGAATTCTGATGTTCATCCAGTTCTGAGTCCTTATCCCCACTAGCTCCTCCAACACCTTGACTACAACTGCAGTCAAGCAGTGTTAATATTATAGATGTGTTTGGCAGTAGAATGGAATTCTGTGCATACTAGGAGACATATGTAGTTTTATTGTGTGACTGAACAAAGTTTTTTGTGTTAAATTGGAAATTAGGTAGTCTTGTTCTAAATTTTCATTTTTATTATAGTAACTCCATATATGATATGTTCAATCTGTAGCACATTATTATTATAACAGATAAGAAAGCTGAGAAACAAGCAAGAGGAAACTTATGAGCATTAGATCTGAAGACCTGCAAATTATATTATTTGAAAAATAGAATAGAGGAAATAAATGAAGAGGATACAAAAACTGTTCTGTAAGTTTCGAATCAATGTATGAAGAAATTTGAGTAATGCATGAATGCATGCATTTTAATAAATTGAGAGAAGAATGCATGGGGGGGGGATAATTTGCTAAATCTGAAGTACAGTGACTTAATTGTAGAAGCATTGTTTTCTGACCTTACTGGAGTCACAAATTCATCACAGGAGGTCAATATTAGTAAACACAAAGGCTATCATATCATTCCTTAAAATCTTACACAGTTTGCATGTTCACCACCCTCTCAAACAATTCATTCATGCTCCTACTACTCTCCTTGTGCAAAACTTACCCCTTTTACTGACCACCTACTTTTGCAAGTTCCAGAGATGGCCTCGTTTTTATTCCTTTTTCTCACTCTACCACATGAAAAATCTCAGTGTTAATATAACCCTTTAACAGTTTAAATGTCTCAATCATATCTCCCCCCCCTTGCCTTCTATTCACAAAACTCTGAAATTTGCATGGCTCAGTCTGTCCTCATAATCAATGTTGTACTGTCCTGACATAATTTTGTTATCTACCTCTGCACCTTCTTCAAGGACACTTCATTCCCATCAAATCCCAGTGACCAGACTTGAGCACAAAAATCCAGATGTGGGTGTGATCAAAGCTTTATACAATGGGACTAGCACACTTTTATCTCGTGTGTTCAATGTTCTCCTGAACATTGCTACAATTCTCCGAGATGTCTTCACAACCTTTGCAATATGTTCCTACAACTTTAAATCTGTCCACAATTCATCCCACAGATCCTATGCTTCCTCCACTTTTTCCAGTATAACTCTACCAAGTGAGGATGAAGCATCACATCTGTGGAGCCCAAATTTTAAAACTGTATATTTAGTTGCATTAAAGTGACATCACCATGCTTTTGTCCATCCTGCCAGCTTATTCAAATCCTCAACATCATTAGTCCTGTGACAATATTATGATTACTATTATTTGCACCTCCAAGGAATCATCGAGGGAGGACACCTACTCTACAACTCTGTCTCCACCACTCAATCCACCAACTATAATGAGCCACAACTACACCAATGCCATCTACCACCAACCACTATTTTCACAGACCATCACAAACATCCATGCCCACAGCCTTTTGGCTGGAGAGATACGCTAACCACTCAGTCAACCAGGCCGGCTTTATATCATTGACATAAAAATTGAACAGCAATGGTCCCAGGACTGAACCCTGTGGAATTCCACTTCATATCAGAGAGCAGTATCATAACTCTCTTATATCTATCAAAGAGCCAATCACAAATCCATTACACTAACCTGATATCCAAGCCTATGATGTAACTTAAAAATCAACTTGTCATGTGGCACCCTGTCAAATGTCTTAAATAAATCCAAAACAATGACAATGTATGCTTTACCTTCATCCACTGCTCTTTTTACTTCAGTGTGAAAGGTAACCAGATTACTAAAACATTAGTGAAATATTTTAGTAATCTGGTACTACAAAAATACTAGAGGCCTGTTTGATGTAATGGAGGTATCAAACAGGCCTATAGTTTCATACCTCCATTCTACCACCACCCTTAAACAATGGTACTATCTTACCCTTCTTCCACTCTGCATGAAATAGCCCCATTGCAAGACTTTCATTAAACAGCCAAGTTAATGGCACAGTCAGTTTCTTTAAACATTCCCTTAAAACACATGGTGAAATTCTACCTTGACATTTAGTGTGATCAGTATTTGGAATACATCTCTTCATTCACTTCTAACACTTCACCACTCATTATCCTTCTAGGAATAGAGCCTTGTAGTACCAAGATGGAACAAAGTGATCATTAAATAGCTCAACTCTGTCATCTGCTTTAATCACCTGATTTCCCATCTCATATCCATCCACTATAATTTTTCCTCCTACTTACCACAAAGGAAAACAACTTATTCAGATTTGCCTTGAATTGCAGTGCCATCCTCCTCTCATGTTCTAATTTTTCCCTCCTTACAATACTAGTTACTTTCCTAGTCTGAGCCTTATATTCCTCATGCAACTCTTCTCTATCTCCATCTTTATATGCCTTCCATAATCTCATTTTCTTCTGCAATTCCTCTTTTATTCCTTTTATTATCCATTTGACTCCAAATTACATTATGTTTTTCACTCAGTATAGAATCCATTATTGCTGTCAACAATTTTTTTCTTAAGTATCTCCCATTAACTAATGACCTCTGCTTTCTTTAAATTTTTCCATCTATTGTACTGCTGTAAGCTGGTTTTAAACTTTGTGATAACCACCTACCTCATAATTCCACATAACTTTCTTCTGTTTTGATACCTCCCCATACCTATTCATCCTCCAAGTCAGGACTACGTACTTGTCCCGTTGGTCACTCTCACCAACAGGGAGCACGTATGTCATTTGTCACAATCAGATCCTCTGATGCTATGAACAAATCCAGAACTCTCGATCCTCGTGTTCTCTCCACCAAATGCTGCCTAAGACAATTTTCCCTCAAGGAAATCCAAAAATTCAGTTCCCTTATTACTGCATGCTGTCTCCTCTGTCCAGTTTATATCACTATAGTTGAAGTGATCCATAATGTTTGCACACCTTGTGCTTGCAAAACTAATTTTCCTAAACATTTCCTGCTCTTCATCATCTATATACCCTGGTAATCACACTAAATATCTTGTCCTATAAACATCGTTTATAGGACAAGATATCACACCATATGCTCTCAAAAGCCATTAGGGTCATTTCCACTGAGATTCTCCACCCTAAGGGTGCAGAATTCATTTCTTATTGTAACACTCCACCACCACCATGTTTACCTTCTAATCTGCTAAAATATGCTATATCCTTTGATTTCTATCCCTGTTAGAACCTCCTCCTCAGTTAACCAAGTTTCACTGATACTTGGTTAACCTTAGAGACAGTCAATCAATGCCATCAGCTCATTCCATTTATTCCCAATGCTTCCAACAGTTGTTACAGAAAAACCAGTGTATTGCCAGCCGTCTTATAGCTATTATTACTCCCCTCATTCTACACCTGGCTCTATAATATAGTGTGCAACCCCCCCCCCTCATTTCAAGCCATTATCCCTTCTGCATTTAAATATAATTTCTCTTGCATATGGCTCCATTCTATCATCAAACATACTTCATGCATCTACATATTCCAGATCCCTGTTCCTGTATACAGCAATCCCTCGATTAGTGCTCCTAATATGTTCTTTAAAACAGGCACTAATCGAATATAATAACCTATGGGAAAATGTATAATTTGTTCCTCAGATTTCTTTTTTTGACCCTTAAGTTTTTTTTATAAAAGAATTAGGATATGTCTCAGGGTCTAGTTAAAGGAAAATCATGAAGCTGAAAGACAATAAAACATATTCAGAATATAAACTTATTATTCTGCTTCTTAAAGAATTGAGCTAACGTAGTTTGGTAGGCATTTTGTTTCTTTTTTTCATTCAACCGACGGTATGGCCCTATTGCCTCTTCTATTCTTCTGCAAATTTTACTGCTTCTCTCTTCATTAGGGTCAGCCTAAGCATTGCTACTTAAAAACTTCAATTGTAAGAAAAATATTTTCAAATTGTTTCTGTGAAATCTCTTTTGGCTGACTATCAGTGATTAAATTTTCTTCATATTCTTCAGGATCTTCCCACTGTGCATCTAAATTTAGCAGGTCAAAATCACTCAATTCTTCAGAATGAGATTTAATTAACTCTTGGATTGGTCACCAACACACGAAATCACATTCTTTATAGATAAAATTTCCCCAACTGTTATACAAGCAAAATAGTTACCACTTTAAAGACTACAATGTTCATAAAAGAAAAGTTAATTTTCCGACGTGCAATAATAAACAACTCATCCCAGAAGACGGATTTATTACCTTATTATCGGAATGGATTCTCCTTTTTGTGACATGCACAGAAGTATGGAAGGGTCTCGAATCTGTGGGTGTACTATAGTAGACGACATCAATTTTGGCGGCAAAAATTTGGAACATAGTATAAATAGTGTACATGGAAGTAGTGTAGTATGCCATTAAAAATAACTTTGTAAAATGTTTTAAATCGGTAACTAAATTATTTCATTCTGATGAATAATTTTTTAAAATAGTTAGCTATAAAAATGTATAGATTGAAAATGTTTAAAATCTGTAACATTTATTTTTAAGATGTATATAGGTGCACTAATCGAATTTGGGTATCAAAAAAAAAAAAAATGACATTAATCGGGGGTGCATTAATCGAGGGATTACTGTATCTCATTCATCATCACTGCTTTTCTCCATTCCACATTATCATACCAAAAAATGCAAGAAGCAACAATAGTAATTGAATATTTCTGTAAAAGAGTAGTGAACTAGTAAGAAAAAACATATCAACCTGACTTTAGATCTATTCACACCAAAGTCCCATGCTTCCTCCACTTTTTTTCCAGTATAAATCTATCAAGCAAGGATGAAATATCCTATCTGTGGATCCCAAATTTTAAAACCTTATATTTAGTTGCATTAAAGTGACATCACCACATCACTGACTGCTCTCTTTGTATGACAAGGATTTTTAACTGGTTTTTCAATTGAAGACGAGTCAGCCGATCTCATATAGGAGTAGAGTTTTTTCCTCCTGGAAACTCAGGTTTTTCATCCCGCACATAGACAAATTGGCCTTCAGGATACAGACAGAAAAATACTAGTAGTGGGGTGGGGTAGGGTGGGCAGTGGATGGCATTGGTGTAGATGATGGTGACAAATGGAAGTGATGGCGATGAAGTATTGTGGAATGGATGCCCTCCCTCGATGAGTCTTTGGGCTCCTTGGAGGTCATGAAATAATAATAATAGAAGTAATGATGGCAATATTTAATGTAAATTATATATTTAATTTAATCCTTTATCTAAGTGTAAGTAAACAAAGTTTGCACCTTAAGTATCTTCAGAACTGGGGCAACTCATGGACTGACTTCACAACACTTGCCTTAGTATCCCATAATGCAAAGCACATTTCCTTGCAAACATGTATAATGCTATGCATTATGGGATACTAAGGTAAGTGATGTGAAGTTGCCCCAGTCCTGAAGATACTTCAGGTGCAGACTTTGTTTGCTTACACTTCGATAAAGGATTAAACTAAATATATAATTTGTAGTCTAACCAAGTGAAAAATCTTCCAACAATATTTGATGGTTGAATGAATTTGCAATTTGTGTGTTGTATAGACTTAAATGGTAATGACCGAACAAAAGAGAATTTTTTTTTATGAAGGTTTGATTATTCTAAGTTTTTTAGTTCATTTTTATAGTAGTTGTGGTGGAACCAGTTTAGCTTTACAAGCAAGTGTTTAAGATATATTTGTGTGTGTTGAGCAGTGTTAATTCATCTTTAAAAATGATTGTGCGATACGTAATGATAATATACGAAGATTTATGACACCTTTGCAAGTTCTATTTTTCAAGATGAATTTTTTATATTTATATTTTATATAAAACAGTGGTTTCAGCTATGTATCTCACATGCACACACAAACAAACAATGGTATTATGACTAATTTCTGCAGTGCTTAGTATTCTCTTTTGTAAAGCTTCCTGAATGCTTAGCAGAGTATCACTATTTTAATTTAGAAATAACTATCTCTTAAACTTTCTCCACATTAATTTTTAGTCTAAAATTTTACTAACTTAATTTGGCATAAAAATAAAATACAGTGGTGTAAATAAATAAATCATATGTACTACTAGTTTCAGATTATACTATCTTTGTTATTTGTACAGATTATATATTACATATATTATGCATCAACAGTACTAATAATGTTATTTACAATGTATTGTATATTTTACATTTTTTAATCAACTATATATGAAATATTAATGATATATTTACCTTTTAAAAATAGCTGCAAGTCAAATACATATAGATTTATATATATCTAAACACACACACACACACACATTTTTTTTTCTCTTGTTTCTTTTAAAATCTTCTCAGTAAACAGCAATCATTTTGTAAATGAGAGAATAATGGAAAAGTTATGAAAACAACAGCATTATACTAATGTATTGTCAAATTTACATGATAAAGAATACTCACAACAGTCTCACATCAACAAATATACATATATCTTCAGAATAGCATTTTTTTTTTTTTTTTTTTTTTTTTTTTTTTTTTTTTACAGAAAAACCATCACACTGTACACAATGAAGAGTATATTCTCAGCAGACACAAATGGCACATTACATTTGTATAATAGAATGGAAATCCCATTATTCACCAGATACATATCAAAACACATTTTGACAAGTATTCTCTGAATGACTGGGTTTCATTTTTTTACATCTATGCATTTTAAATAACAACTCTAAAACTGTAGTAACTATACATATTTTTATCTACTTTTTATCATAAAATAACTTATTCAAACAATGATAATACTTTATTCAAAGAAAACATCAGATATGCTTGTTTTTATTTATGCATATTTGCACTTATAGTCAATGGCTTTTGCCAGCTGTGGAAGGACTTTTGAAATGAACTAAGATGAAAAAAATATATACAGTAATATGAATTTAGAAGGAATTCTGACTATACAAAATGCAATGCACAAAAAAGCTATTATCTACATTTAAAAAAGAGGGGAAACAGCTGTGAAATAAGATGTACGTACTTTTTTTTTTGTAATATTAATTATTTTATTTAATATTACTTAACATCTGATAATAGCTCACATTAGACTAAATGTTTTGATGGAAAAATGGTGAGGAACTAGTTCCTATGTTAGGTAGATGTTAACATAGGAACTAGTTCCTCACCATTGTCACTAAATAAAGTGGAAACCTATTTTGTAACAGGGATTTTTTTTTAATTTTTTTTAAAAAAAACAAAAAAAAAACAGGTATTAACTTTTCCAAAGCACAAAAATTAAAAATTATTTCGCACTATCCTACAATAGCACACTGAATTTCCTCACCCATATATATGTATTAAAAAAATCAAAAAAAAAATCATGATAGTGACATTTTTCAAAGTACTGATTTTTTTATATATTTTTTTTTTTATCAAAGCACAAAAATCATTAAAATGTTTCCACATTATCTTACTATAGCAAACTGAATATATTATAAATAAATTAAAACAATGCTAATGAAGTTCTGAAAGTATTAACATATAAATAATTTAGAGTGAAAGAAAGTTAAAAAAAAGTGAAGTGTATTTTGAAAACTAATTGTTTGAACATACTATATAGATAATGTGTTTACTATCTGGCCTCATGGCTCACACATTAGATGTAATTTGTAGCAGCCAGTCAATATTCAAAAATACACTTCACAATAAAAAAGTAATTACATGTTCAGATAACTTGTCAGTCTATTAAAGGGAGCAATGTGTTTTAGCAATTTACTCATATTTTATAATAATGTTGTGTCTGAGTTGGATAAAGGGAATCGATAAACCATGGTGCTGCTGTACTTTGTTAAGACATTTGACAGAATACCATATGAAAGTCTGTTGCATAAACTGGAGAATAGGGGTTAGAAGTAGATGTGAAATAGAAGTGGGGAAGACAGGATGTTTAGGCAGTTGAGCTTGGCAAGTGCAAGAAGAATAATTATTATGGGAGATTTTAACTACAGCATTATAAATTGGGAAGAGGAAAATGCATGTAACAATAAGGGAATGGAATTTCAAAAATTCTTGAGGGACAAATACCTTAAGCAACATGTAATAGAGAGAACAAAAGGTTCAAGAATTTTGGATGACATTTCTACTGATATATCAGCTGTATATAACATTTCCCCAGTTGGAGAGAAAGTGACCATGTGGTTTTGACTTGGAAGATGAATAGACATGCAGAATTATCAAAGAGTAGGGAACATATGTGGAATTATAAGGCAGGTGATTAGAAAGCTTAGATAGCAACTTGGGGCAGTTCCATGGAGGATGGAGTTGGAAGGCTGAGATATCATTAGTGCTTGAGAAATGGTGAAGGAATATTAGTTAGAAACAATAATAAGCTGTATTTCATGAGTGAAGAAGAGGACACAATTTGGTATAAAGTGGGTGATAAACAATATCAAACAGGAACTGCAAGTGAAAAAGAGGTTATGGAAGAGATATAAGGAGAGGAGTGGAGAGCAGATACATGAAGAATATAAGATGCAGGCCAGGAGAGTGACTAGTATGGTAAGGAAGGCAAAACTGGAATATGAGAAGAGATCAGCCCTAAGATCCGAAGAAACTCCTAGGAAATATTTTAGTTATGTGGCCAGTAGGAGGAGGAATGATTGTGAAAGAATGACATTGTGGGATAAAAATGGGAATAATGGAGTGACTGATGGGGGATATAGTAGAGTTGTTCAATGAACACTTTATTGGAGTATTTCATCCTGGAGAAGTAAGTTTTAATACTAGAGAGACAGGGCAAGGTTCGAGAGGAGAGTGTGCACCAAATACTGAGTACTCTGGATGTCAGTAAAGCTGTTGGACTGGATGGTATTTCTCCATGGGTTTTGAGAGAATTTGCTAAAGTACTGACCTGGCTTTTCAATGAAAGTCTGGATATGGGAAAGGTATCCAAGGAATGGAAAAAGATAGTGCCATTGCATAAGGGTGATAGCATATTCGATGTGTCTAACTATAGGCCAGTTTGTGTGTCATCAGTAGTTGTTAAGTTCTTGGAGAAATTAGTGAGGGACAGTATACGGTGTTGGGCAGATGAGGATAATGATATCTGTGAGAATCAACATGAATTTGTTAGGGGGTGCTCTTGCTTTAGTAATATGATTGCCTTTTATAATAAAGTTACAAGAGTGGTTGACAAGGGAAAGGCATATACTGCCATTTTTTTTTATTTTGCAAAGGCATTTGACAGGGTGCCACATGATGCACTGATATTTAAGTTGCAGCACTTGGGTTTAGATGTTGTTAGTCGACTGGATTCAGGATTGGCTGTCTGATAGGTATCAGAGTTGTATATGGTGGGGCAATATCAAGGAGGCAGAAGGTTACAAGTGAGGTTCCACAGGGCTCAGTATTGGGACCTGTATTGTTTAACTTTTAGATCAATGGCATTGTCAATGGATTGCAGAGGGATATTTGGTTGTTTTCAGATAATGTGAAGCTGGGAAGAGTTATTAGTAATAGTACAGATGTGGCAGCCCTGCAAGAAGATTTGAATAAACTATATAGATGGGTAAATGAATGGGGATGTTAGTTTAAAGCAGCAAAATGTAAAGTCTTGAAGTTTGGGATACATCAATGGGAGGCAGCATACTCTGTTGAAGGAGTTTTACTGGAGGAAGTAGGGCAAACAAGAGATCTGAGGGTGATGACTGATAGAAACCTGAAATTCAGAGAACATATTGCAAAGGTCCTTCTCAGTATTGCAGAGTTTCTGCAATACTGAGAAGGACGCTGACCTGCAGAGATAAGAGAGTTATCATTCCATTGTACAAGACTCTGATCAGACCACACTTAGACTATTGTTCTCAAATCTGGTTCCCAGGATTTGAAGAGGATAAATTAACTGTGGACATGGTACAGGGAAGATAACAAAGATGGTTTCAGGACTGTACAATGTTAGTTATGAGAACTGGCTGAGGGAATGTGGATTGCAGAGTTTGTAGAAAGAAGGAGAGGCGATATGATTGAGACTTTTAAACTGTTGAGAGGAAGTTACAGGGTTGACACTGGGGTGTTCTTAGTGGAACAGAGGAAGAGGGTGAAAGTGGTTTCTTTGCATGCAGGGTGATTGAACTGTGGTATGCATTGCCTGATAAGAGTGGTGAGAGCAAGAATAGTCAATGAGTTCAAGGAGTCGTATGATAGACTGTTTCCTAGGAAGGACCTCCCACGATGAGTCTTTTGACTACGTGGAGGCCTGAATAATAATAATAATAAACTGTCAACTTGAATAAGTGGATGATTGACAGACAACTATTAGCAAAATCTAATAGACATGAATCTATTAGATTTAAGTTGACTAGCAAAGTACCCCAGGGATCAGTCTTTGGTTCATTGTCTATACATTAATGACATTGGGAAGGACTTGAAAGGAAATTATTATTATTATTATAATAATGCAATCACCTTCATACAGTCCAAAGACTCGTTGCAGGAGACCCACTCTATCATACCTCTCCTTGAACTCATTAATAGAAAAAGCACTCACAACTGACTCTGGCAACCTATTCCACTCATTTCACCACTCTCCAAGCAAAAAATCTAGTCCTCACAACCCCTGACCACACCTTTATTCAACTTCCAGAGATGACCCCTTATTCTGGTTCCTCTATTGTAATGCTGAAATATTTCCGCGGATCTATTCCATAAAATCCTTTAAGCAACTTAAATGTTTGTATCATATCCCCTCTTTTTCTCCTATCAACCAACATCTGTAATCTACACACCTTCAATCTATCCTCATAGGGCACATTCCACAGGCCACTTGCCTCTGAATCCTCTCCACTGCTTCCACATTCCCAAAAACCCAGGGGGACTTGAGCATAGTAATCCAGATGTGGGCATATTAAGGCCTTATAAAGAGAAAATTATTATGTAACACCTCCAGGGCACCCAAAGGCTCATGGAGGGAGGGTGACTAGTCTACAACCGTCTCCACCAACTACAATGAACTGCAACTACCATCATTATCTACACCAATGCCATCTACTGTCCATCACCACCACTAGTATTTTCACAGACAATCACAAACATCCACCCCCCCATGACAGGATTTGAACCTGCAGCCTTTTGGCTGCAGAGCGGATATGCTGACCATTCGGCCAACCGTGCAAGCAAATGTTCAACTGTTTGCTGATGATGCAAAACAACCAAGGATGCTATCCAGCACTAACAAAATCATTTGAATAGGCTGACAATGTGAGCAAATGATAATGATTATGAATTCAATGTTAGTAAGTGTCAAGTTATCTGCTTTGGCATGATGAGATAACCAATGGCATGTTATATTGGGAGGATTATGCAACAAGATATTTATAAGGCTAAGGATCTTGGAGTTATAATGAATAGGAATTTGAAGTTCAAAAGCCATATAGAAAAAACTGCAAATACACTACAATGCTGAAATGGACACCGACATGTAAGGATAAGGAAGTGATTTTGCCTTTTTGCTAGGTATGACTACAACTACCATGTGCAGATTTGGTCTCCTGGGTTTTGAAGGAATAAAAAAGTTGTGGAAAAGGTGCAAAGAAGAGATTCAAAGAAAAAATACCTACATGAAAGTCTGTTACATAAATTGGAGAATATAGGTTGGAATATAAACTGTTGGGGTTATGGAATGTGGATTGCAGAAACTGGTAAATAGGAGAAAGAAGGGTGATGTGATAGAAGACTGTCAACTTCTGAATGGGGGAGTTATAGGAAATCATCTAATGAAATTTTTCATTATATAGAAAGTGGGGAGACAGCATGGAGGGATGGGGGATCCATCAAGGCCAAGTCTGTGCACGGTTAAGAAAGGTGTAAGAGCTAGACGTTTCTCTCATGGAGCAGTGAGTGGAACAGTTTGCCTGTTGAAGTGATGAATGTATCTAGTGGGAATAAGCTTAAAAGAAGCTATGATAGTGGATGATGTATGGCCTTCCTCAGTGAGTTCTTGAATCCCTGGAGGTCTTGGATATAATAATAATAATAACTATCTCCCCTTTCTAGACACTAGTGACAACTATCTAATAGTTCATTCTTTTCAATTTATAGAAAAACCCATACAAAGGAAAAGTATTTATAGAAGCAATCACACCACCACTAATCCCAACAGCATATCATTCTCAAAACACTCACTTGCCCAGGGCTATTTCACAGCCACTGAAAGTGAGCTCAGATACTTTCACTTTTTAGCCACTGGATACAATCCTTATAAAACAGTAAAATACTGCATGCAATTTTTTCCTGCAAACTACAGATAAAATTACAGCAAAACCATTCCAATCCCTTATATTCAGGGTATATCAGGAAAGATAGTTAAAGTTCTCCACAAATATAATCTCCATGCCACTTTCAAACAACTCATGCAGCTGACTGCCTTCATCTCAGTGGCCAGATCAGTTTGAAAGCACCAGTTCTTGTCTGATTATTGAAGTTAAGCAAACCAGAGCCCATTTAGTATTTGGGAGCGTGACCACATGGGAACCCTGGATGCTGCTGGCATTAATTATTTTGCTGGCCTGGTTGGCTGAGTGGTTAGCATATCTGCTCTCCAGCCAAAAGGCTGTGGGTTCGAATCCCACCATGGAAATGGATGTTTGCGATTGTCTGTGAAAATACTAGTGGTGGTGGTGGTGCTGGAGAGGAGATGACATTGATGTAGATGATTCAGTTGGTGGATGATAGGTGAGTGAGGTTGGGTAGTGGAGAGTTGTAGGTAGGTGCCCTCCCTTGGGCTCTCTGGAGGTATCAAATAATAATAAGTAGAGGAATCTGTTCTCCTCAGGATCAACTTGCACATTCTGTAATGTTATAAAGTTCTTTATGCTTGCATTTTAGCCTACTTTGGACAGATAGAGAGAGAGAGAGATCAGTTAATATTCACCACGAATACAAAAACTGCATCCATGATCATCTCTATGGCAAGTTGGGGCTGGCAGACCATGATCTAGATGTTCTTTTATACATGATTAAATGGAAGACATCTATGAGGTATAGATGTTGCATAGGTCTGAGACTATTTTTAGAATCAGCATTGGCTATAAAGCACCCTCCTGCCCAATTCTCAACAATTACGGTTGCATTAATTTGCCAATGATCTAGGAGACATTCATTCCGATACTGAATATAGTCTGACTTCTCCAATTATCTTTATGATTATATGGTCCTTAGAGGACCTATGCTAGGACATTAGTTTGTTTTCAGTTTTAATTTGAATTGTTTCTACAACAATCTAGTGCTGTGTGCTTATCACAATTATAATTTGTGTTCTGAAGATGCTAAGTAGAAAAACCTATGAAATAGTAAGTTCAATAAATTAACCATATTTTTATCTCTTAGTGTTGTTTATAGTGTGCAAACCCTATTATGAATAACCAACACCTAAGCTTATCTATATGTGATTCAATACTTATAACTTCTACACACTTGGCAATACATTAATATTACTCAATCTCCATGAAGTTTTGGATAAAGATAAGTTCCATTAAGATAGCTTATTAACAAAAGTAATTTAAAAATTAAAAGTAATGCAAGAGAATCTGCAATTTGCAACGACACGAGTTTAAATGGAAGGTCACATGCTCACATTTTATAATGTCACAGTTGAATTTAATAAGGAGAATGGATACACCATGATACTTTTGGAATTTGCTAAAGCATTTGACAGGATTCAGCATGGAAGGCTGCTGCATAATTTGGAGGTTGTCGGATCGAATTATAAACTATTAGTTTGGATAAGATGATTGGCCATATTGAAAAGTGATGTATTGAGGTGTCTACAAGATGGTGGCCTGTGGTGTACCCCAGGGATTAGTTCTTGGTTAATTGTTATTCAATCTCTATATTAATGATATTGGGAAGGATTTAAACATACAGATGTTTGCTGATGATGTAAAGATAGGAGGGTAATCAGGAATACAACTAACGTGCAGTACTTGCAGAATGATTTTAATAAGCTGGAATTGTGAGCATGTGAAAATGCTGTCAGTTCAATATTAGTAAATATAAAGTTATGAACTTTGGTGTAATGAGATGTTCAATGGCAGAGTAGGATTGTGCTAAAAAAAGCTAACCAATATAAGGATCTTGGAGTTTTAGTATGTAAGAAGTTGAAGTTCAGGGGTTATATAGAAAAAAATTGTGAGTACAACTCAAAGGATAATTGTAATGCTGAAACGAATAGTAACATGTAAGAATAAGGAACATTTTGCATTTTAAAAGGCTTTGATATGACCTTATCTGGTTTCTGGCCTGATACAAGAGAGGGCACAAAGGAGAATGTTAAAGATGATATCAGGACTGAAGATTGAGATTAGGTTGATAATTTGTGGACTGAAGATTGAGATTAGGTTGATAATTTGTGGACTGAAGATGATAGCAGACAGAATAAAGGTGGGGTGATATAATAGACTTAGACTTTTGAAAAGATCATATAGGATACCAGCAGATGATGAGATTGCATCCATGGAATTTGATAATGCAGTGAAGAAAGGAGTAAGAGCTAGATTTTTCTCTCATAGAGCAATGTATCAATCACTGGAATGGCTTGCCTTTGGAGGTTGTGATTGCAGATAATGTGAATGAATCAAGAGAAGGCATGGCATGTGGTGCGAGTGATATGTAGCCTTCCTTGATGAGCCCGACTTCCTTGAGGTGCCTTGCAATAATAATAAAAATAATAAATATAATTAGCAAACCTCCAAAGACTGAACATTTGTTCTGAGAGATGTTATTTGACCAACTATGTCAGACTTGTATTTTTCAAAAGTAAATTTTTGGTTGGTGCATAATTGTACTTATTGAAAAAGAGAGTCTAAAAGGCTTCATTTGTTCAAAACAGCTGTCAAGACAGTGAAACAAAAAAAATATTAAAAAAAGATAAATACAGACTTCCAGACAAAGCTCATTGTCTTTTAAGTAGTGCAAGCCAAGGAAACTAATGCTGACAGATGTATTCTCATAAGCACTCTGGTCTATTTTTTGAAATTTTCAATATTTTCAGCTACGAAATATGAGGGATTTATAATATCCCATATTTCGATTAATGACCTTACTTTTTTTCTCCTCTCCCCAACTCTTTATATAACCTCATATGTATTAATCTAGTAAACCTACCTCATCAACTTAGGTGAAGTGTGTATGCATATATCTGTCATCATATTACCTCTCCTCTGGCTATCCACTAAAATGCTGCAATATACATTTCTTCAAACTTTCCTACATTAACATTCCAGTCATAATATTGCCTTAGTTATTTATCTCTGAACTTTCTACGGTTTGCTAATCATAGCAGAAACCAACTAACCATATGCATACAAAATCAAATTAATGTATTGTATCAACAGCTTGTATAGTAGCACAAATCCCTTATCTGTACTTGTTCTCCTTATCATGGCAACGATATACTGTGTAGTCTTCGCAGCTTTTGTAATGTGCATGCCAAACTTCAAATCTGTGCCAAATCTTGAGATGATGCTTATCATCACTCCCAAGATTCCAAATCTTATCCACCTCCAGGGGAACAGTTCCACTGCATAGCATTATTACATTTCTGTACATTTTGAGGTGCAAAAACCTTGTCATAGTTGCATAATTTATTTTAATGATGCATAAAAAAAATAAGGTCTTTCCCTTTTCATACCACCAACTTCTGTTATATGCTTATTAAATTACTCAAGGAATTTACAACGTACAAATGATATAAATGAAAATTAAATTAAATTTAATTTTAATTTTATTTAATTTTATTATAATTAATTTTTTATATTATTTATATTTTATATTATTTAATTATTAATTAATTTAAATATATTTAATTTAATTTTAATTTCTATGAGAACAACAACAGCAAACTTAATGAAATGAAATACAAAAAGTAATTAGAGTGTTGCTTGATAATAGCACCTTAGAAATACAGTCTAAGCACATTTATATAATTGCCATGCATATTACACAAAGACAACTTTTGTTCATGTTCTAAATTTGACAGTTTCAATTATGATGGATGACTTAAGTTAAGGGGATAATAAATCCCTCATTATTTTAAAACTGGATACGAAACCCAGAGATCGAAATCTAAGAGTTTCATGCCGAAGAACTATCGGCGAGTCCAAGTGTAAGTCAACACCTGGGTAGTACAACAACAGGGCAACTCGTGTCAAAGGTGGAGCAAGTTCCGTCACTATCATTAATATTTTCTCATGATGTAAAACGCAGCTCCTAGGAGATGTATTACTGTTTTACATTATGAGGAGAGGTCACTACCCAGACCGGTTTCGACCTTTATTGAGGTCTCATCAGTGAGTAGGTAGACCTGGAATACCAAGGTTAAGTGAACCGAACTTACATATACCCCTACTAATGAATTGCCAGACCGGTGTACCCATATATTATTATTACTACGATAAAGAGCCAAGAGGCTATTTTTCCGGCTGCGTAAAAATAGCCTCTTGGCTCTTTATCGTATACAGGTATGATCTATGTACTATTACTAGTATATATAGTACATGAAAAAACCTGCACTATAATATTTCTCAAATTAGGGTTACCTTCAGTTTTTTTTTTTTTTTTAAAGAAAACATTCCATGAAAGCTAAATTTCAATTTAATGCTTGCTTGGGGAAAAAAACTTTTTTTTTTATTATGCCTTAAATCAGGGAAGATAATGATACATGGCATCTCCAAGAAATTTAAAGCTAATTAATTCATGCAATTTTCTTGTGGTTCAAACAAGATGAGAACTAATTCTTAAACCTGATTTTGCAACTTTGGAAGTGTTATCAGGGACAGATGAAAAGAAAAATTTATTGAGATAAAAGACCATATAGCCAATATTGGTTATTTAAGTTCTACTGAACTGAGTTCTATACATTTAAAGTTACATAGAACGCAATTCCGTATAACTTCTAAGTTGGCTCTTTAAAACATGAAATTGCTATCAGTTTTTAGCTATTTAAAAACCATATGATAATGACTGCATAAGCAATTGTTTACAGTTAATTTTTATATCACATTTGTAATGATAAGCTGCCATGACATGTGATTTTTATCAGACTATTTTTAGTGATAATACTGTATTTCCTGCTTTAATATATTACTGCATATGCAACAGATAGAAGGTAGGGTAATAATCTCTACCAAGAAAAATAGAAAAAGTTTAAATAAAAATCCCAAAATTTTACTACATACGCAATTACTTAAATAAAATATTGTTTATTCATCATTTAATGATAATATCAATTATATATTTGAAATAAATGTCAGAAATGAAAAAGTGAAAAATTTTATATTACAGAACATGCTTAAAAAATAAGGTTTCCTGTTAATAATCTCCCCCCCCCCCACACACACAAAAAAGTCTAAATCTTCCTCTGATGTTTGCTTCCCATATTATAGTGTCCAGCAACAAGGAAGCAGCAATCTTAAAAAGAACAGATTGTGCATGAAGCATTGTTTTATTTATTTTTTAAATAAAAAATTTAAGATATTAGTACCATTAGTGAGCCATGTATTAGATAAAGATATCTATTCTAAAGATGAAATATGGTTTTATCCCACTATTAAGCAATAAAAAATTTTCATAACTTTTATATAACCTTATCGTTTCATTAAAGTGTCAGATTGTTACAGCTTAACACTAAGTAATTTAGCTTCATATAAATTAATCAATATTGTGATAGAATGATTAATCCTATCTGTATAGTTCATTTAATGACAATCTGCAAAGAAATGGAATCATTCTACCTACAATAGAATTCTCTCCCTCCATTCTATTCCCCAATTATGCCAAAATTTACAAGAGATTTCAAGGAACATTGGAAATAATTATATTCCAAGTTAAAATCACTTATAGAGGTTTCTGCAGGAGGAGGAGTTAATCTTTTCTTTTAATTTTATTCTAATTGCACCAAAATTTGTAAGGGACCTTAAGCAATGTAAGAAACAACCACGTTAAAATCTGACTGAAATGGTGAATATGATCTGCAGATACTTTCTGCAAGTTATATTCACCTTTTTTTTTTTTTTTTTTTGATATTTTCAAAGTGCTCCAGTTACTCAATTATTTGAATTTAATTTGTTTCTCCCGAGTTCTACTGTTGATCCCTATGGTATTTTTCATAATTCACAACAGTATAGGAAGTATGCTTTGCATTATAGTATACTGAGATAATTCATGAGAAGTCAACAGCCTCTACATATAAGTGGTCTATTGTAAAGATGCTTCATGTGCAAAATTTGTTTCTTTATGCCCACATGAAGTATAGAAATAAGAATGAATTTCTTGTCCATTATAATTTAATCTGCTATAATATTTTTTTAAAGCAAATGTTAGCTTCATTTTAATTGTTTTTCTTTTGATGTTTTTATCATTTAAGTTAGAAGAAAATCAATAACGCTGATTTTGATAATACATATAATGCAGATACCTTCAGTCATACACACACACACATATAGTCCCTAAAGCATATATTGCTGTCATTTTCTACCAGCCATCTCAAATTAAATCAGGTGGTATTCAGCGATTCTTTGACATTGACATTATTATTCATTGTGATAATGTAATTATTTTCTGATTGCACAGCTTCTTTTCAAATGGCACTGAAACATAGCTTTCAATATCATTTGCTGTTTCTGTAAAACCTTCCAGACTGCTGTAAAAAATAAATAAATGAGGAATGTCATTCTTGTAATCTAAGTGCCCTAAGAAACGAGCCTCTCAAACACCCACATCACCTCTAAAAACTTGATAATTTGTTGCAAAAGATACTTTTTCCCCCTGCTAAGAACTCTGGGCATCTTGATATGTATATATGTGTATTTGTCTCACTCACTCACTCTCTCTCTCTCTCACACACACACACACACACACACACACACACACACACACACACACACACACACACACACAACAGAATATCTGCTTCTTTAGAAGTTATTCTCAAAAAACAATTTCTTTACAAATATAAATATTTCAAAGATAAGCGTTCAGAAAATAATTATCAAGAACAAAGAGATCCTACCCTCCCATAATATCTGAAACCTGTGCATTTTTGTGCATGGACCATCTCCAATTATTTGCAATGAAGAGAAATAATTTAAAATGAATAAGAATTTTAAAAAGAATCATTCTACAGCTGGCATAACATGTAAAAGAGATACAAATTATGAATTTTGTCAGCTTTCATCACCAGAATCAGCATCATCTGCTGCATAAGCATGATTAATGCCTCTAATATGTACATACTGAACTGTTTTCCTTTCGTTACTTGTTGTTGCATCTTTCCACCAAGGATGCGAGAATAATCCTTCCACTTCTTCTAAGGTTTTCCCTTTGGTCTCGGGTAACATAAAGAAGAAAAATATCCAGCCCAGAAATGCTAAGCATGCATATAACCAAAATGCTCCTGGAAAATAAAGTTTTCAAATATATTATACTACTAAACAGAAAAGAACAATCAATTCTATAACAAGATATTTCATATATAAATCAAATAAATTTAAAAACAGTTGTTGAGTAATCACCTAATTTTAAAAAAAAGTTATGCAGATGGAGTTTTTGACTGGTGTGCAAGCTTTCTTTATGAGTGAGAAAGAGAGCAGATAAAATTCTGCTAAGTTTGGAAGGATTATTCACCCTATGATAGTAGGACTGAATAATCCTACTAAACAGATAGCAGGAACTGTTATCTTTTATGACAGAAGATAGTTGGAATATATGTCTAATTAGCATAGTCAGTCATTTACAAAATGAAAAGATTAATATGCATAATAATTAGTGCCAGGCTGCTAAAGATCTCATTTCAAAAACATGTTTTATTTTTGTAGTAATTAGCAGGGGAGTGAGGCAAGTCCACGTCCATGTCGTGCTCCCTGGGTACACTCCCTACAAGGATGCTAACGGACCTCTGTGAAGAACAACGGACAAATCAGTGGAAGAGGATTTGTATCCCAACAGTGAAATGTGCGGAAGAATCTTCAGAGGAGCAGACCTCTATAAACAACCCGGGCTCAGCTGGCTCCGGCTGTCAGTACCCGGTTAGGGTACCCTACCTAGGGTTACAAGGAAAAATAAAGAATTCAATCCTCTGGCAAAGGGAAGCAGCTTTGTCAGTACTGACACAAGGTTGAAGTCTCATGATGATGGTAAAGCTTGTGATTAGAAAATTGCAGATGGCAATATAGTTTATTGTGTACGTCTGTAATACTGCAGAGCAGAAAGCAAATGGAGAAACTACTGTTCTATTCTCTCTCCAGACTAACCACCACCATGGCGAGCAAATCTACACAAATGGCCCCGAGTTACCAGCGTCCCTTAAATGGGACAGGGGTGCGAAGAATCCCCGGGCTCAACATGGTGCGCTCAGTAAAACTAGGAACCTGGAATGTCAGAACCTTGTATGAAGCAGGTAAGCTAAGAAATGCTATCCAAGAAATGAAAAGACTTGAAATTGGAATTTTAGGAATGAGTGAAGTTAGGTGGCCAGGATCAGGCAAAACTCAAGTCAATGACATGACAATGTATCACTCTGGAAGTTGTGAAAACAACCATCACAATGGAGTTGGAATAATAATAAACAAAGAGATCAATAAGTCATTGTTGAGCTTCATCCCTTACTCAGATAGGATGATGTTATTAAAACTGAAAGGACAACCACTAGATGTTAATCTTATACAAGTCTATGCCCCTACTGCTGACAAGAGTGATACCGAGATTGAAGAATTTTATGATCAATTAAAAGAACTAATGAAAAATACAAAAAAGCATGATATTAACATAGTCATGGGTGATTTCAATGCTAAAGTTGGGAAAGGTAGAAGTGGAGATGTAGTTGGCAAACATGGACTGGGCACAAGAAATGAGAGAGGTGGCTGTCTTTTTCAATTCTGCCAGGAAGAGGAGCTAATAATCACAAACACATGGTTTAAGCTACCACCTCGAAGATTGTATACTTGGCGATCACCACAGGATAATAATGGGAATATAGTCAGAAACCAAATTGATTACTTACTAATTAATCAACGATTTCGAAGTTCTATAAAGAGTACAAAAACCTATCCTAGTGCAGATATTGCTTCTGATCATAACCTACTGGTGGCAGAGTTACAACTTAGACTGAAAACTATGCTTAAGAAACATCAACAAAAAAGGTTTGATTTGGGAAAATTAAAAAACACAGAGATAAGAAGCAAATTGAGTCAAGATCTGAATCAAGAGCTAGCATTTATCAAGAATGATGACATCATGAGGGTTGATGAATCGTGGGACAAATTGAAATCTGTCTTCATAGAGAAATGTACCAATACCTTATGTCCTAATAGAGTTGATCCATGAGAGAAATTCTCTCTCTCATGGATCAACGCAGATCATATAAAAATCATAATCCAACAAAATATACAGGAGGTTCAGAAAATTATTAAACACAAGATCAAAAAAGCAAAAGAAATCTGGATGAATGAAAAATGTAAAGAAATAGAAATTCTACAGGACAAACATGACAATTTTAATCTACACAAAAAGATGAAAGAGACCTCAAGTATATATAAGAAAAAACAATTCTGTATCCTTTGAAACAAAAAGGGAGAAATTATATCCAAAAAGGATGACAAAATACAAGAATGGGTGAAATATATAGAAGAACTCTTTACTGATGACAGACAGAACCCAGAAAATACTTATGAACATATGGAAGGTCCATGCATTCTAAAATCAGAGGTAGAATGTGCATTGAACTCAGCTAAAAATGGTAAAGCTCTAGGACCAGATAGAATACCGGCAGAAATAGTAAAGTTATTAGAAGGTGACAACATTAACATAGTAGTAAAGCTATTTAATAAGATCTACGATACAGGCATAATCCCTCAAGACTGGTTACAGTCGACCTTCATCGTGCTACCTAAAAAAGTAAATGCGAAAACTTGTAATGACTATAGAATGATCAGCCTAATGAGTCACGTTCTCAAAATGTTTCTGAAAATAATTCAAAAAAGAATATACAGAAATTGTGAAGACACCATCAGTGATACCCAATTCGGCTTTAGAAATGGCTTGGAAGGTATTCAGCGATTCTTTGACATTATTATTATTCATTGTGATAATGTAATTTTTTTCTGATTGCACAGCTTCTTTTCAAATGGCACTGAAACATAGCTTTCAATATCATTTGCTGTTTCTGTAAAACCTTCCAGACTGCTGTAAAAAATAAATAAATGAGGAATGTCATTCTTGTAATCTAAGTGCCCTAAGAAACGAGCCTAGAGAGGCCCTTTTCTGTTCTCAGATCTTATTTCAAAAATGTATTGACCAAAACAAGGTAATATTCATTTGCTTCATCGACTTCGAGAAAGCATTTGACAAAGTCCAACATGCTAAAATGATTGTACTATTAAAAAGAATTGGATTAGATGGTAAAGACATCAGGATCATTGAAAACTTATATTGGAGCCAAAAGGCATCTGTTCAAGTTGACATTATTACAGACTCCATTAACATCAAACGAGGAGTAAGGCAAGGATGTGTGCTGTCACCTCTTCTTTTTAAGATCTACTCAGAAGCCATATTTCAAAAAGTCTTGGAAGGAAGAAAGGAAGGGATTAGTGTAAATGGTGAAATCATCAGTAACATCCGATATGCCGATGATACAGCTCTTCTGGCTGACAATATTCAGGATCTTCAAAATCTTTTGGAGCTAATAAATGCAGAGAGTGAAAAAATGGGATTAAAAATAAATATCACCAAAACTAAATTCATGGTCATAAGTAAGAAACCAATTCTTAATTTAGCACTTTCTTTAAATAGGAAACAAATAGAAAGAGTGGCAAAGTTTAAATATCTCGGATGCTGGTTAAATGAAGATTGCAATCCAGAAATGGAAATAAAAGTTAGAATTGAAATGGCAAGAAAAAATTTTCTCTTGATGACATCAACACTGTGTAACTGCAGTTTAAACTTAGAGCTTAGAGTACGCATGGTTAAATGCTATGTATGGTCTGTACTGCTGTACGGTGCAGAAACTTGGACCTTGAAGACAACATCAATAAAAAGACTTGAAGCCTTTGAGATGTGGTTATACAGACCAATGTTAAAAATCCCATGGACAGCAAAAACGTCCAATCAGGAAGTACTGAAACAAATGGGGAAATCACGTGAACTTTTAGATACCATAAAAAGAAGGAAAACTGCATATCTTGGTCACCTACTTCGTAATGAAAAATATAAGATACTTCAATTGATTATAAAAGGGAAGATAAATGGAAGAAGAGGACAAGGAAGATGAAGAAAATCTTGGCTGGCAGATATCAGACAGTGGACTGGTATGAACTCTGAGAGACGACTGCTCAGAATAGCTGAGAATCGCTCAAAATTTGCCCAGGTGGTCGCCGACCTCCGATAGGAGATGGCACTCAAAGAAGAAGTAATTAGCAATATTGATCGAGTTTGGTATAATTTTAGTTTTTATAGTTTAGTATAACTGCATCATTGTGAAGTTTTGTTTGATACAGACATTTCTTTTACTAATTTTTGAAGTGTGAGGTGAATATAGACAATATGGTGGTACAAATGAGATCTGCATGACAATGTAATTAACAATGTGGATTTTTGAGAATGGTTTATTGTGAGCGCAGCATGTATACATGGCAGAATATGGAAAGACCGCACAAGAATATGAGAGACAGTATGGATATGTTGAAAATATATTTTGTTTGCATTTACCAGTAACTACAAGTTACTGGTAAATGCAAAACTGAATGAGAGAATGAAAGTGAGTAACTGTGGGAAACAAATTTTTCCTTCGCCTTCTGTCTTTTGAAATATTTGTCCCTCATTACTTAAAGAGTACAAAAGTGAACGTGGCGGCCATATTGAGTTGTGCTGGAAAACATGTTTTTAAATTAAAGTATAGTGTGCCCTTTTGTCTCAAATTGTTCTTTGGTTGGACACAAGTGTCCTTCAGTGGTATTATTGTTTGGAATTCTGTTGTATATTGTGTTTTTGCTGCTGTTTGTTTCAATACTTCAGTGACTAAAGATGGCATCTAACAAGAAACGTGCGTCAGCGGCTCGCAGAACTTCTTTATGAAAGTCTGGCTCTGTGTTGGAATTTTTGCAGTGGATGCATTGCGGAAACTGTTATATGTATGCGCCGAGGAATATGTAGGATCTGTGGATTGTTTGGCTAAATGAGAAGAATGAAAACGTCGACATATATGAGAAGTGTCGGGATAGGCTGGAAGGATTTAGGCGTGAAAGCAGACGTCAGGACTGTAGTGGTTGAACTTCGGCAGGAGTTCTGGAAAATGAAAAGTGAACTTCATCTTTTGCAAGAGGAATTGGAAGTATTCAGTAAGTGGGTTCGGAAATTAAATCCGAGTTGAATGGGATGAATAGAGAAATTAGGACTATGGAGATTACTCTAACTGAAGTAACTAGAGCAGGATTAAGTATGGGAGTGATTGGGAGTCAACAGAATGAAAGCACAAGAGGTCTAGAAGAAACGAGATGTCGTGAGAGTGAGGGAATAAGTAAAAGAGTCTAGTAATGAAACTGGAAGAGTCATGCTGAATAGCATAGAAAATGAGGCCGTGAGTGACTCTTGTTTGGACTTGAATGAGTGGTAAAATATATGGTGATTCTATGATTAAGGGAATGGAGAGCGGTATGCCTGAGGAGTGCTTGGCTGGTGGAACAATAGAGAAAGTGGCTTTAGCAATAAAGAGAGAGAGAGCACGATGCAGAAAAGATGATAGTTATGGGGGGGGGGGTACAAATTACCTGAGTGGTAGTATAAATCGGACAGCAAAAGATTTAAGAACATTGTTGGATATCGTGAAGAAGAAAAGTGTCAATGGGAGGATTGGGTGTGTGTGTGTGTGCCTCGTTTTGACAATTATGAGTTAAGTAGACGAGCGATGATAACGAATGATATGATTGCAAAAATGTGCAAAAAAAGAGGTCTGGAATTTGTTGTTGTCTGCAGTGTGTTTGAAGGAAAATGACTGCTGTATGCAAGAGATGGGTTGTTTCTGAACATGGAAGGTCATAAGCGATTGAAGATGTTACTGTTTTCTGAACAACTTGAAGTAATGGGACAGGGAAACTAAAATTGAAAAGGTGCAGTGTAAGAGGGAGAAACTTAAGCAGTGATTGTATAATTGTTGATCCTTATTCAGTGAATAAATTGCAGAATAGAGGGGGATAGAAATGGGCAAGGGACTACTGAAATTAGTGACATGTATATCAGTTCTAAAGCTGGTACAAGAACTAAAGGGAATCTGTAATTTTTGTATACAAATGCAAGAGGCATTCGAAATAAGAGGGAAGAATTTTTGGCATTAATCAGTGCAATCTCACCAAAAGTTGTAGGCATTAGTAAAACCTGGCTGTCAGCAGATGTGGTCACTGGAATTGAATGTGATGGGTACAGTATTTTCAGGGAGGATAGAGAAGATAGAATGGGAGGGGGTAGGGGGAGTACTGTTTTTGAGAGCTGATGAGTTGCAGCCAAAGAAAGTAGTATATCAAGATGATAGGTACGTGAATGATAGTTCATTTGAGGCGGTCTGGTGTGAAATAGTGACCAACGCAAAATATACAGCTGATATCACCCTTTTGCTGCTATAGGCAAAAGGGTGATATTGAATTCATGCATCAGCAAATTAGTGCAATGAGTGCAGGGTTAGTAATTATTATGGGGATTTTAATTATGGTGATATCAATTGGAAGGAAGAAATATCACATGGCAAAAAGGAAATGGAATTCATACATCTTCTATGAGATAATTATTTGAAACAGCACATAACTGAAGGGGCATGTGGTGTGAAAGTGTTGGACCAGGTCATTGGTTCAGAGGATATATGCATAAGTAAGGTGTCCTCGTTACCTCCAATTAGTGAGAGCAATCATGTGGTATTGACTTGGGAGGTTGCAAAATGTGTGGATTTCTTTCTTAAGAAGGGGTGTATATACAGAACCACAGGTTAGGCAATTATAACAAGCTTACTTGTTATAATTGCCTAACCTGTAGTGAGCAAGCTCACAAGGAGTGAGCTTGCAGCATAAGATGTTAGCAGTGCATGGGATAAAATCAGCGGGTATCTGAGGAAGCCAATATCAGATTGTGTCCCCATGGTTAGGAAGACAAACCAGGTAAGTGTTAGATGGATGAGTAGTAGTATCAAGATTGATCTGCAAAAAAGAAAATCTTATGAAGAATTTACAAGGAGAAAGGCAATCAGTAAACCCATGAGCAGTACAAGGCTCAAGCTAGGAAGGTTACCAGCATAGTAAAAAAAGCTAAATCCGATTATGAGAAACCAAGGAGATCAAGAATAATCCCAAAGAGTTCTTCCGCTATGTGGCAAGTAAAAGGAAGAATGACTTTGGAAGGATAACCTTAGCGGGTGCTGATAGTATTGATGTGACCAATTCAGATGTAATAGTAGAGTTACTGAGTGATCACTTTTCAAAAGTCTATCACCAAGTGAGAATATCTCTGTTCCTGTAGCAATAACTAATGTGAGAATTGAAGTTAAGAAATCAGAGGTACTTAGTATATTGCAAAATTTAAATGCGAACACTGTTGTAGGTTTAGATGGAATATCAGCTCGGGTGTTGCTTGGATGTGCAAAGGAATTGTCAATGCCTCATACTTGGTTATTTAACTTAAGTTCGAACTCTGGTATGGTCCCTAGGGAGTGGAAGGAAGGCAAAGTAGTTCCTTTGCATAAAGGTGGCTCTAAAACTGCAGTAGTTAATTACAGACTAATCACCATCTCGGAGTGGTGGTAAAAGTATTGGAAAAGTTGGTTAAAGACAAAAATCAAGAATGGGTGGATAAGGATATGATACTCTATAGGGGCCAACATGGTTTTGTTAAAGGTCGATCCTGCCTTAGCAATTTATTAACTTTTTATAATAGAATGACATCTGTGTTGGACAAAGGAAATGGCTACACAGTGGTACTTCTGGATTTTGCTAAGGCTTTTGACAGGATACCTCATGGAATACTGCTGTGAAAATTGGAGGAGATGGGAATGGTACTAAACTGGTGATATGGATAGGAGAATGGCTCAGGGAGATATACCAGAAGGTGGTGTATGGAGGAGCAGAGTCCAGGATGAGGCAGGTGACCAGTGGTGTGCCTCAGGGCTCTGTGCTTGAGCCATTGTTGTTTAATTTCTACATAAATGATATAGGAAATGGCTTAAAGAGAAATATTCAGTTGTTTGCTGATGATGCAAAGATGGGTAGCGCAATAAAAAATCAAGCTGATGTTGAGAGTTTGCAGGATGATTTAAATAAGCTGGTAAAATGGGCAAAAGGAAATGGATGTTAGTTCAATGTGGAAAAGTGTAAAGTTATGCATTTTGCGATTAAAAGATTATCAGCTGTGATGTAAAAATGCTCCCTACATTGAGAGCTTGTGGATTGCAAAGGTTGGTTGATAGGTGGAGAAGAGGGGATATGACAGAAACATTTAAATTACTAAAAGGTTTTTATAAGATTAATATAGGGGAAATGTTTCAGCTGTGTGATAGTGATGGAAGAACAAGAGATCATCCCTGGAAATTAAGGTAAAGTGTAGTTAACAGGGGTGTGAGAATGAGGTTTTTTGCCTGGAGGGTGGTGAATGGGTGGAATGCATTGCCTGACTCAGTTGTGAGTTCTTCATCTGTAAATGAATTCAAGAAGATATTATAGATATTGTTTTGATAGTTTGGGTCTCCCACGAGTCCACTGACTCCATGGAGATACCCATAATAACAATAATAAAAAGACTATGAATCACAAAACAAAAGTGAGTGATACTCTGTAAGTGAAGAAAAGTAGGAATGCAGAAACAAAAATAAAGAAATGACAGACTGATAGACAGCATAATTGCCAAGATGCAAGAGATCTGAGGAAGTAAGGGGTGAAGTGAAAGGTCAGGAGAGAACTAGCGAGACTGAAGTGATTGTAAATTGGAATAATAGTACCGTGAGAAATAATGATGAGAGAACGTAAATGCAAAATGGATAGGGAAATGGGTGAGGAGTCACAATATAAGGATACTGTACAAGGTAGTAATGAGAATGGTCCTCATAAGAATGGAATGGTGTTGGATGTAAAAGGAGGAGGGGGAGAGTAGTCGAGTCTGAGGAGATATATGTAGGGTAAGTGGTGATAAATGGTAAGCAGTGATAGCGTAAGTGGTGACTGGGAATGGGCAGGTGCAGAGAAGTCACGTCCAACATATGTCATGAATGGGACTAGTTATATACTTAAGCATGAACTACTGTTTATATGCTGAGTCAGCATGGTGTGAGATGGTGTAATCTAACTAAATATCTCTGAAGAGATATTTTAGTATATAAGGAAAGGTATGTGAGGATCGAGAGTCTTAGATCTACTCATTTCACTAGAGGATATGACTGAGTGAGGTGTCAGAGTGACCATGAGGTAATCATGAAGACTTTCGTGAAGAAAAGATACAACTTTCATATCCTATAATATCTGCACAGTCAGAGAATTTGTGTGCGTGCTTGTATTTCCATGTCAGTTTGGCTGTTTTGCAGGAATGAAATATCCAAATTTCTGAGGAGGGGAAACTTGTCACCTTCCTATGAGATCAGTGAGATCAGCTAACTCACCTGAACTGAAGAGTCTCAATAAAGCATTTCTGCATCCTAGATGGGATTTTCAAACTCAGGCCCTTTTGAACTAAAGGGCATTATTGATACCAACTGATCTATAGAAGTTCTAGTTCCAACTGTATTAATTTAAATTAATTTACTTTCATGTATACTAATTTAATAATATGACTTTGAAGAATATTATATTAAATTATTATTAAAAATATTTTTAAACAAATGCAAGTTTCAGAATTAATTCTTACCATATTTAGTAATTGCATGTGTAAGAGTAAGGAATGTCATTGAGACTACAAGATTAAATAACCAATTGACTGAAGTGGAGACAGAATAGCAGGTACCTCGAGCCCACAGAGGATATATCTCAGCGTTAATTGTCCATGGCATTGGGCCCATTCCTAAAATGAAGAAAAAATTTTAAAAAAGTAGTTTACAGAGCAGAAATCTATTCATGCATATCAAAGTTACTTTTTCTGTAGTAGTTAATTATATAAACTGGCTTAGATGAAATCTAAAAGAGCTAACACTTTAATCAGTGCACTATTGAGGAGATGTGCATTATTCACAATTTATCTAGCAATCTGCATATAGTAACTGCATATTTTAAACTGATAAAAACTTGAATACTTTCTACAACTTTTTGTGCCAACACCAAAATCATTTATTCTAGACATTTACATACAATTTAAACCATTGTTTAATGGTCTGTGACTAGTGGTGTGCTGCAGGGTTCTGTTCTTGTACCACTGCTGTTTAATTTGTTCATTAACAATATAGTGAAGGATCTAAGAGGAACGGTTCATTTTTTGCTGATGATTGCTGGTTAGGGCAAAGTGAATGCAGATGTCAAAATCTTGCAGGATGATTTGGATAGATTGGAGGTCTGGGCTAAGGAGAATGGATATCAATTTAATGTGACAAAATGTAAGGTTATGCATTTTGGGGTGAAAAGATTAGCAGCAGTATACCATATTGGTGGAACTGTACTATAGGAGATTGATGAGGCCAGGGACTTGGGAGTGTTGGTGGATAGGGAGATGAAGTTTAGGGGGAACATTGCAAAAGTGGCCAAATCAGCTCATCAAATCACTTAGTTGCTGAAGAATACTTTGACGAGCAGAGCCAAGCAAGTTATCGTTCCTCTGTACCGAGCCTTGATAAGACCTCATCTCGACTACTGTGCCCAGATTTGGTCACCTAGGTTTCTTCTTGTTGTGGGGGGGAAGTTGAGAGGATCCAGAAGAGAGTGACCAAGATGATAGCAGGTCTATGGAATGAACCTTATGAGAACAGGTTGAATATCTGTGGGTTGCAGAAATTGGTTGAGAGGCAGAAAAGAGGAGATATGATTGAGACATTCAAATTGCTGAAGGGTTTCTATAGGATTAATTCAGAGGATATTTTTGAGATCAGGACTGGTGGTAGTAAGACTAGGGGACATCTATGGAAGTTGGGCAAGAGTGTGGTTAGTAAGGGTGTTAGAGCTGGGTTCTTTACTTTTAGAGTGATAAATGAGTGGAATAAGCTGCCAGAGTCTGTTGTGGGTGCTATGACAGTGAATGAGTTCAAGGCAAGGTATGATAGATACTCTGAGAATGTCGAATAGTTGTGTGGACAATGTTTAGGGCCTCCCTCGATGAGTGTAAGGACTCCTTGGAGTCGCCCGTAGTAATAATAATAATAATTGTTTTTGTAAAGTAAAAGAAAACTATAATATACACCAAGGCATTGTGAGAAGCACTTCAATTTATAATTTTTTAGAATTATTTGTTAATGTTATGTCATTCAGTTGCTTGCAGATAATACAAAGTTGAGAAGAGTCATAAGGAATAACATTAATGACCCTTCAAGAAGATTTAAACATTAAATAGACTTAGATTGAAGAGATAAATGGGGTTGCTGTTTTAATGTTGATAAGTACAACAATTTGGACTTGAAAGTATAAAGTTGTATACTATAGTGGTGTATCTTCTTTTCAAGAAAATGCTGTGAAGGATTTGATTTTTTGGGGGAAGGGTGAAGGGCTTGGTCAATAGAGATCAGAAGTTCATATGCACACTGTAAGAGAGTTGTGATAAAGTTTAATACTAGATAGATAGCAATTATATATTTGGTGATGGGTGAGATCAATATAAACAAGCTCCATATGGAAGAGGAGCAATACCATTGTTCCTCTTATAATGTGATATATAATATGTGTTCCTAAATATCAGTGAGTTAAAGAATTTTGTGCAATAAAATTAACAGGGAGTACAGGAATAATAAGACTGAGGCAGAATATTCAAACCTGTAGAATAAAAAAAATAATAACAACAACAATAACAATAAATCCAATAAAAATAATACTAGACTTAATTCCTAACAAATAACACAATACAAGTATTATGTTATTTATTAGATGAAAAACCCTCAACCTCTCTATAAGACCTCTGCTAGCTCACCTTTAGTTGAAAGAGACCTGATAACAGGCTACAAGTGGGGTTCCACAGGACTCAGTACTGGGACCTATATTGTTTAACCTTTATATCAATGACATTGTCCGTGGATTGCAAGGGGATATTCAGTTGTTTGCGGATGATGCGAAGCTGGGAAGGGTTATTAGTAATAGTGCAGATGTGGTAGCCCTGCAAGAGGATTTGAATAAGCTAGATAGATGGGCAAATGAATGGGGGTCAGTTTAATGCAGCAAAATGTAAGGTCTTGAGGTTTAGGACACATCGATGGGACGCTGCATACTCTATGAGAGGAGTTAAACTGGAGTAAGTAGGAGAGACAAAAGATCTGGGTTTGATGATTGATAGAAACCTGAAATTCAGGGGACATATTGCAAAGGTGGTGAAGGTAACACAGAGGATTGCTGATAATGAGAAGGACGCTGACCTGCAGAGATAAGAGTTATCATTCCGTTGTATAAGACCTTGATCAGACCACACTTAGACTATTGTTCTCGGACAAATTAACTGTGGAAAGGGTACAAAAGGCGGATAACAAAGATGGTATCGGGACTGTACAATGCTAGTTATGAGGATCGGCTGAGGGAGTGTGGACTGCAGAGTTTGGTGGATAGAAGGAGGGGTGATATGATTGAGACTTTTAAACTGTTGAGAGGTGGTTACAGGGTTGACACTGGGGAGTTCTTTCGCTTGGTTGAGCAGCAGGAAGGAGTCATGACAAGGGGGTCATCCCTGGAAGTTACAAAAGAAAACTGTGAGAAAGAGGGCGAGGAGTGGTTTACTTGCATGGAGGGTGGTTGAACCATGGAATGCATTGCCTGATGGAGTGGTGAGAGCAAGAATGGTCAATGCATTTAAGGAGTGGTATGATAGATTTTGTGTTTCCTAGGAGGGACCTCCCTCGATGAGTCTTGATAAGACTTGTTTTTCTTAGAAAGGACCTCCCATGATGAGTCTTTTGACTCCATGGAGGCCTGAATAATAATAATAATAGATTCCTCATGTCATGGATGGAATCAAACTCAGGTCTTTCCAAACAAAGGGCTTTGTCCATACTGAATGAGCTACGGAGTCTCAATAGAGTTTAATGACTTCACATCACTTGCCTAAGTATCCCATACTGCAAAGCACATATCCATAAGGATATATGCTTTGCTATGCATTGTGGGAAGGATCACTATCCAGACCAGCTCTGACTTTTATTGAGATCTCATTAGTGGGAGCCAGACCCAGAAGTGATATTTTGGAAATAAAAAAAAAAAAAAAAAAAAAATCAGCTAACGCCTTTTTATTCCCGTATACGGGAGTAGGCGAGGCCATTTAGCCCTATCTAACTTTTGGAGACTGAGTGGGCAGTTCAATCTCCACTGGTACCCAATCAGAGACAGATGGCCCAAGGCTATCACTAATTAAGCGGTACGCAGTGAAGAGAGACGGCTCAAATGTGCCGCCATCTCGTGGTCACTAACCCTAACACAATATATTTAATGTCTGAAATAATGTGGGTTCTACGGTCGATTTTCTTGAGTTTACAGGACGAAAAACCCGAGTTTCCGGGAGGAAAAACCTGCTTGCCTGTGCCAGAGATCGACTAACTCAGGAACCGGTCGAAAAAAGGCTTAGAAAAATTTCCTCTAGTCGCCGACTAGACTCGAAACCAAGTCTTCCTTCGTGCGGCCAAGCGCGACGGTGTGCCAACGCCACATCCGCTGAGCTACACAGGCTCTCTTTTTGGAAATATGACTTCTGCATTACTTTAACAAGTAGTCAAACGGTGTCACACCTTATTACTAAAATACTCTCAATTAAGAGATAGATGTTGAAAATTTTTCCACTTTGTTATACTATAAATTAAAGATGCCAAGAAATTATATTCTTGGTTTAATCCTTTCATCAATCGTTTATTGAGGTCTCATCAGTGGGAGCCATTCTGGCTTTCACTAATGAGACTTCAATAAAGGTCAAAACCAATCTGAGTAGTTACTTTTCCACCATAATTCATAGCATTATACATGTCAGTAAGGATATGTTCTTTCCATTATGGAATACTAAGGCAAGTGATGTGAAGTCAATAATCTTTATATATGATTGCCCAATTGTGAAGTTACTTCACATATAAACTTTATTTGCTTACACTTGGAATAAAGGATTAAACCAAGAATATAATTCCGTAATTTTTGGAATAGGCCTAAGGAAGGATTGGAATAGGCCTAAGTTCGATTCTCGTCGCGACGGGAGGAATCTTTATCTGGTCGATTTCAATCGATGGTGAGTTAGCCGATCTCATACGGAGGTAGCAGGGTTTTTTCTCCCGGAAACTCGGGTTTTTCATCCCGCATACATACAAATCGGCCCTTCAGAACACACGCAATTTACAGACAAAAATTACTAGTTGTGGTGGTGTTGGAGGTGGGTGGTAGATGGCGTTGATTCGTAGTAGAGGTAAGGTGTAGAGACAGTTGAAGATGTCCTCCCGCGATGAGTCTTCGGACTCCTTGGAGGTATCAGGAATAATAATAAATAATAATAAAACGCCCCCTTCAAAAAAAAAAAAAAAAAAAAAAAAATTTAAAGAAATACAGTACTGCAATAAATTATTTCTTTAGGTCTTGTTTTAATCAACTTTGCAGCACTTGCAGTTTTTTTGGCTAAATAACTCTCTAGTTTACTTTTGAAAAAAGTTTAAGTTTCTGGGCATTTGGTAACATGGTGAGCTCTTATGGTGGGCAATTTGGCAAGCTCTTATGGTGAGCAATGTGGATTCCTTAGGCCTGTTTCTTTCATGATACCACATGTTCTCTTGTTTCTTTCAAATGCTTTCTTATATACTTTTATGAAGAAAAGTATATAAGGTATTGGGTATACTGGGGGTGGGGAGAAGTTGAGATGTGTGTATGCGTTTTGTATTCCTCCATGGGTCACTACATTCAGCCAGGTGGTGTTCTTCACATCACCTGGATGTGAAGAACATGAAAGTCTTGCAATAGGGCAGTTTCATGGAGAGTGGAAGGAGGGGTAAGACAGTACCATTGTCTAATGGTGGTAGAATGGAGGTATCAAACTATAGGCCTGTTTGTATTTCTTTTATAATTAAGATTTTGGAGAAATTGGTAAGAATTCATATAGAATTGCATAGATGAGGATAATATTATTTATGCAGGTGAGCATGGATTTAAAAGTGCACTCTTGTTTTAGTAATTTGGTTACCTTTCACACCAGAGTAAAAAGAGCAGTGGATGAAGGTAAAGCATACATTGTCATTGTTTTAGATTTTTCTAAGACATTTGACAGGGTACCACATGACAAGTTGATTTTCAAGTTGCATCATAAGGGTTTGGATATAAAGTTAGTGAATTGGATTAGTGATTGGCTCTTTGATAGATATAAGAGAGTTGTTTATGGGGGAGCAGTATCAAGGAAGGTTACAAGTGGAGTTCCATAGGGTTCAATAATGAGAACATTGCTGTTCAAATCTTTATGTCAATGATGTCACAGGACTACAGGGAGATGTTCAATTGTTTGCAAATGATGTGAAAGTTTAATAATTAGTGAAATCTCTTACTCTTCCCCCCCCCCCCCTTATTGGCCACACTACATCACACAAAAATCTCTCTTCATTAATGAAATAAAGAGCCAAAAGGCTTCACTTTGGCAACGTAAAATTATTTAAATTTAAATTAAGGAGATATTAAATCCCACACTATTTCAAAGCCGAATAAGAAACTCAAAGATAGAAATCAAATCAAAGAGTTTCATGCCGAATATATATATATATATATATATAGCAAACTATAAAAGTTTCGGCAAATTGTAGTGTAAACTAAAACACATGGTTCAATACTAGGGTAACTCATAGCAAAGGTGGGTCAAGTTCTGATCACTATTCTTAGTATTTCCCATAATGTAAAACACATCCAGGAGATGTATGATGTTATACATTATGGTGGAGGTCACTACCTAGACAATGGTATTTGCTGAGAAGAACATGAAACAAAAGATACAAGTGGATGGAACTGATATAGAAAATGTAGAACAATTCACATATTTGGGAAGTAAACTGACATATGACTTGGACTGTAAAAAAGAAATAAAGATCAGGATTGCAAAGGGAAGAACAAATCTGAAGGCCATGGATAACCTCCAGAAAAGTAAAGTGATCAGTCTGCAAACAAAACTAAGAGTATTGGAAACATGCATCTTCAGCGGTGTACTGTACGGATCTCAAACGTAGGTAATAAATAAGGAATCAAGAAAAAGAATTTTGTCATTTGAAAGAACTTGTTACAGGAAGATTCTAAGAATAGGATGGGTACAGAAAATCACCAATGAAGAGCTCTATCAGAAGATACAACCAAAACAGAATCTAATGCAGAAGATTATAAAACAGAAGCTGCAATTATTTGGACACATCTGTAGAATGAGTGAGGACTGGAAGACAAATACATCTATGTTTGGTATTTTATGGTTTCAACAGAAGAGGTAGACCATACAGAGAATGGATAGACGATATAAAAGACTGGTGTGGAATGGGTGTACAAAAACTGCGACACTGTGCACTGGACAAAGAAAGGTGGAAGAAGATAGTGAAACAGGCATCAGACATCAACGGGCAGTGAGCCCATGATTCGTGATGATGATGATGACTACCTAGACTGGTTTTGACCTTTTTTGAGGTCTCATCAGTGAGTAGGTAGACCTAGATAATACTGAGATTATAGTGAATACAACTTACATACTTTGCTATACGAGTTGTCAAAAAGGTGCACCAATAAATTACTGAAATAAAGAGCCAAAAGGCTTCACTTCGGTGATGTAAAATTATTTAAATTAAGGGGGATATTAAATCCTACATTATTTCAAAGCCGAATAAGAAACTCAAAGATAGAAATCAAATCAAAGAATTTTATGCAGAATATACATAGCAAACTATAAGAGTTTCGGCGAATTGTAGCGTAAGCTAAAACACGTGGTTCAATAGTAGGGCAACTTGTAGCAAAGGTGGGTAAAGTTCTGATCACTATTCCCTAGTACTTCCCATAATGTAAAACATCTCCTAGGATAGATATTTATTCAGCATGAAACTCTTTGATTTTGATTTTTAGAGGGACCTGTGGCATAGCATAATTATTACAAACAACACGTCATTTTTGATTTCTATCTTTCAGTTTCTTATTCGGTATAGTGCTTGATATTGGTTTTGAAATAATGTGGGATTTAATATACCCTAATTTAAATAATCTCTACCCATTTTAAAATTTCGATTGAAGATCTAATTGTTATTACCGTTAAACAAGTGCTAATATCTTATTCTTATATATCTAGTCAGCTTTGACATCACCTCATTGTTGAGTAACATTCCCTTAAATGACATCTTATCATTTTTAAAAAGTTCTTTCTCCTGATATTGATCAATCCCTTACAAACTATTCTTGATATTTCTTTTGGAAAAACAAAAATCGTGAGTATGGTTAATCAGGCCTTGCAGATATGAATATTGCTCATTTGAATCAGTTGGAAAAACACCATCACCACTACCATGCTCCACTGCAGCAAATTTAGAAGAGAGACTGTTTTTAGAATCTGCAGCTGCTCTCAACAATCAGCCTAACCAGAATAAATATGATTGCATAAAAATATTGTAAGAATTAAATATTTTTAATTTTTTCTCATGACTGTTTCGCTCCATTAAGCCTCCAACTTGATCCTAGGTTCCCAGTGCTCATTAAGTCCTATAAACCACTATTCCCAACTTCTTTTTATGAGTTTGGTCCTCAACCATGCAATTTTATTTGCTTTTCCTCTTGAAGACCTTCTTAGCTATAAAGCATTAAATATATCATGAGCTTAATTTCCCCTAGAACTCTCCCCCTAAAACAAGCAATAGCATTTAATCTGACTTCCTCTAATTATCAAGTTTATTCCATTCATTGTACACTTCTACTCACTGACGTCTAGCCCCACTTCCAGAATTACATCCTTACCTAAGTTTTATATGAAATGATGTAAAGCAATATCATTAAATGTTTCAGTTATATTCTCCACATGAATACCTGCCAACTACTTTTATCAATTAATGTTATGCTCGCAAAATCATTGCTTCTTCTACAAGCCACATATTGAAACAATTCCCTAGGATTCTTCTCATTAAACTGATTGATGAAGCACTGTTCTTACTGTATTTTCTGTTTCCATGCCACAAATGAAATTCTATACTGTTTATTTCCTTCTACCTTATTATTGTATTCATAATGCCTCCTTTCAGACTACCAGCCTATTTTCAAAATGCATATATTTTTCATCTATCCTACTTATCTCCTCTTGTTTGATATATGGTCACTCAAACATCAGATATTAAAGATTACCAGTCACCCATCACAATGATCTGTTTATCACACATTCCTCAATACGTAATATTGCTACAATGGTCTCTTGATCCTTTCCATTGTAGAAGGAATGGATGAAAGTTTTTGGACATGTGGAGTGAGTTTGAGGGAAACTGGATTTGTATAAGAGGGATGGCATACATTTCAATGTGTTTGGTATCATGAGTCTTGAAAAAAACAACAACTAATAACTGGTATGAGACCTAACACAGAGTCAGGGAAACTAAATTATAATGGGAGGAATGGTGAGAACATGAGTGTAAGAACGACAATGTTATATAATTGTGCTAATGATGGGAATGGGCATCATCATGGAAATAATTATGAGGAGAGAACGATTTTGACTGTGTTCATCTAGTGCCTTACGTGTCTTATGCATGCTGACTATTGCGGAGCTCTATTCTTCCCTAGAAGAATAGAGATCTGTGTCATACAGACTACAGACAAGAGATCATGCAGATAGCTTACTATGTCATTACACGAATACTAGGAGTATCAGAAACAAAGGGGGTAGAGTTTGTTGCCTTGGCCAAAATGTTGGGACCTCAGAGATTGTAGGCATTAGTGAGACCTAGCTACCAGAATCAGACATACTGGTACTGAGACCCTGTGAAGTGTACAGTCTTTTTGGGAAGAACAGACAGGATAGGAGAGGAGGGACATGCTGCTTATGATATCAGATGACTTGAAACAGTTAAGTGCCGAGACCTATGACTGTAATACTAGTAACAGTTTTTCATGTGGCAGTGAATTTGAAGCCATCTGGTATGAGGTGGAATCTAACAAGATCAAATACAAAGTAAGGTGTTGTTATAGACCTGGTGGATCAGTCATTGCTAGTAATAAAGAAATGCAACACCAAATAAAGACAATGGGTGTGAAAAGAGTAATCATAATGGAGGCTTTTACCTGAAACAAGTATTCTACATAATAATATTTGAATCTTTCTTGAGTTTAAAATATTATACAGATCTTAAAATTGTTTGTATCAAAATGCTAAATTGAAAATGTCATAATTCAATAAAATGCACAATGATATTCTATATTCCACCATTTGTTAATTCAAGAAAAAAAAAAAAAAAAAATATATATATATTTGTATATGCTTTACACTGGATAATGTTTGATATGCAAACATTAGTTGACCTATATTTTGAGGCTGAAATTATGTAAAATTTAAAATTAACATTGCATTAATTTTATTTACTCCAAATTTTATTTACTTGAAAAGTAAATAAAATTTGGAGTTCTGAATCATTTTCTTCAGTAATCATTATAGTATCATGATAAGGCACTTAATGATTTTCTAACTATAAATCTCACCAATTATACACTGCAAACAAATTTTAGATGATCAGTTGTTGGAAAAAATATGCAGTTATTACATACCAAACTATGGTATTTTAATAGTAGGTTGCTGAATCTTGCCTCATAACTCACCAGGAGCAAAGAAAAACAAATATAGAAGAAGTCCAAACAATATCATCCAGGAATATGAAGAAGGACACCATTCATAAGCCCAAGTATATGAACTAGATGCATTATTACAGTGACTAAAGGCCGACACCTCGGTATAATTTGATACTTTAAGACAAGTCCCATTTCCTGGTCCATTATGAGAGTCCATAAAACAATAACCACAATGAACATCATTAACACACTGGGAACAGGTACTAGAAAAAGAGAAAAAATAATTTAATATTATAGCAAAACAGCAGATTTTAAACATTAATTACAGTGAGCAACAAACTGAAAATGTTTGTTTTGCCATGAAGCGAAAATTAGTTTGATTAATTTTGACACATTGAATTTGAATATGAACTTAGTTGCATATTACTCTTCAGTTTCCAAGAATTAAAATTACACACACACACACACACACACACACACACACACACACACTCGGGTCTCTTTTTATGCGGTGCACGCCCACAGATATGAGACCTTTCGACACTTCTGCACATGTCAACAGAAGGAGAATCCATTCCGATAATAGGGTAATCCAGCATTTCCCAAACTTTTCCTATGACGAAAACACTTCACAAATCCTGAAATTTTCATGGAACACCTTGGCTATTTTGTAATGTATTCATTAATAATTAATTGTTAATTTAGCTGATTTTTTATTATTAATCAATAATTGATCATTAATTATTAATTAATAATTAAATTTGGCCCAATCGAGGAAAAAAAGCACAAAAGAAAAGCAATTTCTTTGGAAATGAAAATTGCAATTTTAGATCGCTTAGCAAAAGGAGAGGGATCTACAGTGATTGGTAAGTATTTTAATTTAGGCAAATCTACTATAAGAGCAATTAAAAAGAATGAAGTCGGAATAAGAAAATCCGTCATTTCTAGCACAAAACTAAGTGCCAAATTATCATCATACTCAAGAGATGATTTATTAGAAAACATGGAACGAGCGCTCGTAATTTGAAGAATTAACTCAAAGAAGAATTTCTATAAGTGGTTATTTAATTAAACAAAAAGCTCTTCGGTTTTCATAAACAGATGAAGCAATTGGAGCCATCTACTTCCACTTCCCAGGCTGATAAAGAATTTTCCGCTAGCAAAGGATGGTAAACACACCAAGTTTTTAAAAAGGAATGCACTTCATAAAATGAAGATTACAGGCGAGATTGCAGCAGCAGATGAAGCAGCCGCCAAAAATTTTCAAGAGAAGTTAGCCAAAATTATTGAAGATGGTGGATATTTTCCTGCTCAAGTGTTTGATGCTGATGAAACAGGATTGTTTTGGAAGAAAATGCCTAGTCGAACTTACATCACAAAGTCTGAGAAAATGGGTTTAAAGCAAGCAAAGATCGAGTAATGTTGTTACTTTGTAGCAATGCATCAGAAGATCGAATGTTGAAACCCCTCCTAGTAAATCGATTTCTAAGAGCATGTCTCTAAAAGGCAAAGATCTAAAATAGCTACCAGTACATTGGATGGCTAATACAAAGGCCTGGGTAAAAACTGCTGTTTTTACCCAGGCCTTTATATTTTACTGAATGGTTCGATAATTGCTTTGTACCAGAAGCGGAAACATACGTGAAGCAAAAAGCTCTCGATTTTAAAGTTTTATTAATTGTTGACAATGCACCAAGTCATCTGCATTTAGAACATCCAAATGTGCAGGTATTGTTTTTTCCACCCAATACAACAAACATTATTCAGCCATTAGATCAAGGCATAATTGCTACTTTTAAAAAATATTAAAAATATTTAAAAAATATCATGGAGAAACTAGAAAATGAGACTGCTTAAATCATGTTGCATCTGCTATCGCTGAAATAAGACCACAAATTTTAAATGCTTGCTGGAAAGCAGCTTGGCTTGGATGTATTGAAAACAGTGCAACCATCTACATTATCAGCTGAAATCATTACATTGGCACATGAAATTGCTGGAGAAGGTTTTGATACATTTAGCCAGAACGATGTAGACGAATTGCTTGTGGATAATGCCTTAAGTGCCAATGATATTAATGGATATCTATTAACTTTAGATATCATCGAAGATCCAGAAAACGATAGTGAAGTGGAAAAAAACCTGTCCCCCTCACTGCAAATATAATTCGAGAAGATCATTAACATGAAAATGATTTTCATGTTAATGACACAAATTCTGAATGAGCCTTTAAATTCTAACGCGAGCTGAAGTCTGGATATCGCGAGCTGTATAAAAAGTTAGTGAAATCATCATTGCAAAGTTTAATCACCGATTACATTGTCAGAAGAAAAAAAATCAGCACAGAACGAGAGTGAAGCTAATTCTGTTTGTGAGGAATCATTCCCTTTACCATACAGATCTGATGCACTGACTCTCTCTTCTGGTGATGAAAGTGATTCTGCACCAGTTCACAAACGTTGCTGAATATTGTCTAATAGCGATGATAATTCTGATGATAAAATGTTAAAAAAACACGTTATTTTTAATAAAATTAAATGAATAAAGCTTTTAAACAAACTTAGGCATTGTGCGACTTTTTTCCTTGACTACTTGTATTAGAAACTAACTCATTTTTGGGAATGTTAGTCAAGTGAGTAATATTTATTATCCAACTAGTTTCACCGATTTTTTGCTATCAGCATCTTCAGGGATACAATTGGTAAGTGATATGAAAGTAACAGACTAGGTTTTAACTAACAGCTCTAATTCATACAAAATTTCCTAAAAGACTCATCAACAAGATTCTCTTTTCGGATATACCACAAAGACAACATGATGACACCCAATACATCAGCACTAACTATTCCATTTGTTAGTACCATTTTTAAAAAATTGGCTATCCTTCTAAAACCACACAATATTAGAGTAACATTCAAGCCAGTCAACACTATTCGGAAATTTTTAAGATCACCGAAAGACCCTCACCTGTTCTACAAGTACTCTGGAGTATACAATATACCTTGTTCCTGTGGTGTTAGTTACATTGGTCAGACCTCTAGAAGCTTCGAAATGAGACAGAAGGAGCACATAGGCTATGTTAGAAACAATAATATACAAGATATTTCAGGCCTTTCTTCCCACTTCACCACTACCAACCATCTTATTGATTGGGATAAGAGTCATATACCCTATATGGACGAGAACTACCATTCCACAACCTTCAAGGAAGCTACTATAGTTGCCCGTTCAACAGGAAATCTAAATAAGAATCAAGGTCTAATCCTACCGGATATTTGGAAAACTTTAATTAGATTTCTTTAGTGTTTAGTGATCTTTCATGCCAATTACATTATATCTCTCAACCAATAAATCATGTACCCACGACAAGCGTATTGTCTCACGCACAGTATTAATTTTGTATGAATTAGAACTGTCAGTTAAAACCTAGTCTGTTACTTTCATATCGCTTACCAATTGTATCCCTGAAGATGCTGATAGCAAAAAATCAGTGAAACTAGTTGGATAATAAATATTCCTCACTTGACTAACATTCCTAAAAATGAGTTATAGTTTCAAACTTAGGCATTCTTAATTTCCTGAATTTTCATAAACTTTATGTGATTTTAGGTTTATTTTAATTCATTGCTTCAGTTTTATGTGGTTTTAAAAAATTATGGAAAGTATCACGGAGTTTTCAACATAAGTTAGGCCTTTTTTGTGCAATTTTTATATGCGGTTTTCTGTGGAACGTATCTATCGCATAAAAAGAAACCTGACTGTGTGTGTGTGTGTGTGTGTGTGTGTGTGTGTGTGTGTGTGTGTGTATATATATATATATATATATATATATATATATATGCATGGAGGTTCATTTACTCGGTTGTTATACATATTTTTTTAAAAGAATTGAATGACATAAACCAAGAGAAAAGGAAAAAGTTTTAATAGCATCACACGGCTAGTTTCGGCTTTTTACAGCCTTCTTCAGGTGTTTTTATAAAAGAAAAGAAAAAAAACATTAAACACTGAAGATAAAAACTGAAGTCACTATACATATTTAACGTGAAAACATTGTAGTTAATGTATTCAAAGCTGTTCCTTCATTGGCCACATTGTCTGGTGAGTGCGTGCGTATAGCATCTCGTGAGTGCCATTTGATCACAGTAGAATGACAGTCTGGGAGGTATATTGCCTTTAACATTATCTTTATTTGCCTTTAACATTAAAGAAATCAATTTTCTTATATCTACTTTCAGACTGAACGGATATTCTCAAAAAATTACTAAAAAATTCCTTTTTAATCCTCCTGGTTGCCATACTGAAGAAATGAATAATATTAAAGGCAGCATATCTATACCATACATAAGCTCAGTTTCTCAAAAATTAGCCAAGGTTCTCAAAAAACTATAACATTAGAATTTTATTTACTTTGCTTTCTAAGATCCGCTCTCTTGTGAGCCATCCAAAGCCTAGCCATCATAATCTAAAATATCCCAGTGTGTACAAGATATGGTATGACTGCGACATTCCTTACTTTGGCCAGACGAATAAGTCTATTGAATTGCATATGGAGGAGCACAGGAGGGACATCACTTACAAGAGAACACATGCCAGTGCTTTATCCAGCCATATTCTTTTTTCGGCCGATTCTGATGATGAAAACCATAGTCATACAATCCTCTGGGACAGATCTAACATTTTACGTTGCCATGACGAATTCGAGAGGAAAAATTGTAGAATCTAGAGAAATCATCCTCAACCCTGAACATTTAAATAATAATTTTAAGCTACAACCTTCCAGACTGTCATTCTGCTGTGAACAAATACTGCCTCTCATGAGATGCTATACACACGCACTCACCCAACAATGTGGCCAACGAAGGAACAGCTTTGAATACGTTAACTACAATGTTTTCATGCTAAATATGTATAGTGACTTCCTGTGCAGTTCACAGTTTTTATCTTCAGTGTTTAATGCTTTTTCTTTTCTTTTATAAAAACACCTGAAGAAGGGGCTGTAAAAAGCTGAAACTAGTCGTGCGATACTATTAAATCTTTTCCCTTTTCTCCCAGTTTATGTCATTCAATTCCTTTTAATATACATATATATAATTTGCTGGAAGTTGCTAAGAATTTAAAAAAAAAAAAAAAAAATTACAATTCACTGGGTTCTTTGGTCAAGAACCACAAAAATTAGCAAGTATACCCAAGTAATTCCACTTAACTGAGGGCCATATAAAAAAAAATGTTCTGATGGAATCATTCACCATGTTCATGGTGGTGGTAAGCAATACATGGCACTGTGTGTGTGTGTGTGTGTGTGTGTGTGTGTGTGTGTGTGTGTGTGTGTGGTAGTGGTGTTGTAGTGCAGTGGCATGTTCTATCACAATAAGTCCTTGGAGGTGTCACATAATAATAGTCATAATAATAATATTCATTGTGGTTATTATATTAAAATATTAAAGAAGCAAAGTAATATTCTCATAAAATTCCTTCATAAGGATATTTATTTCCAGACTGCATAGAAGCAAAACTGAGTCTCTATAGCTCAGTTAGTATCAGTGATGCTCTTCAATTAAAAAGTCCTTAGGTTCAAATCCTGTCCAGATACAAAAAAACCTTCATCAAGGATTTTCAAGGTGAGTTAATCACATGCAGAGGTGGTAAGGATTTTTCTCTGGGAAACTCTGACTTTTTTTTATCCACAAAGCAGGCAAAGTGGTCAGAAGAACATGTAGTTTACAGGCATAATAGAAAATGCACATAGAATTAACCACCCTATCATAAGCAGTAATCAAGTTTCTAAGAAGCAAAGTTATTTGGAAATGACAAATCACTGAGCCTAAAAAAGGGAAGACAGAATGAAAAGAGAGGTACAACTTTCACATACTAAAGCTTGATGTATAAATGCTATTTATTATTATAATCAACAGACCTCCATACTTCAAAGATATATTTTTGTCCTGTTTTCATGTCACCTTTATCATCTCTAACTCCTTTTACAGTACTCTTTCCTCCATTTCTAAGCTTCTTCAACAACCTCCAAAATATTTTGCCACCTTCTTGATATTTATTTTCTATGTTCTTGCCAAAGTCCTCCAAGGACAATTGCTTCAATGATTTAGCTAGTTTTACACAGTATTTAGCTTTCTTACATTTGTCTCTGTATTCTTGTGGAGCACAAGCTGACTTATTTGTCAGGAACTTTTGATATGCTTTCTTCTTTTCCTTCACTGCCTCTAACTTCCTGTGTCCACCATGGAGTTCTGATTTTTCTATCCTTGCAGACAACCTCACCACATGCCTCTCTGGCTGAATCAATCAATGTTTTCTTCAAGGCTTGTCACTGAATCTCCAAGGTTTGGTTGCTGTTCTCAAACTCTTTCATTTTTTCTTCAATAATTTTTGTGTATTTTAGTCTACAGTTCCCATCTGAGAGCTGCTCAACTTTTATTCGCTTTAAAACTTTCTTACGTGTTATTCTTTTCAATATGAAATTCAATTTTATCCTGCTCAAGACTAAATAGTGATCACTTCCAATTTCAAATCCTCTGTACACTCTGGTGTCCTGCACAAGGGAGAAAACATCACTATCAACAATAGCATAGTCAATGAGACTTTTCTTATTTCTTGCCTCATCTCTCCATGTGAATTTGTGCACATTTTTATGTTGGAACATGGTGTTAGTAATAACCAGTCCATGTCCTGAGCAGAAATCTAACAAATATTTGCCATTATTATTAGCTTTGCTCTTTTCTCCAAATTTTCCCAATATATTTTTGTATGTCTGACAATCATTTCCTACTCTGCTATTTAGATCCCCAACTTTTCCTTTTTCATTGTGTCAGATGCTTTCTCTAAATCCTCAAAAAATTCCTCCACTTCTACTTTAGTAGAACCTTCTGTGGGACCATAGGGATAAATAAGTCTCATTGTCCAGTTCCCCATTCTGATATTTGCCCACATCACTCTACTTGAGACTGCCTGCCATTCAAGAAGATTAGCCTTGTATTTAGTGTTGAATACTATGGCTACTCCTTCTTTTCCTTGATTGTCATTTCCTGAATATAACATTTTGTATTTATTGCTCAGAAAGATCTCACTAGTTTTTGTCTTTTTTGTTTCAGTCACCCCTATTATGTTGATCTGGTACTTATCTAATTCCTCAGCTAGCTCCATTTCTTTGCCATTCAGGCTTCTTATGTTGATAGTACCAATCTTTAACTCTGGTGATGTTGAGTTGGGGTGTTTTTTTTTTCAGATTTGTTCCAGTAGTTGACTTTTTGCTGTTCACCCCGGTTCCCTGGTGAAAACAACGGAGGCCTTGTTTAACCAGGCGACACCCCAGCCAGCATGAGATTTTGTCATGTTGTACCATCAGTTTGTAATTTGGTTTAAGCCAATAAGAATTACAATTTGGTCGGGCTAAATCCCAAATTGCCAACCCCATCCTCATTCGTTCAGTATCCAGTTAGATACCCAACAGGGTGCACCACGAGAAGGTAAGGATTGGACATTAGGTTAGAAGCCCTGGTCAGCTCTCTGCTTTCCTTTAAAGGCTATGTGGAGGTCTCCTCTCAGTTATACAGCTTTGACCTTTAAGCAGATGCTAGTTGAATATTATGAAATATAAGGTTTTAAAATTTGGAAAACAAATATGGGATATAGAATTTACTCTTGCTGGGAATATTGTTGGAGGTGGAGGAAATAGATGTTTCGGTGATGGTGGATAAGGATCTAAAATTTAGAGGACACTTTGCCAAAATTGTGCGGGCAACAATGAATTCTAGCAATGATAAAGAGGACACTGACTTGAAGTATGGAGATTCTGGCTCTTGTACACAGCTCTGATTAAGTCACATATGGACTACTATTGCGCACAGATTTGGTTGACTGGTTTTCAAAAGGACAAAGATATTGGAAAGGGTCCAGAAGCAATTGACTGAAATAATTTAAGATCTCTGGAAGGTTGAGATGATGCAATCTGCAGTCTAGTGGATAGAAAGAGGGGTAATATGATAGAGGCATACAAGTTGGTGAGGGGTTATTATAGGATTAACATTGAAAAGGTTTTTCATAAAATAGTGGAAGGAGGGTGTCAGTAAGAGAGTGAGAAGTAGATGCTTTGCATGGAGAGTTTTGAATGTATTGCCTGAAAGTATGGTGTGTGTGTGTGTGTGCGCAGAGAATTTGAATGTGTTTAAGGTAGGTTATGATGAGCTGTGTGTATATAACAAAAGGGACCTCATAGATGAAGTCTTTGACTCCATGTGGTCATAGGATAATAATAAAATAGTGTTGCTACATGACTTGCTATAATGGCAAGATAAATGCCATTATAGCAACACTTGATAATTTTCTGTTATTTATTATAACAGTTTCTTCCCAGTGAAAGCATCAATGAATAATAGAAATTACCAACAGTCTGCTGCCTTTAATATTGCTAACAGAAATCTAGGCCTTTCTAAGAACTAGTACTCAACTTCTTTACATTTTGAGATAATTTAAAAAAAAAATTTTTTTTATTGTTTTCCATCATAAGTCAAGACTGGTATTGTTAATTAGGTTAACAAAGTTGCAGTTTACCATAATGCAATGCTGCATTAACTTCTGTTCACATTGTATTGTGAACAGAATTTCATGTATTATGCACAGTGTATATCCTGTGCTACACAATACAAATGTGCTTCATATTTTGCCAAGACATAATATGCATTTTTAGTAAAATGTATTATGTACATTGTATATCCTCCACATGAATGTCAAAACATGTTATCTTTCACTTATGTGTTAGGCTCAATAGTCTGCAACAGCTAAGTGACTTAGTTTCATATAAACTTCATGCATGTCAGTGTATAGTCTGCTATGTTTGTGAAACTGCATATATTTTCTGGCCAAAAATACATGTAACTGACAAATAGCATGCATTCTCTGGTCAGTTTATCTTATGGGATGAAAATCTCAGGTTTTTGAAGGAAAAACCTTGATACCTCTTTATGAGACAATTCATCTTCACTTGAAAACCCTTCAAGGTTTCCTTGCATCCTACTTAAGAATAAATCCCAGGTTTTTCCAACTAAAAGGTTGCCAAGTGAAATTTATTCTTTAAATTTGTTAGCAACTGAAATTACTAACATTAAGTTATAATTAAATGCTTTTTATTCAAATAATAGTTGTTACAAGAATAATTTACAATAAACAATGTGCACTGGTATCACTACTGCATTTGTAAATATTAAAATTGTGAACATTATCAATTATTGTATATCAAATGCAACATTATTAAAAGATGGCAAGGGAAAAAAATAAATGTTCACATTGATTATAAGCTTACCTGAAACCATTACATATGGCATTTTCAGAACTATTAAAGTGGTCATTAAGCTGAGGAGAATGTATATCTGATAGCTGGAAACCAACAGCTAAAATAGAAAGACCAATAATGACACCTGCAGAAGGAAGAGAAAAAAAAATGTTTCACTCCTATGATCATGTAATTTAGATATTAGAATGATAAAGTAAAATTCTGCTGCTGAACTGAAAATTTTCCTAGAACAGTAAAAATTAATAGCACATATGGAAACACTGTAATTTCCACTTCATAACACGTTCTGTAATCAGTAGTTCAAATTAATAGTGAATTTTTTATTCTGATTTATGTCTCCATATGATTGACCAAGTTAATAATAACAGTTCTTCTCATAGTCCGCAATAGGACTGTTGAGTAGATATCAGGAAACATTCCTCACAGAAATCTTTTACTCAGTCCTTGATTGAAACTAAGCTTTCAGCTCTGTAAGTGAAGCACCTGTCCAATTTTTTATATTGTCTATCATGTTTATTATAGGTCTGCCTCTTTTTCAAGTTCCTGGAATATGTCCTTCATGAATATGCATTGTCAGACAATTAGATCCGTTGATATGACCAAGCCAGATAAATTGTTTCTTTCAAATCTTTATTAAGATGCTATCTCTTGGACCAGCAAAAGAACCGACTCTTTGCCTTACTTCAAAATTTGTGATATGATCAGTTAGTAACATTTTATTCTTTAATTAGATGCTTCCTTTTCACGAATTTTTTTAATTAATTTATTTAAAATCTCACCCACAAGCATCACCACAAAAAAAAAAAAATTAGTTACTAATAATTCACTGATTTCAATTCAGCATCATAAGAGAAAACTACATGCCATAGTAAACATACAGTAGCAATCAAGTAGTAGAGGGAAACGATTCAAAATTCTAACAGAGATAACAAAAATAACATCCTGTTTTTGGCAGCATTGAATTTAATACAACCTAACTTGTTCAGGTTTGTGGAGTACTTCATTACTGTTGTTGGCCCCAAAAATCTGTAGTCCAACTACACAATACAAATCTGCTTGATATTTTGCCAAGACACATAACATGCATTTTTATTTAGTAAAATGTATTTTAAATCACATTTCACAGTAGAAAAAAGACTCAAATGTATACTTTCTAGACATGTTAATTATGAATCCTTCAACTGGTTCACTGTCTTTTTCTATTTATAAAAAATCAATGCATTCTGGAAGAAATGTAAACAGATAATCACATGATCTTCCAGCACAATATGACAACCTCAAAATGCTAATAAACACAGCAAGAGCTATTTCTTTCAAAGATACAGCTCATGCCACAGAGGACAATTACCTTCATAGCACTTTTTTTTTTTTTTTGTCACTGACTATAACCTCTATATAAAATAGTGGTTGTATGCCCTCTAAATAAAAACAGGAAATGATGATTTATGGTTTTAATTGTGCAAGGTTATAGCAATATACAAAATAAGACAATCACAAAATCCATGCCTGCAGCCTGTTGGTTGGAGAGTTGGAAACTCCAACTTTTCACTACTTATACTGTAGCCTGTAACAACTACAAGCAAAAAAAAAAAAAAAAAAACATCAGAAACCTAAAGCAATGTAATGGTCAAATCCATGAAGTTTTCTTCCTTCAATAGCAGCATCAAATTTCATAGTCTTTCACCAAGTCTGTCGAGCACAAGTTTTTCTCATCCTAATGGTACAATAGGAACAACAACTAAAGATAAGGCAGATCTTATGGCATCAGTCTTCTCCTTCAACTCTTGCTTAGATAAACAAGGCAAATCTTTTCCCATTATTCCAGAAACTATCCATAATATGTCCCTACTGATCTCCTTCATCCTGCATTGCCTTTACAACTATCATACTTATCAGGCATCTATCCAATAGTATGGAAGCTTTTATGCAATGTTTGTAAATGGGGGGGGGGATAACATCAACTATCAGACTAGGTTCCTATGAGGTCCTCATCTTAATTCTCTTGAAAATGTAGGTCATCAGCCACTAGCTTCTTCACTGCCTTTTGCAGACCCATCAGTTACCACCAATATAGATTCTGATATTCTTGTTCTACAGCAGACCTCCTTGCTATCCTTACCTACCTTTAAACATGAGAGATCCTGGAGAAAGTCATGTGGTTGTTCTTGATAAGGCATTTGAGAGGCTCTGCAACCTTCTATCTTATGGTATACTTTCTACGCTTTATGAGTGGACTCCCAGCTTCCTTTCTGATTATTCAATAAATGTCATGGTGGATGGCTTTCTCTCATTTGATTTTTCAAATGAGAGAAAGCCATCCACCAAATTCCAAGGCACTGGGATACTCATTGCAAGAGACCCAAATCATCAACACAATATCTATCATGCCTTTCCCTGAAATCCTTAACAGACAAAGCATTCACAATTAACTCAGGCAACCCATTCCATTCATTCACCACTCTCTCCAAGTGAAAAATCTAGTCCTCACACTCTTACCCAACTTCCAGGGATGATCTCATGTTCTGCACCCACTAACCAAGTGCTAAAACATTTCCCTTGCATCAGTCCTAAAAAATCCTTTAAGTAACTTAAATGTTTCTATCATATTCCCCCTTTTTCACCTAATAAGCAACTTTTGCAATTCACAAACCCCTCAATCTATTCTCACAATGAACATTTCTCAGACTACTCGCCTCTGGATCCTCTTCACCACTTCCTCATCCCCAAACTGTGCTCAGGTGACTAGACTTGAGCACAGTAATCCAGATAGTCATATCAAGGTTTTATAAAGAGGAATGATAATGCCCTTATCTCTGCTTGTTAGCATATTCTTCAATAACCAAGTTTTCCTATGAGCTATCTTGGCTATTTTAGAAGTATGGCCTCTAAACTTGTTTTCTATGTACTACTACTACTACTAACCCCAGATCCCTGGCTTCATCCCTGGAGTACAGTTTCCTCAATGCGGTAGAGAACTAGTAATCTTTATATCCCAAAATGCATAACTTTATACTTTTCCAGATTAAACTGACATCCATTATGTTTTGCCCATATTGTCAGCTTATTTAAATCATTCTGTAAGCTTTCTACATCACCTTGATTAACTATTACTTTATCCAACTTTGCATCATCAGCAAACAACTGAATATCTCCCTTCAAATTATTTCCTATACCTTTCATGTACAAATTAAACTGCAAACAGCAGTGGTCCAAGCACAGAACCCTGCAGTACCAATAGCACCTGCCTTCTCTTGGGTTCTGTTCTTCCATATAATACTTTCATAAAGCAGGGAATATCATTGTACAACAGTTATATTCCCTAACATCCAATTCTATTCATATCTTTATTGATGACAGTACACTCCATTCCTCTTCCTCATTTACAAAACTTTGTAATACTTAAATGACTCAGGCTTCAAGATTTTCCATAACTAAAGTCTTCAACACTGATCTTTTACTATTCTCAATGGAATAATCTAGTGGACTTTAATGGTAACATAATTTTGTATTATTTCCAAGAAGAAAGACCATGATTCATTCTCACTTTTGATAACATTTCACTTATCACTCAAGATCAGCTTCTCCTTCTTAGGTTGATTTTCACATATAGCTTATTTCCCTCTCTCTGCCTCCCCTTCCTACTGTTTTCCCATAAATACCTGTTTCTGCATTATGCCTTTTCAATGGATATTTATTTCCATGGACCCTGCTCCACTGAATTAGGTGAATTTCTCTGCTTCCTTTTAATCACATACAGTAGAAACATGGACAGTTACTTCAACATCCATAAACATTTCAGCTGCAATTTTTTTTTCTCGATTGAAAATTGAAATTTATTAAGATAAAAGTAGTAGTGCAAATGATGATAATCATGATGCAACATGTATTATATAAATGCAAGTGATGATAGGATAGTAAAAGGTAATACTACACATAATGCAATACAATTACTGTTCAAGTGGTAATATAAAGATTGATAGGTTAAAGAAAAAACTTAATGATAAAGAATAAAAAAAGAAAAAAAAAAGGGAAATAGACTAGAAAGAACTGTAAAATGTGTAACCAAGCAATGTAGCCATACTAGTTACTAGAAAAATATAAATGTAGCTGATGCAGTCACCCAAATCAACTGACTATCTAGGATTATTTTACTGAGGATATGTGTAACATACAGTATATACCTTAAATACATACCAGTTCTAGTAATCTCTTATACATTTAAAATAAAATGTCAATATCATTTATTCTCATGAAGTACTCTTAAACATTTTTCAAATGCATATTTCAGAGGTTACACACTTTATTTCATTAGAAAGTTTAATATACAGACCATTCCACAACTCTTTGCACAAGTCAAAATTTAATTTTGATTCCCCCCCCCCCACCTTTCATAATAGACTATCATGTCAAATACATATGCAAACACATAATGCAATGCAGAAATATTAAACAGTAAAAAATACAATGATCTATATTAAAAGCATAAAAGATACATTTCAGACCACATCCAGTTGAACAATTTTTAAACAGTGAACATACCAAATATATTTACAATTTGACCATTTGAAAGCCAGCATGATTTTAAAACATGAAAACCAACCACTGCTTGCAGCAAACGACTGTCTTCCTATTTTCCTTTAAGGTCCTTAAATAAACTTCCTGCCTGTATTGGTCATAAGGCTCATAGGAACATATTTCTGGATCTGATCTTCCATACATACAGTAACCAACTTTTTCATCTCTATTAATGTGCTTTCACATTTTTTTCTTTTCTTTCTTTAATTATTATGGTTGTTCCTTTAACATGTTCTTTTATACATGAGGTATCCTTTCTTCTTCTTCTTCTTCTTCTCATCCATCTGGTGATGGGTTGGGTCCCCTTTGTACAATCTGTCTCCATATGGTTCTATTTCTAGTCTTCTCGAACATAGTAATGAAGTTGAGGAATTCGATTCTTTCTTTTAAGGATCTGAGCTAACTTTTCCTTGGTCTTCAGGATCGGTGCTGTTTTCCTGTTCTTTCATTTAGCATGACGTTTGGAGGTCTGTGAGGAGGCACTCTCTGGACATGGCCGAACCATCGGAGCTGTTGTTAAAGAACAATGTCTGTGAGGTTGTTCTGATAGTTGAGATCCTGCTTTACTTGTTCTGTAGTTTTATGTTCAGTCCAGTGTGTTTTGTTTATTTTTCTTAGGCACTTCCCCTCAAATGCACTTATTTTGAGTAGTTCCTTCTTATTGAGTCGCCATGATTCACTTCCATATATTGCTGTAAGGATGATCATGGCTTTGAATAGTTTGATTTTAAGATGTCTTGAGAGTTTGTTATTTTCCATATTATGCTTAATTTATTCGTGTTCAACCATCCAATGTTAATTCTGTGTTTTACTGTTTCAGTGCTGTCTAAATTGTGTGTAATGGTGCTTCCTAAGTAGACAAAGGATTTTACTTGTTCTAGGGTTTGGTTCTACAAGGTTATTGAGATGTTTCCAACTTCTCTTCCTATTTTCATTATTTTGGTCTTACTACTGTTGATCCTCATTCCGAAGTTTTTACATGTTTCATTTAGCTGGACTATTTTTTCTAATTGTAGCTTGGATACTGCCAGTATTACTATATCATCTGCATATTTGATGTAGTTGATGTTTCTTCCATTTATATTTATTCCTGGTTCATTGGAGATTTCTTTGTATATTTACTCTATGTTGAATAAGTGCAGTGAGAGTGGGCACCCCTGCACGACTCCTTTTTCTATCTTAAATTCTTCTGTGCTTATATTATTAAATTTGACAAGTGCTTTGTGTCTTTGTAAAAGTTTGAAATTCATTCTGAATTGTTGACCTGCATTTCAAACTTTTACAAAGACACAAAGCACTTGTCAAATTTAATAATATAAGCACTCAAATTTGACAAGTGCTTTGTGTCTTTGAATCCATTGAAAAGGCATAATGCAGAAACAGGTATTTATGGGAAAACAGTAGGAAGGGGAGGCAGAGAGAGGGAAATAAGCTATATGTGAAAATCAACCTAAGAAGGAGAAGCTGATCTTGAGTGATAAGTGAAATGTTATCAAAAGTGAGAATGAATCATGGTCTTTCTTCTTGGAAATAATACAAAATTATGTTACCATTAAAGTCCACTAGATTATTCCATTGAGAATAGTAAAAGATCAGTGTTGAAGACTTTAGTTATGGAAAATCTTGAAGCCTGAGTCATTTAAGTATTACAAAGTTTTGTAAATGAGGAAGAGGAATGGAGTGTACTGTCATCAATAAAGATATGAATAGAATTGGATGTTAGGGAATATAACTGTTGTACAATGATATTCCCTGCTTTATGAAAGTATTATATGGAAGAACAGAACCCAAGAGAAGGCAGGTGCTATTGGTACTGCAGGGTTCTGTGCTTGGACCACTGCTGTTTGCAGTTTAATTTGTACATGAAAGGTATAGGAAATAATTTGAAGGGAGATATTCAGTTGTTTGCTGATGATGCAAAGTTGGATAAAGTAATAGTTAATCAAGGTGATGTAGAAAGCTTACAGAATGATTTAAATAAGCTGACAATATGGGCAAAACATAATGGATGTCAGTTTAATCTGGAAAAGTATAAAGTTATGCATTTTGGGATATAAAGATTACTAGTTCTCTACCGCATTGAGGAAACTGTACTCCAGGGATGAAGCCAGGGATCTGGGGTTAGTAGTAGTAGTAGTACATAGAAAACAAGTTTAGAGGCCATACTTCTAAAATAGCCAAGATAGCTCATAGGAAAACTTGGTTATTGAAGAATATGCTAACAAGCAGAGATAAGGGCATTATCATTCCTCTTTATAAAACCTTGATATGACTATCTGGATTACTGTGCTCAAGTCTAGTCACCTGAGCACAGTTTGGGGATTTGATTTAATTTTTGAATCTATTGATTTAAAGTTTAGGATGTTAATCCGTTTGTCTCTGTCTATGGAATCAAAGGCTTATTTAAAGTCAATGAAGCTGCAGTACAGTGTATTCCTTTACTGTGGTATTTACTGTCAAGTACTGCAAGACTGAGTTCACGTGCTATACCTGATAAGCTTTGTTCACCTTTATATCTCTTTATTATCCATAATTTCATCTCTAGATTGACTGCAGTACATTTGCGAAATGGTTCAAGTTTTGATTCAATGACAGGTTTATCACAAGCCATTGTGAACAATATTAGAAAAAACACCAAAAATGTGAAAATAAGCACAACATTATATAGGTATATTTACAGAAGAGACATGCAAGAACTGGGACAATGCAGCATGGAGCTGAGCAAATTTGTAATGCACCTGTATTTTTGTATCTTTGCCTGCCTTAAGAACTACCAGCAACGAAATGAAGAATTTACCTATAAATAATATACTCATCTTAAAAATGTTGGAAAAATTTACCATAATATTTTCTGTAGGTCACTTAAGGGTCAAGGCAAAATAACAGGGAGGAGACCTTCACATCTTTTTAAGGAATGTGAAGAAATGACTGGGGGTAATTCTCACCTTCAAATGGTGCTCTCTATTAGTAGGCACTCACTGGTGCTGAACAAATGAGTTTGGACTAGCAATTTGGAACTTAGCAAACTTAACTACACTCTCTATAAACAATAAATACATATGATTGTACAACATGAGATTTCATGTCAGTTGTGATGCCCAATTAAATGAGGCCACCGCTGTTTTCGTAAGTGAATCAGGGCAACCAGTGAAAAGTCAACTTCTGGAAAAATTTCCAACTCAACATCTAGAAGAAGAAGAAGAAATCCAACATCAGAATAACTGAAACAGGAACATCATTATAAGGAGTATTAATGGAAAGGGAATCAAACTTGCAGAACAACTGGAAAAGTGCCATGTGGACATAATTGGCATTGCTGAGACAAAGAAGACAAAAACAGATGAGATCATACTAAATAAGTTAGGATGTTATAATTTGGACAACAGCAATCAAGGAAAGGAGGGAGTAGCAATAGAATTCAATGCTAAACATGAAGATAAGCTTCTTGATTGGAAGGCAGCTGGGGGTTTTCTACTACTTTATTATCCCTACTCAACCTATTTAGGCCTCCATGGAGTCAAAAAATCATCATGGGAGGTCCTTCCTAAGAACATAAAGTCTGTCAAGACTCATCGAGGGGAAGTTCCCCCCGAGAAACACAAAGTCTATCATACCACTCCTTAAACTCATTGCCCGTTCTTGCTCTCACCACTCCATCAGGCAATGCATTCCACGGTTCACCCACCCTCCATGCAAAGAAAACACTCCTCACCCTCTTGCTCACAGTTTCCTTTCGTAACTTCCAGGGATGGCCTCTTGTTCAACCAAGCGAAAGAACTCTCCAGTATCAACCCTGTAACCACCTCTCAACAGTTCACCAAACTCTGCAGTCCACATTCCCTCAACCAGTCCTCATAACTAACACTGTGCAGTCCTGAAACCATCTTTGTTATCTGCCTTTGTACCCTTTCTACAGTTATTTATCCCCTTCGAATCCAGGGGACCAAATCTGAGAATAATAGTCTAAGTGTGGTCTGATCAGGATCTTATACAACGGAATGATAACTCTTATCTCTGCAGGTCAGTGTCCTTCTCATTATTGCAGCAATCCTCTGTATTACCTTTAATATCACTACTTGTTTCATTTAGCAATGCTTTGAATCCAGTCCAGACATCTAGAATCTCTTTATCTTCAGTTTTCATGTCTACTTTACCATTTGATTCCTTTTACAGTACTCTTTCCTCCATTTCTAAACTTTTCTAATAGCCTCCAGAATATTTTGACCCCTTCAGATATTTTTATCTGTATTCTCTAGGAGTACAAGTTGACTTGCTTGTCAGGAACTTTTGATATGCTTTCTTATTTTCCTTCACTGTGTCTAACTTCCTAATCCACCATAAAGTTCTAATTTTTTTCTCTCCTTACAGACAACCTTACCATATTCCTCTCTTGTTGAAGCAATCAATGTTTTATTCAGGGTTTGCCAATGAATTAGCAAGGTTCAGATGTTTTCAAACACTACTTTTTTTCTTGAATTTTTTTTTTCTTGTGTATTTCAGTCTACAATTCACCCTTGAAAGCTACTCAATTTTGATTTGTTCTAACACACTTTTCAATGAGAAATAAAATTTTATTTTCCTCAAAACTAAATGGCAATTACTTCCAATTCCAAACTCTTGTGTCTTGAATAAATGAGGAAAAGTCACTATCAAAAATGACACAATCAATGAGACTTTTTATTTCCTGAATCTTCTCTCCATTTGAATTTGTGCACATTTTTCTTATTATGATTTTCCTGAGCCATATAGAGTCACAAAGCTGATCACAGAATGTCAACAGTGGTGAACACAAAGTATATTATACCACTCCTTAAAATCATCCACATTCTGCACAATCATCACCTTCTCGGGCAATACACTCCATGCTCCTACCACTCTCCATGCAAAAAAAATCCACTCCTTTTGCAACTTCTAGGGATGGGCCTCTTGTTGTTGTCGTTTCTTTCCCCTGTTCTACCATACGAAAAATTTCCTTGGTGTTAATATGAAAATAACCTTTCAACAGTTTAAATATCTTGATCATCTCCCCCACCTCCCCTTATATTCTATCCACCAAACTTTACAGTCCACATGCCCTCAGTCTATCCTCATAATCAATGCTGTACAGTGCTGACATAATTTTTGTTATCCATCTCTTCCCCCCCCCCTCCAAGGTTACTTCATCCCCGTTCAAATCTGAGCACAGAAATCCAGATGTGGTTGGATCAAACCTTTATACAACTGGTCCGGCACACTTTTATCTCTCACGGTCAATGTTCTCCTCAACATTGCTGCAATTCTCTGAGATGTCTTCACAACTTTTGCAATATGTCCTTGGAACGGAACTTCAAATCTCTATCCACAATCACTCTGAGATCCCTTGTTTCCTCCACGTATTCCAGTATAACTTCACCAAGAGAATGAGGCATCCCTTCTGTAGATCCCAAATTTTAAAACTATGCATTTAGTTGCATTAAACTGACGTCCCCAAACCTTTGCCTACCCTTCCAGATTATTCAAATTCTCTTGAAGAGCAAAAACATCAGCACTATTATTAATAACCCTCCAAAGTTTCACATCATCTGCAAACAACCGAAAATCTCCCTCGTGTAATAATATCATTTACATAAAAATTGAACAGCAATGGTCAGAGGACTGAACCCTGTGGAACTCCACTTGAAACTGTGGAAATCCCTCTCTGATATCTATTAAAGAACTAACTTGATATCACAACTCATAAGATGTAACTTAAAAATCAACTTGTCATAATGCCATGGAAAAATCCACCACCACATTTACCTTCTCTATCCTTCCAAAATGTTATACCTTTCAATTTCTATCCATATTGGAACATCCTCCTTATTACTGATATTAACCAACAACCTTCGGAGAGACTGAGTCAACCAATGCCACAAAGTCATTCTCTTTATTTCTAAGGTTCCTAGCATTTATACACAGATAAACCCATGTATTGCCAGCCTCCTTATAGTCATTACTCTTCTCATACTTCACCTGGCTCTGTAATATAACATACATCCTCCCCTCCCTCATTTCTCAAGCCACTATCCCCACATGAAGCCATCCCTGCAACATTCCACCTGTGTGATTCTAGTTTCCCTGTCCCAACACACTCAGTTGTCAAGAAAGCAATGGTCACTCCAAAGGCCTGTGCCTTTCTGCATTCAAATGAAATCCATCCCTTGCATACAACTCCCTTCTATCCTCAAATATACTCCACACATTTACATATTCCAGACTTCTTTTCCTGCACATTATTGCTATCATCTCATTCGTCATCACTGCTCTTCTGCTCTCCATATTATCATACCAAGACAACATACTCACTACCATTTCATGGACACAGTTCTGCTGCACTATGTCTAACATTAACCTCAAATCTCATGCTACACAACTCACACCACCTCTCAACCTGTTGTTTAAGAATGTGGCAGATACAAAATGGGAATATGTAATGCAAGCAGTGGGAGGCATCGGGAGTCATAAATTTCTTAAACTCAGGATTTAGCGACAGCAGAGATGGCGCTTCAGAAAACGGGTGGTGTTTCAGGTGTGGTCATTCATCGCAAACATTACTATCATTTCCTCAAAAGTCTTCACTGCCACACTATCATTCCATCAGGCAATCACTCCTCTAGCACTCTACTCTGCACACCCCAAATCATTAAATCTCCAGAAATTATGTACAGATTCATTCATCCTTCTCTCACTGACATCCCTGAATCTTATGGATTCCAATCTCTCTCTTTTCTCTCCCCTCTATCCCTTGCTTCCACACACATACACACTCCCATCTTTGTCCAATTTCCTTGCTTCCAATGTCTCATCCCCTTCCTCTCTCCCTTGCTCTCATGTACTATTCTTTTACACCTCTCATTCCTCTCACGCTAGCTAACTTCTCTATCCTCCAAAGATCTTCATCCCCCCCACCTCAATTCAGTCTTCATTCCTTCCATCACCTTTCTCAGCAGTTCTATTTCTTTCTCTCTCGACACGTTTTGCTTTCAATTGCCATTTACACATACACACAATCATGGTCATCAGAGAAAACATCTCCATCTGCTAAACTATCTAAGGATAAATCTATATGCAGGTCTTTAACATGCTCTTCATCCTCCAATACACTACTAGCATGCACAAACTGAAAATAACTAAAACACCACTCGTTTTCTGAAGCACCATCTCTGTTGTCGCTAAATCCTGAGTTTGAGAAATTTATGACTCCCGGTGCCTCCTACTACCTGCATTTCATGCATACATACATATTCCCATTTTGCATCTGCCACATTCTTAAACAACAGGACACGTATATGCCACATGCATTGCCAGTTACAAAATCTTCAATTAGATTATGAATAGTGTAGTCTTTAAATGGGAGAGGGCTGGGCTGATACTGAAACTGGTGGCCACCATGTTGAATATAATTGCTGCACGTGAAGACAATACTAATATCGTAAAATCCTAACTAAATATCAAACAAATACCACACAATTATACAAAAAAGATTTGTTAATTCAAATAGTGCAAACTTAAATACCAGTATTGTCATGAAATGAACACAATCATATCTTTCTTTACTAATAATACTTAAAAAAAAAAAAAAAAAAAAAAAAAAAAAAAAAAAAAAAAAAAAGATAAGCTCACATCATTCATTGCATCTGCCTTCATGTGCTAGCAGTGCCACACTGCTAGCATGTAATAGCACTAGCAGCATCCTGGAACATGGTGTTACTAATGAGTAGTCCATATCCTGAAGAGAAATACAGCAGGTGCTTACCATAATTTATCAGCTTCTCTTTTCTGCAAATTTCCCAAAATGTTTCTATATGTCTGGTAATCATTTCCTTCTCTGCTGTTTAGATCTCTAACAAGGACCAACTTTTCCTTTTTGTTTTGCAGTGTCAACTGCTTTCTATAGTGCCTCAAAAAATTTCTTTATTCTTCTTTCTGTGTAAAACCTTCTGTGGATCCATAGGCACAAATAAATCTCAATGTCTAGTTCTGCTTTGTGATATTTGGCCACATCAGTCTATTTGATATTGCCTGCAATTCAAAAAGATTATCCTTGTATTTTGTGTTGAATACCATTACCATTAATTCCTTTTCCCTGAATGATATTGACTGAATATAACATCTTGTATTTGTTGTTTATGAAGATCTCACCTTCTTTGTTTCAGTAGTATCTATTATGTTGTTCTGGTAGATATCTTTAATTCTTCTGCCAGTATACCATTTCTTTTTCATTGATGCTTCTTATACTGATGGTGCTGGTCTTGAACTCTGCTGAAGTACAGTTGAGATAATTTCCAGGATTTGTTCCAGTAGCTGACTTACAGTGAAAAGCCAACTTCTGTTCATCCTGGTTCCTTAACAAAAACAATTGGGACTTTAACCTTGGGTATAATATATGTTAAAGATACCAAGCTATTTTAAACCTGGTTTTACTCCATTTCCCAAGTAAGCAAACAGGCAAGTAAGTCAAATTTGCGCCTGCAAGTTGTACAAGTCTAGGCAACTTGTGGTAAAGGTGGAATAAGCTCTGAACACTATTCTTAATATTTACCCTTAATGCAAACACATCTCCTTGAGGGGATGTATGATGCTATGCATTGAAGGCAAGGGGCCACTACCCAAACTGGTTTCGACCTTTATTGAGATCTCATCAGTGGGAGCCAGGCTTAGAAATACCAAGATACAGAGTAATACAGAGCTTATAAGTATTTTACCAAAACAAGTTACCATAATTGGATAGGTGGGTGGTTGATGGAGAGATATCAGAGAGTAGTTTATTCAGGAGTTAGAGTCCAAAAGACAGCCTGTGATTAGTGGTGTGCCACAGGATTCTGTATTTGGACCACTGCTGTTTAATTTGTTCATTAACGATATAGGGAAGGATCTAAGAGGAACAGTTCATTTCTTTGCTGATGATGCAAAGTTGGGTAGGGCAATAGTGAATGCAGATGATGTCAAAATCTTGCAGGACGACATAGATTGGAATTCTGGGCTAAGGAGAATGGATGTCAATTTAATGTGACAAAATGTAAGGTTATGCATTTTGGAGTGAAAAGATTAGAAGCAGTATACCACATTGGTAGAACTGTACTCCAGGAGATTGATGAGGCCAGGGACTTGGGAGTATTGGTGGATAGGGAGATGAAGTTTAGGGGGGGCACATTGCAAAAGTAGCTAAATCAGCTCATCAACTCACTTGGTTGTTGAAAAATACTTTGACGAGCAGAGACAAGCAAGTTATTGTACTTCGGTACTGAGCCTTGATAAGACCTCATCTCGACTACTGTGCCCAGATTTGGTCACCTAGGTTTCTTCTTGATGGGGAGGAGGTGGAGAGGATCCAGAGGCGAGTGACCAAGATGATAGTAGGTCTATGGAATGAACCTTATGAGAACAGGTTGAAGATTTGTGCGTTGCAGAAATTAGTTGATAGGCAGAAAAGGGGAGATATGATTGAGACATTCAAATTGCTAAAGGGTTTCTGTAGGATTAAAATTTTTAACAATACTTGTGACATAATGATTAGAAATATATACATGTTTACAAAAGAATAATGTTTAATTTGCCAAATATTTCGGTCTGAATATTACAGACCATCTTCAGTGGCTACATAGGAATAGTTTTAAAAAACAAAGTGGAATACGAACAATTGATCATTCACACATAGAACGAGCCGCGTGATGTCATATCGCTAAGTATTAGAAGAGTAAACATTTTTAAAGTCATAATTAAAGATATTAATTCAGAAATTCATATAATAATCTTAAATAACATTAAACTAATATAGTAAATTAACAAAAAAAAAAAAATAATGTGTTATCCTGATTAAACTTTCCCAAATTTTTGATATAGATATACAGTCATTACGATTCAAGTTAGAACGTTGAAGTAAGGCCTCCACACTTTCTTTAAATAAATGTTCAAATTTTTTAGCGACATCTGTGTAGGAGGAAAGTCTTGGACTTCAAAGGATGTTGTGGCTTGTTTCTAATCCATGCTGAGCTAATCCAGATTTCTCAGGTTTGTTGTGTTGAATTGACGACTGATGCTCTTGAATTCTTTTTTTCTATAGAACGTCCAGTTTGTCCAAAGTAGGAAAGATTACAATTACAAGGAACTTGATACATAGCAGGTAGAGACAAGGTTGAGCGTTTATCTTTAGATGAAGGAAAATGGGTGGATAATTTGTTAACAGGTGTTAAGTGTATAAGTGGCTGTTAAATCATATTTCTTCAGAATTCTTGAAATTGGTTATGAAATCCCGGAAACGTAAGGAATTGGAACTCGACGTATTAAATCTTTGCTGTTCTGTGTTGGATTGTAAGAATCGAAAAGATGTTGTGTACTCTTTTTGGAGTAATAAATGAGAAGTTGAACAGTTAGTTTTGGCTCGTCGGATTAAACATTTTATGATTCCTGTTTTTTTGACACGGATGATGAGCAGATTTTTTGAGAATATAATGACCTGTGAAAGTTGGTTTTCTGTAATCTGTTGTTGTAAGAATACCAGAAGGTGAATGGATGAGAAGGACGTCTAAAAAAAGATAACTTGTCTTTTTCAATCTCCATGGTAAACTTTATACGAGGATGTAAGGAATTGATACTGCTTAAAAAGGAAGGTAAGGAGTCTCTGTTGTGAGGCCATACAGCAAAATATATCAAGGAACTTGATACTGGTGTGTATCAAGTTCCTTGTAATTGTAATCTTTCCTACTTTGGACAAACTGGACGTTCTATAGAAAAAAGAATTCAAGAGCATCAGTCATCAATTCAACACAACAAACCTGAGAAATCTGGATTAGCTCAGCATGGATTAGAAACAAGCCACAACATCCTTTGGTGAAGTCCAAGACTTTCCTCCTACACAGATGTCGCTAAAAAATTTGAACATTTATTTAAAGAAAGTGTGGAGGCCTTACTTCAACGTTCTAACTTGAATCGTAATGACTGTATATCTATATCAAAAATTTGGGAAAGTTTAATCAGGATAACACATTATTTTTTTTTTTTGTTAATTTACTATATTAGTTTAATGTTATTTAAGATTATTATATGAATTTCTGAATTAATATCTTTAATTATGATTTTAAAATGTTTAGACTTCTAATACTTAGCGATATGACATCACGCGGCTCGTTCTATGTGTGAATGATCAATTGTTCGTATTCCACTTTGTTTTTTAAAACTATTCCTATGTAGCCACTGAAGATGGTCTGTAATATTCAGACCAAAATATTTGGCAAATTAAACATTCTTGTGCAAACGTGCATATATTTCTAATTCTACAGGATTAATTCAGAGGATATTTTTGAGATCAGAACTGGTGGTGGGAGAACTAGGGGACACCTATGGAAGCTGGGCAAGAGTGTGGTTAGCAAGGGTGTTAGAGCTGGGTTCTTTACTTTTAGAGTGGTAAATGAGTGGAATAAGCTGCCAGAGTCTGTTGTGGGTGCTATGATGGTGAGCGAGTTCAAGGCAAGGTATGATAGATAGTGAGAATGTCATATAGTTGTGTGGACATGATGTTTAGGACCTCCCTCGATGAGTCTAAGGACTCCTGGAGTCGCTCATAATAATAATAATATGGTATTTTGACCTTTACTACCTTTACCACGAGTTGCCTAGACTTGCACTACTTTGCGGGTCACCCAGACTTGCAGGCGCAAATTTGACTTGCTTGTCTGTTTGCTTACTTGGGAAATGGAGTAAAATCAGGTTTAAAATAGCTTGGTATCTTTAACAATTGGGACTTCATTAACTGGGATGCAATCCAAGCTAGCATGAAATCCTCTCATAGTGTACCTTAATTTTTGCATTATGGTTCAACCCAATAATAATATAATTTGTTCAGCTACATCTCATATTGCCAACCCATCTTTGTTTGTTGAGTATCCAGGCAGATACTTAACATGGTACACCACAAGAAGGTGAGGAGTGGACATTAGGATCAGAATTCCTGAGTGGTTTCTTTGCATTTCTTATGAGTCCTTATGTGCAGCTCTCCTCCCAGTTATTCAGATTTGACTGAAGCACCCAGGATAAGAATACTGGAAACAGTAACCCAATCAAGAAAATTAATCATAAAAGCAAAAACATCACCCAACTTAGTAATCTTATAATGCTAGAGAGCATGCTCTTCCTAAAGTCTCAGATCATTCCAGCTCTTTCAAATTATTTTTTAGGAAGTTGAGATAAATAATCATAAGGCTAAATAGTAAGATTGTTTGAAAAGTGGTTAGGATTATATGGTATTTGACAAGTATGTGAAAAATTTATGTAAGATCATGGTAAAGACAAATGTAAAAGCATTTGTCTTTGCAAATTTAGTGGGAAGAATAAGTAAGAATTTTGGTAAGAATATACAAAATAAATATCAGGAAGGTGGCAAATGTTCTGGATGCTATTAAATAAATTCAGAAATGAGGAAAGAATACTGTAAAAGGAATCAGAGATGATAAAGATGACATGAAAACTGAAGATAAGGATATCCTATTGTCCAGAATCAAGCAGTGACAGAACCATAATATACAATTTTCAAAAGGAATGCAAAGAGGAGTACATATCAATACTTGAGATACAAATAGCCATCAAAAACTTGAAATGTGCAAAGGCAGCTGGAGTAGATGATATTCGACCAGATATGTTTAAGTATGGAGGAATAAAAATTTTGCAGTGGCTACACTGCATAATTCAGTGGGCCTGGACAGAATTTCCAATAAATGGAGTAGATCTCTCATAGTACCCATTTATAAATAATGGAATAAAACTGAATTTGAGAATTACAGAGTAATTTCCTACTAAGTGTTCTAGGTAAGATTTATGCAAGCATACTTGAAAGGTTGAGTGGAAGAGAAACGTGGTGAAGAACAAGCTGGGTTCAGGTCAAATAGTGGTTGTCAAGATCAGATTTTCACTTTATGACAAATAGTTCAGAAATCATTGGAATGTGACAAATATCTGTGCCTCAGTTTTGTAAATATGGAAAAAGCATACAAGGCACCCAAGGAAAAGCTTTTCAAAACACTTCAATTATATGGAGAGAATGAAGCATTATACAGTCTATATTTAAGTTGTCAATCAGCAATTAGAATTGAAGGAAATACACAGGAAGATGGTTTGATGTAAAATCAGGGGTAAGACAAGGATGCACGTTTTCTCCACTTTTATTCATCATCTATATGGACCACATTATGAAAGAAGGTGGCATCAAGCCTGATATTAGAATTGCAGATGTCAAAATTAGCTGTTTGCTTTATGCTGTTGATATTGTACTCCTGAACACATCTAATGCAAGACTCCAGGGATTCACTAACTAAATTTAATTTGGCATGAAAATCAACAATAAAAAGACCAAAATTATGAAAATAGGCAGGAGCAGCTCAGAAAACTTCAGCTGCATTCTGAATATAGATCCTATAGAAAAGTAAAACATCTCAACTATTTAGGCAAGTGTTTAGTGAAGATGGTAGGTTAAATCTGAAAACAGATAATAAAATAAGCAATGCTGATATGTTGGGTAGCCAGCTGAATAAATTTATATGGAATAAGAGGGAAGTTAGTCAAGCCACCAAACTAGCAGTATACAAGACAGTGTTTAAATTAGTTTTAAACTATGGATTTGAGGTAGAAATAAAGCACTTGAACAAAGATTAAAGACCACAGATATGAAAGTTCTGAGAAAAATTAGGGGAATTATCTGATGGCATCAATGGCAGAATCATATTAAAAATGAAGATATTAGAAAGGAACTTGACATTACTAGCATTCAAGAATGTGTCAGCAGAGCTAATCTAAGGTAGTATGGATATTTAAATAGAATGGATGAAGAAAGGTTACAGATGTTTGACATCGGTTTCTTACAATCTTGGCATCAAACAGATGTTTGATGCCAAGATGGTAAGAAAGAGACCCAGAGGAAGAGACCAAGGTCTAGGTGGATTGATTTGATCAAAAGTGCCTTAGAAGCATGGAATATTAGATATGACAATATTGGAGCACTCACAAGTAATAGATTGATTTGGAGTAAAATTGTTAAGAGGAGATTAATAATAATGTAAACTAATCATGTACAGCTGTCATAGTAACATTATAACACCCCTTGGGGGTACATATCAGGAAACTGATGAAGTCAAAATGGACAGACTGAATGCCATCAGAAGAAAGCAACAGAGGCAGAATTGGACAGAATGAGGCAAAAAAAGTTTTATCCAAAATTTCTTTAGCTAAAATCTTCTAGGATAAAGAATATGACAATGTTAAACATTACCATAACTATGTTACATGACTTGTTACACACAAACTCAAATCAAATCACAAAGAGTAGAAGAATAATATATACAATACTCCTATAGCATATATACTATTCTCTATCATGGAAAGAGATACTGTATCCCCCAGAATTGCTTGAACTCTTATCAAGGGCTCATCAGGCAGACGTAAGCTCCAGTATCTCCTGTGGAGATATTATTATTATTATTAAACAAGACCTCATGGAGTCAAAGACTCATCTAGGAGGTCCTTTTATCTCACACACATCTCATCATACCACGTCTTAAACACATTCAAACTCCTTGCAGACACCACACTCAGGCAAGGCATTCCAATCATTCACAACTCTGCACGAAAAAAACCTGCCTCTCACTCCCCTACTCACACCCTCTTTATACAGTTTCCAGGGATGACCTCTGGTTCTCCCCTGATCTCCCACTATTCTCTGTAGAACTTCTCCACCATTGATCCTATATACTAGAACTTACTTTGAAGCAGAAGTTATTTTTATAAATAAATAACAAAGAATCTGTTAAATTGCACAAGATTAACTGAATAAAAATGTTATATAAGGAATTACACCGTTTTCATCAACATTTCACCATAATGTCAACAGTAAGAATTTTTTCACAACATGCCTTAATAAGCTACTTTCTTAATGAGAACAGTTGGCCTTGCTATAAATGGTTGGATGTGATGATATTTCATGCAAACTGTTGTTTGTGCATGGAATTTAATGAGCTTATTCACAGCATATCTAAAAATGTTGTGAAGAAGCTCAGATCCCTGAAAGTCTAATGCTGTTATGCAAGTAGCTAGCCATGAAGCCAGGTCTTTCTAACTAATGGACAGCACTTGTGACTGAGAGCTACAGAAGTTCTTTTGAAATATGGGGATGTTTCATCAGTTGAGCTCCTCAAATAAACAACTCTCAGTTAAATAATACTTGAATGAGCTAGCATACCAAGTGATTTCTAGAACAGTGCTTTGTAACTATACATTCATTAAATACTTTTAGTTCACTGACCAGCAAACTGATTTCTCAATGTGATCAGATAATTGAGAAATTGCTGCACACGTGATATAAAATTAAAGTATTTTTCTTACATCTCAAGAGAAAAATTCATTTCATTAAATGAGAAACATTTCAAGAATAAAACTTATCTAATTAAATATGACTTGAAACTATTGACCCCAAACTCTTAAAATTATCCTTTCATTACATGAAAGAAGAAAGTAATTACTAAAATAAAGAGCCAAAAGGCTTCAGTTTGGCAATGCAAAATTAAATGAAACAGTGGATATTAAATCTAGCATTATTTCACAGCCAAATATAGAAACTATGAAAGTTTCGTATGAAATTTGACCAGAGAGCTAACAGAAATACACTCGATGGCATTTACAAGTTGACCTAGCATGGACCTTATATGATCACTTGCCCAAGCATCAGTATAAAAGTAATACTAAATTGGTAATAAATTACACATTATCAGCAAATCATATGATGTGTACAAAACATTTAGCTAAGGTCAACAGCACACACGGTAATTGTATGTTAATAATGTTTATATTATGCAAAGATGTTGTGAAATTGACTTTTCGAAAAAACTTTTCTAAGAGTAGTTGATCTGAAATCTGAATTGTTAAAAATTCATAAGCCGACATAAAATTGGGTATTTTACTTTGACTTTGTTGGTATACATAAGTATTGACAGAAAGCATTTGGTTCCAAAGGAGATTTATGACAATAGAGAGGGCTTTTTTTTTTTTTTTGTGGCGAGAGAGAGATTAGCTTGAAATAAATTTAGAGAAAAAAAAAAGAGGAATTCAGAATGGGACAGGTGAATCTTTCTTTAATATAAAATACTACAAATCATCTGCAATACTGGTTAAGTTGATATCAGTCTGATCATCTCCAATCCACAAGGTGTGGATTCAAATGCCACAGTCACATGGATTTTTATGAGTCAGAAGATGAATTTAAGTATTTGGTGTGAGATATAAAAGAGACTCCACTGCATATCAGATGCCTTAATGTTTGGTTTTTAGAGCTAAAAGTGCATGAACTTTAAGCTGACTCATGCTACTAAATTTAGTAGGTTTACAAACTTTTTGAGTAGGATGAACATAAAAAGGAAATCTTTTTTTTATTCCTCCTACTACCAATGCTACCTAATCTTGTAATCAACTCCTTTAATAAGTAATTCTGAATTTCTGGAACCCAGATTTATTTATGCGTTAACAGTTAAACATCATGGTAAGTAAGACAAAATCAGGCTAGAAAGGAAGAAATTACCAGAGCAGGGAATGTAATTCCTTTGGAATTTCATTGCATTGCCTGCTCTGGTAAAGCAGGCAAAAGAGCACAAAATATCAGTCTGACGTTGAAAATCCACTTCAAGCAGGAATAAGAATTTCTGTTTATTTTAATATGAGCAACATTTGCTCTAGTGTGTGCTCAAATTTAGTTGTTTGAGTTTCTATAGAATGAGGAAGTGTGTGTGGTGGATATAATTCAGAGGTGGATGAACAAGATAGTGACTGGTTTGTGGAACGTTCCAATAGGAACAGACCTAAAAGTTTAAGCTGATGAAATTTAGTTGTAGAATAGGAGATATGATAGAAACAAGTTTCTTAGGGAGTTTTCATCAGAGAATAGATACAAAAGAAATTTTCAGCCTGTTCATATAGGGAGTTTATCCACCACACACATACACTTCCCCATTCTCTAGAAACTCAAACAACTAAATTTGAGCACACACTACAGCAAATGTTGCTCACATTAAAATAAACAGAGATTCTTATTCCTGCTTGTCAGTGTGTTTTTCAACATCAGACTGATATTTTGTGCTCTTTTGACTGCTTCTACTTGCTTTATAATGCAAAATTACCAGAGCAGGCAATGCAATATCTCGAGAAAAGACTGAGAAAGAATAAGGAGTCACCACTGGAAGAACAAGCAGAATGAATTGCAAGAGGTACATATGAGCGAGCTGTCAGTGAAAGAGCTTAAAGATAAAGCAGCACAACAAGTGCTGTGTGAATAATGATCAGTATAGGTCTTCTGTAATGCACAACTATGAATATGCTAAATAAGCCCTTATTTTAAGTAAGTAATACAAGGTGAACAAAATTTAAGTATCCCTGTTTAAGGCCTTGTGGAATGCCAACCAGTGATCCAAATGCTGCGAAGCTTTGCAAGAATTCACTGCACATCATGAAGTAGTGATATCTGAGAAAAAAAAAAAAAAGTAGTTCAAAAATTCAACACCAGGGGCACTGTATGATGTGTTGAATGTAGGTAGAGTAATTTTTCTGTGTGTGTAAGGAGAAAAGTGACAAGCATAAATAACACATTTTTATTTGCTTCCATTATGCATTCATGAGTTGCACTGTTGAATGTGCTGTCCATCCCAGTATGCCACAAACTGCATCTTTTGCACAGCATGTTTGTTCAGTGGAGAACACAGCTGGTTGGGACTGATGTTGCATCTCTCTCTCTCTCTCTCTCTCTCTCTCTCACACACACACACACACACACACACACACACACACACACACACACACACACACACACACACACACACACAGTGTTATGCTGTCCTTCAGCACCGGCAAGATATCAGGATGATCCTGATAAACCCCGTCTTTGAGAAATCCCCAGATCTGATCAGATAAGGTGAACAAAGCAGCCATGCAGTGGGAAATGCATGGCTGATCAACTCTGGCTACCATGAAATGTTCTCTAAGAACCTCCTGTATGGATTGAGTGATGTGTGCAGATGCTCCATCCTGCATGAAAATAACTGAATCCATGTTGTACAGGCACTGCTGTAACTGTGGAACAACAAAATTGTGTATCATATTGCGAACACCTCTTGGCAGTAACTGAGCAGGTCACAGGCTCCAACTGGCAAATGTCCTCAAAAAAGAATGGTCCAATGATAAATGAAGCTGTAAACCCACACCAGACAGTAACTTTTGGTGAATGCAAAAGGAAGTTGTTGGATTGCATGTGGGTTTTTTGCACAGCAACCTGGCAACTGTGGGTATTCACATCTCCATGCAGGTGAAAATGAGCCTCATCTCCCCACAAAATCATCCAACTCCACTCAAGCAAGGAATGTTAAAGTGAATATCAGTTGACCTTCGAAGTCCTGCAGGTGCAACTCCTGTGTCAGAATTATCTTAAGTGGGTAGAAATACAGAATCTTCATAGAATTTTCCAACAGTCGTGTGAGGCACATCCATGTGTCTTGATACAGCACATGCACTTCCGGAACCAAACTTGTTATTTATAATCTGCTCCACCATGGCAGTAACAATTTCATTCACTTGTGAACTGATTGGTTTGCGACCTTTGCTAGGTCTAAATCCCAACAATCCTGTTTCTCAAAATAACTAATCATTCATCACAGAGCACATGGAGATAGTGGACATTTCTTCAGGTGATGAAATTTGTGGAGAACATCATTACATTGTTTAGGTAGTACAACTTCAGCAAAGCACACTGGGGAAAGGTTAGTGCCATCACTGCAAGGTATTAACTAGAAAGAAGTGAAAAATTTCATGTCCATCTTTTTAAACCCTCCTGGCACCTGCTGAGTTGCATGACATGCAAATTCCATGCATTTGGTATTTACAATGCCCATGATGGTGAATTTTGAAAATATCCATTCCCTCCTCAGATATCACTTCTGCATGATGCACAATATATTCCTGCAAAGTTTCGCAGCATTTGGATCATTGGGTGGTACTCCACAAGGCCTTAAACAGGGATACTTTAATTTTGATCACCTTGTATATTCAGACAAATCAATTTGATCCATCAGACTGTAAAATCTCGCACCATAAGCTAATTTAGTTAACTTGGGGTAATGTTATCTGTGAGAGTCAACATGGATTTGTGAAGGGGTGCTCTTGTTTTAGCAATATGCTAGCCTTTTATGATAAAGTTACAAGAGCATTAGATGAGGGAAAGGCATATACTGCCATTTTCTTGGACTCAGCGAAGGCATTTGACAGGGTGCTACATGATAAGCCAATATTTAAGTTGCAGCACATGGGTCTGTATGTCAGATTGGTCAACTGGATTCAGGATTGGCTGTCCGATAGGTAACAGAGTTGTGTATGGTGGGACAGTTTCAAGAAAGCAGAGGGTTACAAGTGGGATCCCACAGGGCTCAGTACTGGGACCTATATTGTTTAACCTTTATGTCAATGACATTGTCAGTGGATTGCAAGGGGATATTCAGTTATTTGTGGATGATGCGAAGCTGGGAAGGATTATTAGTAATAGTGCAGATGCGGCAGCCCTGCAAGAGGATTTGAATAAGCTAGACAGATAGGCAAATGAATGGGGGTATCAGTTTAATGCAACAAAATGTAAGGTCTTGAGGTTTACGAAACATCGATGGGATGCTGCATTCTCTATGGGAGAAGTTATACTGGAGGAAGTAGGGGAGAAAAGAGATCTGGGATTGATGATTGATAGAAACCTGAAATTCAGGGGACACATTGAAAAGGTGGTGAGGGTAACAGAGGATTGCTGCAATAATGAGAAGGACGCTGACCTACAGAGATAAGAGTTATCATTCCATTGTATAAGACCTTGATCAGACCACACTTAGATGATTATTCTCAGGATTTGAAGGGGATAAATAACCGTGGAAAGGATACAAGGGCAGATAACAAAGATGGTTTCAGGACTGTACAATGATAGTTATGAGGATCGGCTGAGGGAATGTGGATTGCAGAGTTTGGTGGATAGAAGGAGAGGTGATATGATTGAGACTTTTAACCTCCCTACTGGCTAGGACGTCTATAGACGTCCAACTAAATCTGGATATGATTCAGCCCACCTGTTTAAAGAACCTGGATAAGAAGTGTAATTTGACTGTCATGTCCATTAGAAGATGTGATAAACCCTCACACTGAAGAGAACGGTTAATCGGATTATCTCCCGTTTGTAGCTGCCTCTCAGTTGCCTATAACAAGAAACGGACTTTCTTGTTCCATGCTGGTGAACTGGATTTTAGTTATACATGATAGACTAAAAATAGAGAAATTATTTATATTTTTGTTTTCTCTTTTCATTGTACAATATAATTTTAATTTCTGGACAAAATAAAGGTCTTGCATAATTTCTTCACTTAAATATTGCCTTACCTTGGAGAACCAATTTAATTTTTTACTTTTTTGTGCTAATTTTTTTCTAATCGCTTACTAGACAAAAGATTTTTCTTTGTTCTCGAAGAAATTAATTCACAATAATTATTTGAAATATTCTTTTAAAAAAAGAAAAGAAACCCGGCTGCCGACGTTCCAGATTATATTAATTTTATTTTTGTACAAAACCATTGAAATCGAATAATACTTCACATATTTCCTTTAGGACACGCTTGAGCAACTATGCTTTATAGAGAATAACATGAAATTCTTTAATCATATTACTAAATTTTTTCTTCATGTTTTTGTATAGTAATCTGTACTTTCACTTTCTTGGTTTCCTTGTATAATTGGTCATTACAAAATGAAATTAACAGTTATGATTTAAATTTATATTTTCTGCATAATTCAGATATTTTATTCTCCAATTTTTAAAGTAAGCGATACATTTGCTTATTTTTATCATTCGAAATATGTATATCAAATGTGAAATTTCGTTTCCATATTTTTACAATAGAATTGAACTTTATTTCGCCTCTGATAGTTTAACCCCCCCCCCCATTGCATTACTATCACACACCCGAAAACTTAGAAACATAGGTACAGTTTTTATTTAATTCGTTATTTTTCTCTAGTAATTGTTCCACATAACTTTAATTTTTCGATACTGAAACTATGTGGTGATTATTATAAATTAGCAAATTATAAATCAGACAATATACATATTTCCTGATTATTATAAATCAGGAAATTAAGTGATATTCGGATATAGGTGAAATTAATATTTAAAATCACTGTCATCCTTCAAATGCAATATCAGAATAAAGAAAGTGGAAAACCCGAAGTTTCGAAATACATTTCGAGAGCAGGCTTTCGAAATGTATTGGTCTACAGACTGGATTCTGAACACGCCAATGTTTCGTGATGTTATGACTGAAAAACAATTCAGTCTCATCATGAAGTATTTGCATTTTCAGAATAATGAGGAATACGATCAGGCAACACATCCTTGCCCAGTCCTCAACAAAATTTATGATTTTCTGATGAAAATCCGTCAAAAATGTAGATCACTCTACATTCCTGAGAGAGACTTGAGTATCGATGAAAGCCTTATGCCATTCAAAGGCGAATCGGAAAGTGGATATCTTTGGGATTTCAAACCTTATACGGGAAAGCAAACTGTAATCGAGCACGATAAATATTCGGATCTCCCTTTGTCGATGCGTGCAGTAATGTAGTTACTAGACCCTTTACTGGGGAAAAGTTACTGCATTATAATGGATAATTACTATATATGTGTGTCCTGAACTCGCTGATTTGCTTTTACAGCATCGTACAGATAGTTATGGTACTGTAAATGCAAAAAGGCAAGATATGCCTCCAGATTTGGCTTCAGGAAAGCTATCGAAGGGGGAAATCCAAACTTATCAGCGAGGGAAAGTCTTTGCACTACGTTGGAAAGCCAAAAAAGATGTTTTTCTGCTATCTTCCCTGCAGAATCCATCAACGGAATCCGTGGCAAATTAATGGGTTTGAAGAAAGAAAAACCCATTGCTGTGTGTGTGCATACAAAAACACTATGGGTTGAGTCGACAGGTGCGATCAGCAGCTATCATTCTACTCTGTAATGAGGAAACAGCATAAAAAATATTACAAAAAAGTGTTTGGACATGTTATTTGAATTTTGAAGTGTTTGGATTTTGTTATTTGGAACAGTTTCCTCCTGTACAAGAAAAAATGTTTGTCTACCATAACATATCTAGAATACAGAATAGAAATTGCGAAAGCATTGCTGCATGAACATGCACCTTCTTCAGCAAGCAGAAAAACAGGAAATCCTGCCAGACATCTGAGGTTGAACGCTGCTAACTCCAACCATTATCCCGAAAATCTGCCACCAATGGCTAATAAAAAAAAAACCTGCACGCAAATATTATGTATGTAATAAAAAAAATATCAGAAAGGAAACAAAAATCTGGTGCCCTGAGTATAAAACTGCTTTGTGTGTTTATCCTTGCTTCAAGGTGTTCCACGCTGTTCAGGAATTTTAAATTCTTGAACAGCATGAAATAAAAAATGTTTGTCTTCAAGGCCATCAAAACAGTCCTTTTCAGGACTACAAATATTGATAGAGAGATACCGAATGCACTGTTTCTTTTTCATCTTGAAGGCTAATTTTTAAGTTCTTTTTATGACACAGAGAAACTGGAAAGAGTATTCCAGGTAAAGTATTTCATCAAAACAATAAAAAATAATGAAATAAAATCTACCCTATATATATATAAAATGATAAGCCTTTTTATGTCATGTTTATCGAAACGTTTTGAAACTCAGGGGCTACTCGAGTCATCAGAATTCAGGGGCAGAACCCCCTTTCGAGTTATCACAATTGAAGGAGAACTGGTCTACCATACCGGAACATAGGGGGGTTGGGCATAGCCCCCTGGTTAATAAAGGAAATATATAAATAATAACGGGAACATTTTCACCTTGCCAACACTCAACATTGATGCGATATGGGTTCCAAATTTCTTGTTTCGGAGATATATATATATATATATATAGATATATATATATATATATATATTACAAAGTTTTGTAATAAAAATTTCTGCTACAATGAAGTTTGGCAGAATCAACAATATTATTACTACCTTATTTCTGTTTCTCGCGTGGGAGAAAAATGGTAAAATGTCACTCTTATAATTATATGAGATGTTATAATGGCAAAAATAGTAAGAAAAAAGTCATTTGCACTTTCTCTTCAAAACACAAAGAAAGAACATTGTAAATTCAGCCAGTGGAAAAGAAAATACTACATATTTTTCTCCTGTTATCTGATTTTTTTTCTTGTAGTACAAAGAAGAAATCACTGCATATAACATGAAGTCTGCAGGAGGGAAAAAAATCTGTAAATTGGTTACATTATAACGAATAGAGAAATCATGTCAGAAAAATTATTCACGTAAGATTCTAATCTCAGCAGACATAACATTTTCTTCTAGATTAGATATCTAAAGTAACTGAAACTTTGCTACTATTTTACACTAAAATGAATGGGTATGTTCCCCAAGTGATTTACGTTTGTAACAGCTGTCTTGCTAATGATTTATGAAATAAATTATCTGAAATATCCTCAGATTGATAAGGTCTATACTCCCCCCCCCCCCAAAAAAAAAGAAGATTATGAAACGTATGTATGATTTAATTTCTAATTTTTGATAATAAAAGTGAAACTGATCATTATAAATTAAGCAATTATTTTGGCATAAATAATGTATAAGCATGTAAATGAAATATCAGTATTTCTGTTAGGATATAGGTAATCAACAATCAAAAAGGAAAGAAGACATTCTTGACATATTCTGCACTACAGCCTGAGGCACTTTAGTGTTCTCCCCTTTCTTCTCAATAGCACTGAGAGTAATAAGCCTTCAACTTTTCCTCCAGCTAAGAGGATATTACCAAGTATTTAGAAGACGTAGATTATTTCAGAAATAGCTTTCAGCAGCAGAAGTAGTAATATTTAGATTTTTTTAAAGCAAAACAAACACAAATAATACTACTGAACTTTCTTTTGTGTGGTATGCATATAAACAATTTTGCATGGTGAAAATATAGCATATTATTTCTAAAATTTGACATAATTTTAGCGGACAGTAGAACAGCTGATTTTAGATTGCAAATAAATAGAACAGAATTAGAAGCTTCAGGATACAATCTGATTGCCGTATATCTTTTGTCAAAATGGTAAAATGAAGTAATTGATTTTGAATGCTGTCTAGAAAAGCTTTCAAACCTGTATAGAAATTTAGAGTAGTTATGCAATTCAGTTCCAGGAGAGAAGAAGGAGGGGGGGGGGGCATTAGAAAATCTTCAAAATGAGCAAAAATGTTGAATCATTCCGTATATGATATTTTTCACATTATATTTTCAACATATCTACGAGGTTATGCACTAGATATTATCGTAATATGCATAATACAAATAAATAAATAAATGACGAAGGCGAAGAATCACTGCTAAAATATCATTGGATATAAATTTTTGATACCAAAAAGACACGATCGGAAACCGAGTAATGCAATTTAGCATTTTTACATTTTTTTTTTATTTTGTCTTTATGAATAACAAAAAATCGTTTCTAAATCTGAAATGCGATGATCCATATAATGCTATTTCGCTAGAAACGAAAGCAAAAGGACATTTATTTCAATAAATATTATTTAAAAATATAAATATTTGACATAATATTTTCAAAGCAAACATTTGAAAATTCTAAAATTCGAAAAAAAATTATTAAATTATTATACGTAAAGTGAAAGAACAATCAGTGCAACTCTTCCGGTGCACTGATTTGTAGAATAAAATACACCAAATTTACTATCACTAAATAGATTCATTGCAAAAGCTGATTAGTGGTCATTTCAGGATTGATTTTTTTCGCATATGTGAAATTCGTTTCAATTTTTGGGAAGAGACACAATAAATCATTTTAGAGGCAAGAATGGTCAAATAACTTAGGACAGTAAATGAAATTCTAAGCAACACAATAGACATAAAGACAGGGGGAAGGGACACAAAGGTCACTCAGCAACAGTTAATCCACTAATAGCTATAGAATGGCCATAACGAGATTAACAGCGGAGGAAGGTAATGGCATGATAAAAGGTAGAATGCCGACGAAGTTTTGATCCATGAAAAAAGCTAGGGAGTGTTGAATATTTCATCCACACCGGCCGGTTGGGAGGTTAAACTGTTGAGAGGTGGTTACAGGGTTGACACTGGGGATTTCTTTCGCTTAGTTGAACAGCGGGAAGGAGTAATGATGGCCATCTCTGGATGTCAATGAGTCTAAGGAGTGGTATGATAGACTGTGTTTCTTAGGAAGGACCTCCCACGATGAGTCTTTTGACTCCATGGTGGCCTGAATAATAATAATAATATTGAACTCAGTTTTACAAGGGTGTCAAATCAAAATATAAAGAAAATACAATGTATTGTTTTCTTTTAATATAAATTAACCACTTTGTAGAATGTATTCCATATTACCTATGTAACTATAGTATGTAAAAACCAGAAGAAGGGGATTATGCCTTATTAGTATAGTGAGTCAGCAAAAAAAAAAAAAAAACGTTTGCAACATCTTCCGAACATTTAGGCACCTAAAACAAAGACTTTTGGCAAAAGACAACACGAGGGACGTCACCGCAGACACTTCAGAGCTGAAACAAAAAATGAGGAGGACTTTTAAGGGGCTAAAAGAAAGAAGGGAGATAATTAGGAGTTCTGGACTGGAAGTATTGTAGTTTGTACCTCTTGACCCTAGGGGTACACTGATGGCTTATCGTTGGAGTCTCTGCCTGATGGGCTTTCTGCCTGAAGTTCTCCAGGCAGTTCCTAAGGACAGCTGTTGATGTATCCCACAGCACAGCAGGTCCTGCTCCCCGCAACGTAAGCACAACTGACCAAGATCTGATGGATAAACATCAAAGACAAAAACATATTCTCCCCAGTTACCTACTAGTGTAAACAACAAGCAGCTGCCAGTAGAGGAAGAAAGAGGAATATCGGTTGCTACTCGGGCCAGGACTGTACTGCAACATCCACGTTAAAGAAAAAGTATCCAAACCAAGGCAAAAATTTGGGATGTTCCAATGAAAACTTTGTTTGTGGTAATGGACTGGTTATAAAGAAAAAACTGAGTAACCACACAATATTGATGTTCTTGGATTGTAAATATGTTTAGTAAGAGTCTGTCCTAATGTTGTAAAGTACTGAGTAATGTGTTCGAGTTATGTGTAGGTAGAGATGTATATCAGTGTATGTTGTATAGTGCTATGTATTTTTCTGAGTTAATTTAGTTGAACAAAACAGCTTTACTTGTCTAGTACGTAATTACAAATTTTGTTGTTAGAATAAATGCTTTCTTAAACAACACTCTGATCTTATCATTGCCAATGCACTATCTCAAAAAAAATGACGAACCTGTGTTTATTATTGCCATGATTTGCTATAAGGTTAAGACAAATTTGACTAGATGTTGCCATTAATTCCATTTTATTGATTCCTCACTCCCTATTATTCGCTCAGACTGAAGAATGTAAGAAATTGAATATACCACAATCGTATAGTCAGCGATAACTATACTTAGAGTCTGCTATATGTGCAGTAGGAACAAAGGGCAAGAGCAGGAAGATTGGGGGGGTTATAAAAATTAAGATAGAGGGATATAACAACGTAGCGTAGATGAACTTCGTGCAATAGCAAAAATCTAAACAAATAAATGAATAAAAGAATTAACAGTAACAATATAAAATTTAAAATGATGCAGTTTAATAAATAACTAATATTTTTACAATACCACAAAACAAATCAAGTTATTTATTAAAAGTTTAATTTATTATTTAACATAGAAGTGGTTTTACTTTTATATGACAAAGTATTTATCATGGAAGGAGAAACAGTTCTCTACACATCTGTCATAATGCATACTAAAATATATTAAGAAACAGATAAGTAAAGCATAATATTACTGTTAAGTTGAGCAAAATCACTTTTAAAAAACTAAAGTACTACCAGATGCATAATTCATGTATTATTCAGGCAATGTCTAAAAACGATAATAACTTGTTAAATTTCACTTTTCTGTTGAGAAGTAATCAACATATTTATAAACAAGATTAGGTAGTTACCATTTCACTCACCAGCTAAACTGCTCAGTGTCAGAGGTCGCCTTCCAACCCTTTCCACCAATGCTAGGCCAATAAAAGAACACAAGAAATTGATACCAGCAGTAGCTGAAGCAAGCCATATTGCTTTTGAACTATCCTTTACACCAGACATTTCAATTATTGTTGCACTATAATACCTGTCAGAGAATAATGATACTCATTAATATTCTTTCAATATCAAAACTGTTACATAAAGTTACAGTTAATCTTTTTTTTTTAACATGATTTTAATCTAAATGTAATTTCCTTTTCCTAAACTTAACAGAAACAATCTTTAAACTTTGTAAAAATTAGATTACAATGCAACTCAATCAAGCTGCTGTTATTTTTAAAACGGTTGAGCTTAAAATAAATCCAACAGTTATCATTCCAAAAGACTAATTCACAGAGAAGAGAAAGAAGTTTGGAGGCTCTAGGCAATATTAACTCCTGATAACAGATATGCTTATTTCAATAGTACTTTACAGTACATGAGGTATCTTTTTCAAGGAGAAGATACCTCAGTATCAATTCCATCTTGGATAGCAGAAACTTAACAAAATTCTAGGCAAAGCTGAAAACAACAACAACAACAAAAAAAACACATACTATTATTATCCTATAACCCCATGGAGTCAGACTCATCTAGGAGATCCCTTTTGTTATACACACAGCTCATCATACTGTGACTTAAAGACACCCAAATTCTCTGCAGACCACACTCTCAGGCAATGCATTCGGATCATTTACAACTCTCCATGCAAAAAACCTGCTTCTCCCTCCCTTCCTCACACCCTCCTTACAGCTTCTAGGGATGACCTCTTGTTCTCCCCAAATCTCCCATCATTTTATGAAAAACTCCAATGTAACACTTCTGGAATCTTCTCAACATCTCTTCATTCTTTTGAAAACCAGGTGACCAAATCTATGCACAGTAATCCATATGTGGCCTAATTAGATCCTTATACAATGGAACTGGAATCTCTTTATGTGGGAAGTTTTTTTTTCACTTGGTTAGACTATAATAAATTCAGTTTAATTTATTTATTCAAGTGTAAGCAAACAAAGTTTGTGCCTGAAGTATCTTCAGGACTAAGGCAACTCATGGTAAAGGTGGACTAAGCTCTCATCACTTGTCTTAGTATCACCACGTGTCTGGGTAGTGGCCCTTCCCTGTGAAGGGCCACTACCCAGATTGGTTTCGACCTTTATTGAGGTCTCATCAGTGGGAGTCAGACCCAGAGGTGGTGATACTAAGGAGGAAGTAATGGAGAATTCATATTTACCTATATGAGTTGCCAAAAGGTGTCTCACTTTATTATTAAATTACTCTAGATTAGAGAAAGATGCTTGAATTTTTTTTCCCACTTGGTTAGACTATAATAAATTTAGTTTAATCCTTTATTAAAGTGTAAGCAAACAAAGTTTGTGCCTGAGGTATCTTCGGGACTGAGGCAACTCGTGGTAAAGATGGACTGAGAGCTTAGTCCACCTTTACCACGAGTTCCTCAGTCCTGAATACCTCAGGCACAAACTTTGTTTGCTTACACATTAATAAAGGATTAAACTAAATTTATTCAGAATCTCTTTACTTATATAAGTCAGTGCATATTGACACATAATGCCGAAATTGTGTTCTGCTCACAATTTTGGCAATATGTTCCTCTAAATTTCAGATGCTCATCCACAATCACCCAAAAATATCTCATTTCCTCCACCTCCAACAATATATCCTCACCAAGATTAAATTCTACAAGGGTGATCTGAAAAGTACTCGGCCTAACAATGAAAAAAAAAAACGGATTTATAATTTCAAAATTATTTTTAGTGGTTCTCAGTGAGATTTGCAAAATACCCCTCTACAGATGCAATTACCTCTTGATTTGAAGAAAAACACTGACCAGCGAGGAAGAATTTTAGTTTTGGGAAGAGATAGAAGTCAGAAGGAGCCAAATCTGGGGAATAGGGTGGATGTTCCAACAATTCATAGTGAAGATCCCTTAATTTTCCCATTGCCAAAACACGTTTCTGGGCAGGTGCATTGTCCTAATGAAAGATGATTTTGTTATTCTGCAAACAGGGTCTTTTCTCACAATTTTTTTCATCTAGTCTGGTTAAAAGATTGGAATAATATTCCCCAGTTATTGTTTTACCCTTTTCAAGATAATTGATAAATAAAATGCCTTTAGTTGTATGTGAAGGTTTCTGTGGTTTATCAGTTTATAAGAAAGATTCCGGTAATTGCATCACACGTTTATTACGATAAATAATAAAAAAACAATAAAAAACCGAAAATCTGGCTATGCTATGTAGACAATATTTTCATCATATGGCCAGGAACAACAGAGGAACTAACTGCTTTCGAAGATTACCCGAATAATATACACAATAACATAAAATTTACCTTGGAACAAGAGCATAAAGAAACTTCCCTTTCTTGATATCCTAATAGAAGTCAATGAAAAAGATAATAAATTATCCTTCTCCATCTACAGAAAACCCACCAACACAGGAAGATTTCTTAATGTGGCCTCACACCACCACCCCCTCGCAAAAGATAGGTTTAATTAAAACCTTGAGGGACAGAGCTTATATTTCAAGCACAGAAAAACAAAGAAATGAAGAACTTCAACATTTAACACAGATCCTCAAAAAAAAAAAAATGGTTATGAACCGAAGACTATCAAAAAAAATCATGAACATACCTCCTACAATCATCTCACAAAATCAAGATTTCAAGACCTCAATCATGCTTCCACACATCAAGAATGTTACAGACAAAATGGCCAAATTACTAAACAAACACAACATCAAAGTGGCTTTTCTACCGTTGGAAAAAATTTCAAGATTTCTACATCTCCCAAAACCTCCACATCATCCTTTAAAAAAACCAGGTGTATATAATATTCATTGTTCCTGTGGCATCTGCTATGTAGGCCAGACGGGAAGATCAGGGGAAATTTCCATGAACGAACACCAAAAAGACATGCAAAAAAGAAGAGAACACAAATCAGGCTTAGCATACCATACAACTTCCACCAGACATAATGTACCCTGGCAAAATACAAACATATCTTACATTGAAAAAAATTGTTTCATAAGGAAATTTAAAGAAGCTACAAACTTGAAAACATGTTTAGAATTCCAACGCAATGCAACAAAAACCTGGGCCTAATTCTACAGCAAGTTTGGTCAGCATTGATAAAAAATAGTTGTTAAGATCTCTGAGAAAGTAGTGAGGGACCGTATACAGTATTGGGCAGATGAGGGTAATGTTATCTGTGAGAGTCAACATGGATTTGTGAAAGGGCACTCTTGTTTTAGCAATATGCTAGCCTTTTATGATAAAGTTACAAGAACATTAGATGAGGGAAAGGCATATACTGAAATTTTCTTAGACTTAGCAAAGGCATTTGACAGGGTGCCACATGATAAGCTGATATTTAAGTTGCAGCACATGGGTCTGGATGTCAGATTGGTCAACTGGATTCAGGATTGGCTGTCTGATAGGTATCAGAGAGTTGTGTATGGTGGAGCAGTTTCAAGGAGGCAGAGGGTTACAAGTGGGGTCCCCACAGAGCTCAGTACTAGGACCTATATTGTTTAACCTTTATATCAATGACATCGTCAGTGGGTTGCAAGGGGATATTCAGTTGTTTGCGGATGTGCGAAGCTGGGAAGGATTATTAGTAATAGTGCAGATGTGGTAGCCCTGTAAGAGGATTTGAATAAGCTAGATAGATGGGCAAATGAATGGGGGTGTCAGTTTAATGCAGTAAAATGTAAGGTCTTGAGGTTTGGGAAACATCGATGGGATGCTGCATTCTCTACAGGAGGAGTTATACTGGAGGAAGTAGGGGAGACAAGAGATCTGGGGTTGATGGTTGATAGAAACCTGAAATTTAGGGGACATATTGAAAAGGTGGTGAAGGTAACACAGAGGATTACTGCAATTATGAGAAGGACACTGACCTGCAGAGATAAAAGGGTTATCATTCCGTTGTATAAGTCTCTGATCAGACCACACTTAGACTATTGTTCTCAGATTTGGTCCCCAGGATTTGAAGGGGATAAATTAACTGTAGAAAGGATACAAAGACGGATGACAAAGATGGTTTCAGGACTGTACAAGGATAGTTATGAGGATTGGCTGAGGGAATGTGGACTGTAGAGTTTGGTGGATAGAAGGAGAGGTGAGAAACTGTTGAGAGATGGTTACAGGGTTGACACTGGGGAGTTCTTTCGCTTTGGTGGATAGAAGGAGAGGTGATAAACTGTTGAGAGATGGTTACAGGGTTGACACTGGAGAGTTCTTTTGCTTGGTTGAACAGCAGGAAGGAGTGATGACAAGAGGCCATCCCTGGAAGTTACGAAAGGAAACTGTGAGCAAGACTGCGAGTAGTGGTTTCTTTGCATTGAGGGTGGTTGAACCATAGAATGCATTGCCTGATGGAGTGGTGAGAGCGAGAACGATCAATGAGTTTAAGGAGTGGTATGATAGACTGTGTTTCTTAAGGGGGACCTCCCCTCGATGAATCTTGACCGACTTTATGTTCTTAGGAAGGACCTCCCATGATGAGTCTTTTGACTCCATGGAGGCCTGAATAATAATAATAAAAAATATACCCAAGTCAGACCTCAGACAATGTGAATGTGAACAACATGACGTGACAGCATTCAGCATTGTTCAAACTTAGCATTGCACCACTGAATCTACATTCAGATATTCAATTTAACGAACAGTTAGACAACTGCATAGAATGAACTATTTTGAGTAATTTCTCATTTCGTGTGTTTTAACTTTTAGTTACCTTTGATCCCTGATGATGTAAGTCATACGACTTACGAAACTTGTTGGGTTGTTTTTATTGTTATTTATCGTAATAAACATGTGGTCCAATTACCGGAATCTTTCTTATGAAAATGCCTTTAGTATCCCAAAACACCGATGCCATAACCTTTCCTGCTGATGGAACTGACTGTCTTCTTTGGCGCTGAACAACTGGCTTCTGTCCACTGTTTTGACTGCTGTTTGGATTCTGATGTGTAATGGTGAATTCAAGTCATATCCATAGTAATAAATCGATGCACAAAATCAGTTTTATTCTTTTAAAATACTCCAAGCACCGTTCAGAGATTTTCATGCTAGTGTGTTTTGATCTGCAGTGAGCAAGCACGGCACCCATCTTGCGTAAAGCTTTTTCATTTGCAATTCTTCATGCAAAATATATCCTACACATTCTTTTGAAATGCCTATAGTCTCAGCAATTTCACACACTTTGACTCACCAGTCATCCAATATGGTATTGGATTACTCACAAAAATCATTCATAATCTTGCAGTTGATGAATAATTTTTGGTGTTGTTACACTTTTTGGATGTCCTTCATGTGGATCATCTTCAAGGCTGGTATGGGCACGTTTAAACTTGGCAGCCCATTTCTTAATTGTCGAAACTGAAAGAGAAGAGTGCCCATAAACTTTTATGAACTTTGAATGAATTTCTTTTGGTGTTAAACCTTCTTTTACAAAGAATTTTTAACTGCATGATACTCAATTATATCCATTTCAAGGGATACAGACAACACTTTTAACACTTTTACTTCAGATAGCTGTATAAAACAAACTACTTGATAGAATGACTTGCAATTTCACATGGATGCTTATGACAGATGTACCAACTTAGAAAAAAAATATTGCCAAGTGTTGCCATCTGTTGTCGAGGCCAAGAACTTTTCAGACCACCCTTGTACATCCCACCTTTGTTTTCCAAACTTTAAAAAGCTTACATTTTGCAACATTGAACTGATATCCCCATTCACTCGGTCTATTCAAGTCTTTTTGTAAGGCCACATCTGCTGCACTCCTCATAGTTCATCCCAACTTTGCATCATCTGCAAACAGCTGTATATACCCATTCAAATTTTGCACAATATCATTAACCTACAACTTAAATAGCAATGGCTATAAAACAGACCCCCCCCGAGGGACACCACTAGTGATTTTCCTCTTCAGGGATATTGCTCCTACATACACAACTCGTTTATACCTATCAGACAGCCAATATCAAGTTCAGTGCACTATCTAATATCCAACCCCATCCACTCTAGTTTGGCTATCAACTTATCCTGCAGTAATCTATCAAAAACTTTTGCAAAGTCTAAGTATACTACTTTTAAGTTTTTTCGAAATAACATATACAAGAAAACAAATTTAAAAAAAATTAAACCATGTTGTATATACGTATGAATTATATTAATAATCAGATGTTGTCTGTACAAATTAACTGTTTGTAAAAAAAAAAAAAGAAAAAAAAGTGAAACTTCATGCAGTTTGTCCAATTCTAACAAGAACTGCCAAAGCATTTATAGCTCAGACAGACAGCAAAAATTACATTACTCTCTAAAGTGAAGTACAGACAATCACAGAAGATGATATGGTAAGGTGAGTGTTACAGATTTCTCACAAAGATAGGTTACCTTCCCTCAGAATAGCAAGACTAATTTCTCTCTCTCTCTCTTCTGTTTCAGGTTGTAATGCCAACGCTCAATTTCAGGCTTAACATCATGAAAGTTATTTGTAAGTAAAGTGCTCTAAATTCCTTTACTTTAAAACCCAAAGTCTGGCTTGGATACATTTACTTTTTTTGTTATTTGGTACCATGGCCACCAGACAGACACTTTCTTCAGCCACCTAAACAAACATAATAAAATTATGTTTAATCCTTTATCCAAGTGTGAGCAAACAAAGTTTGCACCTGAAAGTATCTTCAGGACTGGGTTAAGGTGGTACAACACCAGGGCAACTCGTTGCAAAGGGGGAGCGAGCTACCAACACTCCTATCTCAGTATCTCCTATAATGCAAAACACATCTCCTTGCAGATATGTCTATTGTTATGCATTAAGGGAAGGGCCACTACCCAGACTAGTTTCGACCTTTATTGAGGTCTCTTCAGTGGGAGCCAGGCCTAAGTAGAGATACCAGGCATAAGCATTAAGCAGGTCATCTCCACTTAGGCCTGGCTCCCACTGAAGAGACCTCAATAAAGGTCTAAACTAGTCTGGGTAGTGGCCCTTCCCTTAATGCATAACAATAGACATATCTGCAAGGAGATGTGTTTTGCATTATAGGAGATACTGAGATAGGAGTGTTGGTAGCTCGCTCCCCCTTTGCAACGAGTTGCCCTGGTGTTGTACCACCTTAACCCAGTCCTGAAGATACTTTCAGGCGCAAACTTTGTTTGCTCACACTTGGATAAAGGATTAAACTAATTTTATTATACTCTAACCAAGTGAAAAATAAACTTTCAAAACCTAAACAAACAATACAAATGCATACAATTCCCAATTGAAATTGAAAGTCAAAACACACTTTCTTTTCTAGCTACACTTATCACATGTTTTCCTTCTGGCAGTCTTTTCTTCACTGTTTACGGAAGCCTACATTACTGGTCAATCAATATATACACAAACTCCTATCACCACCCAACACAAAAACTAGATGTATTAACACACTAAAAAAAACACTGCTTTGAAGATTTGCTGCAGTGAACAAGCAATTAAAAATGAATTAAAATTATCAGCAATACCTTCCTGAAAAATTTCCACTCAAAATACTATCAGATAAAATCATCAAAATATCAGTCAAATTTGACTTCCAGTCAAAATACTATCAACAAAATGCTTCAAGACTGCACTTAAAAATAAAATAATTACAATAAAAATGTAAGCATTTCATAAATTAAAAGGATATCAGATAAAATAAACAGAATACTACAGAAATACAACCTAAATGCCACCTTTAAACTTCCTGCAAAATTAAAGAACAACTTACTCAACTCATCCAAGGATCCATTTCCTCCGCTGTCCACCCTGGAGTACACCGTATTTATTGCACCTGTTAATTTGTCCAAACAGGTGAAAGAGGACACAGTGCCGATCAGAAAAAAGGAACATAAATGGCACATTAAATTTAATAATGATGGTAAATGCAGCCTTTCTGATCATGTCCTGAATACTCTACATAGAATTTACTGGAAAAGCATCTGTTGTTTACCTCACTAAAACACGGTATGAATGTCAATTTAAGGAAGCCTGTGAAATTCTTATCAACCACTGTAATCTTAAACAATAACGATGGTGTAAAAATCCCAAGAATATGGAAGGCACATATTCTACCCCAAATAACCTTTCCATCTAAGAGTTATTTATAAATCGGATTATATGTAATCCAGGATCTTAACTCTAATATAATAACTCTCATTAAATTAGGACACTACTTTTGCTGTAATAAAACAGTCCATACGAAATTGTTTTCTGATGATGTTATAAATAAAATATAACTTTGATGTAGTTATTTTATTTCATTTAAATTTTCTTTTCCCCCCCAGAGGTCAGGCCAGTAGAATAACTATTGATCAAATCATTGTCTGCGTGTGTGTATATACCAGATGATAACCTTCATATGGAGGTCAAAACATCGGGAAATTAAAGTAATTATTTCTAACATAGTTGTAGATAGAAATGTCTGAAAGGAAACTTGAAATCTCTTCCACAACTACAGCCCATCTTAACTATACCATACATTATTTCATCTGACAAAAGATTACTTGTGCTTTTGTGTGATCTGGTGTTCCTTGCCAGAGGATGCCTAATCTTGAATCTCTACTTTTTTGATCCTCAATGAATTAAGATTTCCTTGGTCTCATTATGTATCATTCATCTACTGTCTCTACCATTTCTGGGAACCATTGAGCCTATCACTGATCAAGCTGGAAGAGACAAAGAGGAATCTGTAAGCAGTGACCTAAATGATATGACAAGAATTTCTGACAGTCCTCTCCATTTGTCAAGCATTGGATCTTTACTTAACCAGTTCTTGTTCCAGGTACACTACTGAGATGATTCCTCTTGGTAATTCAAATTACAATGTCAATCAAATTTCACCTCTAGTGGAATGCTTTTAAATCAGCCATTCACAATGTTGTGTACTATAGCTCTACAACAATACTAAGTGGGAAGATCTGGAATTTTACTCCTTTCCTTTGTCAGTCTGCTATTTTCATTCTCCAGATTCAGATACCTGTTGTGATCTTTTACAAAAATTATTTATATTGGAATGGAGATTGTCATTCCTCACTGTGTTCAAAATTTCTACCCTTATATCCAAAGCCAAGGTTTTCCAAAAAGTGTCCCAGAGCAGTATAAGAAAAGAAAATTATTGTAAGTGGCTTGAGACAAAAACTTCAGCTTCATTTCACAGCCTGTACTAAGGTCCAACACTTGTAAAACCATAACTATATATATATATATATATGACCTGCTCTCACTAAGAAACCTATTCAGTTTTACAGATGTGCACTCTCCACTTATCCTATGCATAAGTCAAACCTAGCAATGCTCAAAGCATTTCATCTTTCAAGATGATCCTCTACAATAAGTACTGTAAACACTGATATCCTTCAATGGAGCTATAGCAATCCAGTCACATTAAATGCTTCCAAACAACAGTTTGTTTTTATTCACAAAAAAAAAAAAAAAACTTCTTTCCTTTATCTCTCACAATGACCAAGTTAACAGCAAAGACCAAATCTCTCACTGTCTCTTCTCAGACTGATTCTTACTCCTAGCATTTCCTGGCTCACATCACTTTTATAGAATCCTATTTCATTCAGGTTTTTACTTTTTAATCTGTGTAGTTACTTATTCTGTACAATTCCCAAATCTGCTTGCCTTTAAATACTGCTCTCACATTTAGAATGGTGTACCTAAAACCTCTCTTAAAAATTTTGATGCTTTACAGAACAGAAGAGAATGGTTCAGATGAGTGACAGGTCTCTCTCTCTCTCACACACACACACACACACACACACACACACACACACACACACACACACACACACACACACACACACACACACACACACAGACCCTTCAGCCACTGTTGCACAGATGATCAGTTTCCATCTATTGTGTCTCTTCTACAGATATTTCCATGGTGATATTGAAGCACAATGAATGCTCCCATTTCTGTTAAACTTAACAGAAACAACAACATGAACAACAGCTGTCCACCATCCTTTCACAGTTGAAATGCTGACTAACTAAACCTGCTATTCCCAGTCAACTTTCATTTCATCTACCTCAGTTCTGTGGAACTGTATTACAACCTACAGCTATTCAAGAGGATATCAACAAATTTTACTCATGACCCTAGTCCAAACAACATTTGCTTAGATTGCCATGCAGCCTATTGTGTGTGAGAGTGACTTTTTTTTTAATGTGAAAATACAAAAAAAACTAACACCATGTTCCAACATAAAAATGTGCTCCAATTTACATGGAGAGAAGAGGCTAGGAATAAGAAAAGTCTCATTGACTATGTTATTGTTGATAGTGATGTTTTCTCCCTGGTGCAGGACACTAGAGTGTACAGAGGGTTTGAAATTGGAAGTGATCACTATTTAGTCTTGAGCAGGATAAAATTGATTTCCTATTGAAAAGAATAACATGTAAGAAAGTTTTAAAGCGAATAAAAGTTGAGCAGCTCTCAGATGTGAACTGTAGACTAAAATACACAGATTATTGAAGAAAAAATGAAAGAGTTTGAGAACAGGAATCAAACCTTGGATATTCAGTGGCAAACTCTGAAGAAAACATTGATTCTGCCAGAGAGGCATGTGGTGAGGTTGTCTGCAAGGATAAAAAAATCAGAACCCTCCCTGGTGGACACAGGAATTTAAAGAGGCAGTGAAGGAAAAGAAGAAAGCATATCAAAAGTTCCTGTCAAATAAGTCAGCTAGTGCTCTTAGAGAATATAGAGACAAATGCAAGAATGCTAAACAGTGTAAAACTAGCTAAACAAAAGTCATGGGAGGACTTTGGCAAGAATATAGAAAATAAATATCAAGAAGGTGGCAAAATATTCTGAAGGTTGTTGAAGAAGCTTAGGAATGGAGGAAAGATTGCTGTAAAAGGAATTAGAGATGATAAAGGGGACATGAAAACGGGAGTAAAAGATATCCTTGAAGTATAGAGTAATTACTTTGAAAAACTGCTAAATGAAACAAGCAGTGATGATAACACAGTGGTAAAAAACACTGACCAGGCATGCAGTCAGGAATATATATCCATACTTGAAGTAGAAAAAGCCATCAAAGGCTTGAAATGTGGAAAGGCAGCAGGAGTAGATGATATTCGACCAGAAATGCTGAAGTATGGTGGTATAAGAGTCTTACAGTGGCTGCACTGCATAGTTCAGAAAGCCTGGATAGAGAGACGAATTCCCGATGATTGGAGTAGAGCTCTCATAGTACCCATATATAAAAAGGGAAATAAAACTGAATGGGAATGAATTCCTGGCAAAATCTATGCAAGTATACTTGAGAAACGGTTGAGAAGAATTGTGGAAGAAAAGCTTGGTGAAGAACAAGCTGGATTCAGGCCAAACAGAGGCTGTCAGGATCAGATCTTCACTTTACGACAAATAGTCGAGAAAGCATGGGAATATAACAAAGATCTGTATTTAAGTTTAGTCGATTTGGAAAAGGCATATGATAAGGTGCCAAGAGAGAAGCTATTCAATACGCTGCAGTTATATGGTGTCAATGGGGCATTATATCAAGCAATACTTAGTCTTTATTTGAGTTGTAAGTCAGCAGTAGTTAGAATTGAAGGAAGTACAGGAAGATGGTTTAATGTTAAATCTGGTGTGAGACAAGGATGTACATTATCCCATCTGTTATTCATTATCTATATGGATCACATTATGAAGGAAAGTGGTATTAAACATGATATCAAAATTGGAGATGTTAATGTCAGCTCTTTGCTTTAAGCGGATGATGTCATACTTCTAAATAAATCCGCTACAAGTCTGCAAGATTCTCTGACTGAATTGAATAGCTGTTGTAATAGATATGGTATGAAGGTCAGCAATAAAAAGACAAAGACAATGAAAATAGGCAGAATCATTGAAAATGTCAACTGTGTTGTGAATGGAGAACCTGTGGAACAAGTAAAACATTTCAGCTATTTAGGCATGATTTTTACTGAAGATGGTAAATTAAATATAGAAATAGACAACAGAATCAGCAAAGCTGGTATGGTGGGAAGTCAATTGAATAAATTCATATGGAATAAGAGAGAAATTAGTCGGAACACTAAATTAGCTGTATACAAGACAGTGTTCAAACCAGTTTTAATTTATGGATCTGAGAGCTGGATTAGAAGTAAAACACTTGACCAAAGACTAGAGACCACAGATATGAGAGTCCTGAGAAAGATTATAGGCGTGAACAGATGGCATCAATGGCAATATCATATTAAAAACGAGGATATTAGGAAAGAACTTGACATTGTCAGCATCCAGGAATGCGTTAGCAGAGCTAATCTCAGGTGGTATGGTCACTTAAACAGAATGGGCGAGGAAAGATTAGCAAAACAAGTGTTCTCTGCCAGTTTGGCAGGAAAACGACCCAGAGGAAGACCAAGATATAGGTGGATTGATACGGTACAAAGTGCCTTAGACGATAGAAATATAAGAACTGATAATGCTAGAGTCTTGACAAGTAACAGACTGATTTGGAGGAAAATTGTAGATAGGAAATTAATAATGATGTACTTTTTTTCATGTAGTACTATCATATCCTGTACATCCCTTGAGGGTACATGGCAGGAATATGATGATGATGAAAATACAAAGTGGATAGTTGAGAGGATGTGAAGACTAGGTTTTTGCTTGATTAATAATAATAATTACTGTTTTATTAATGAATGATAAATTAATATTGAATGAGTTAGTGTGCCACATGACTTCTGGTGCAGCACAATATAAACGTACCACCTTCAGTTATCAGCCAGTCAAATGGCTCTCCTACTATGGATGGATATTTAAGGGATTACTGTATTACTATCCAGATGCCTGGTTAATAATAATACGTTCAACTCTCACTATATATATATATATATATATAATTTTTTTTTTTCTTTTTAATGTTGTTTCTACCTATGAATGGTTATTTGCTAACATATAGTCTATTATTTTTTTTTTTTTCTGTGGGTGGGCTAAAGATTTTTGTTTCTATTTTTATCAATTTTAATATATATTTATTTTTACATAGTCCAGAAACCCTGATCTAGAGGCCAACATGGAACATTTCAAGCCATTTCAGGCTAAGTAAGCTGGGAGGTAGTCTCAATACTGGGTGATGAAATTCATCTTCCACCTAAGGACAATCACTAACTTTGATGCCTACAGCAAGACTGAACCCATTGCCTGTTGGCTGGAGAGCAGGTATGCTAAGCACTCGACCAACCACCCAGCAAAACCAGCAAAGTTAACTTGTAAGGATAATGGGAACAGTTTGTTATAGAGGATAGTTTATAATATGAATTCCCTTCATAAGTCTTCATATATGTCTATATATGTCTATAGTACCTTGATAGTTTGCTATACTGAATAAGCTTGTTATAATAGTGTTTGTTAAGTAAGAGTCAACTGTAATAATTATGAAGACCTTCATCACTAACAGTCAACATTTACAAAGTCACAATACTTATCAAGAGAAGCCCTTCTTGCTGCACTGCTTCTCACTGATAAGGAGAATAGCATGAAAAGCTTGAATCTAGCACTCAGCTTATTATGAGATAGAATAATAAAGGTTTCTTGTTAATTATGAAGTAAGTTTGTAAATAAAGCTTGTATTTGAATAGTTTTTTTTTTTTTTTTTTAGAAGTGAATGAGAGATTTATATAGTTACAAATATTTGACATGAGATACTTGATATATCTTTATGTTTACCACCCTTGTTGGCTGAGCTGGCCACTGCCACCCACTGCAAGCATGGAGGTTTGAAGTGGCTTGAAAAATTCCATGTTTAGTCCCTAGAGCAGTATTTCTGGATTATGAAAAATATAAATAAAACTTAGTCTCTCTCCCCCCCCCCCACCACTGGTATTAATATAATAGGGTTCATAGCCTTTCACATGGGTGGATGTCATATAAAGTTAAAAGATGCTAATTATATTCACTGAGTCCATATATTTGTCATTTATCTGCTTTTGAGAATTCATTTTCTTCTTGATCTCAATGAAACCTAGCAGTTTAAAATGGATGTCAAGTCAGTGAAACTATTAATCAAGAAACATCAGTAAACAGTGATGTGGACTTAAAGTAATATAATACCAAGACACTTTATCTTGTTTCCAAGTGCAAAACTTGGGTTATTTAACAGTGTTTTCCATGGTAGTCTCCATAAGTAATACTACTACACATTTGAAATTATTTAATGAACAGAGGAAATTTTTCTAGATATTTAGTTAGCTGATTTCTAATGTAATGTATTTTCTATCCTGGAATAAAACTCTGATTTTGATCCCACAACTCAGGAAAATCAACCACAGTACATATACATTTATGTTATGATTTAAAAAAGCATCTTTTCTGTTATGTTGGAATACACACAACTTCAACCAATTTTCAATAGTTAGGTCTAAAAAAAAAGTACCTAATGGGAAATAAAAAAGCATTAAAAAAATGGATATTTCTTTCTTTTTTCTTTGGTTATACTTTTCATGACTTCCATCAATGCTGACACATTTGTCTTTCTCTTTTTCCCCCAGAAATATATTTCTTTCTACACAAAATTTACTATCCTTCATTATAATACATAATGAAGCAATACAGAGTGAAGAGAGAAAACTTCCAGAACTCTTCTCTTTATTCTCTTCCTTACCCTTCCCACATCTGTTCAATAAAATTCTCACTGAATTATCTCTATCATATGAAATAGATCTATCCCCATCACATCATTCTCAGACTCATGCATTTTATACTACACATGGGAGGATCATTGGTTTCCACTCAGAGTAGAAAATGTGGTGATCCGTTCTCAATCTTCCAACTCTGTTTCCACCAAATTATATGCTCAGAAGAGATTCCACAAATTATTCTTGCTATGATACTTTTTATTCCCTCATTCTTTATGCAAGCCTTCAATCTCTTGCAAGTATACCAAAGTAGTCTATAATAAAAATGAAACATTGTAATTGTCTGGAAAAATAAGTATTCCATCTCATTTTTATGCATATAACAAAGCCTGAAAAACAAGCAGAATTGCACGAAATCCTAAACCAATCAAATTATTATTATTATTATTATTATTCAGGCCTCCATGGAGTCAAAAGACTCATCGTGAGAGGTCCTTCCCAAGAACATAAAGTCTGTCAAGACACACCAAGGGGAGGTCCCCCCTAAGAAACAAAGTCTATCATACCACTCTTTAAACTCATTCACCGTTCTCGCTCCCACCACTCCATCAGGCAATGCATTCCATGGTTCAACCACTCTCCACGCAAAGAAACCACTCCTTACCCTCTTGCTCACAGTTTCCTTTCGTAACTTCCAGGGATGGCCTCTTGTCATCACTCCTTCCCGCTGTCAAACCAAGCGAAAGAACTCCCCAGTATCAACCCTGTAACCATCTCAACAGTTTAAAAGTCTCAATCATATCACCTCTCCTTCTATCCACCAAACTCTGCAGTCCACATTCCCTCAGCCAATCCTCATAACTATCCTTGTACAGTCCTGAAACCATCTTTGTCATCCGTCTTTGTATCCTTTCCACAGTTAATTTATCCCCTTCAAATCCTGGGGACCAAATCTGAGAACAATAGTCCATGTGTGGTCTGATCAGAGACTTATACAACGGAATGATAACCCTCTTATCTCTGCAGGTCAGTGTCCTTCTCATAATTGCAGCAATTCTCTGTTACCTTTACCACCTTTGCAATATGGCCCCTAAATTTCAGGTTTCCATCAATCATCAACCCCAGATCTCTTGTCTCCAGTATAACTCCTCCCATAGAGTATGCAGCATCCCATTGATGTTTCCCAAACCTCAAGACCTTACATTTTGCTGCATTAAACTGACACCCCCATTCATTTGCCCATCTATCTAGCTTATTTAAATCCTCTTGCAGGGCTACCACATCTGCATTATTACTAATAATCCTTCCCAGCTTCGCATCATCTGCAAACAACTGAATATTCCCTTGCAATCCACTGGCAATGTCATTGATATAAAGGTTAAACAATATAGGTCCTAGTACTGAGCCCTGTGGGACCCCACTCGTAACCCTCTGCCTCCTTGAAACTGCTCCACCATACACAACTCTCTGATACCTAATCAGACAGCCAATCCTGAATCCAGTTGACCAATCTGACATCCAGACCCATGTGCTGCACCTTAAATATCAGCTTATCATGTGGCACCCTGTCAAATGCCTTTGCTAAGTCTAAGAAAATTGCAGTATATGCCTTTCCCTCATCTAATGCTCTTGTAACTTTATCATAAAAGGCTAGCATATTGCCAAAAGAAGAGCGCCCTTTCACAAATCCATGTAGACTCTCACAGATAACATTACCCTCATCTGCCCAGTGCTGTATACGGTCCCCCACTACTTTCTCCAAGATCTTAACTACTGATGACACACAGACTGGCCTATAATTAGACACTTCCAGTCTGTTACCACCCTTATGCAATGGCACTATCTTACCTTTCTTTCATTCCCTAGGCACCTTTGCCAAAGCCATACTTTCATTGAAAAGCCAGGTTAAAGGCACTGTCAGTTCCCTAGCACATTCCCTCAAAACTCAGGGTGAAATACCATCCAGTCCCACAGCTTTACTGACATCCAGAGTACTCAGTATCTGAAACACACTGTCCTCCTGTACTTCTAAAACCTCAAACCAGCCCTATCCCTCTAGCATTAAAACTGACTCTTCTAGGATGAAATACTCCGATAAAGTGTTCATTGAGCAATTCCACTATGTCCTCTGCATCAGTCACTCTATTCCCATTTTTATCCCACAATATCATTCTTCCACAGTCATTTCTCCTCCTACTGGCCACATAGCTAAAAAATTCCCTAGGATTTTCTTTGAATCTTAGAGCCAATCTCCTCTCATATTCCAGTTTCGCTTTCCTTACCACACTAGTCACTCTTCTGGCCTGTGTCTTATATTCTTCATGCATCTTCTCTTCACCTGTCTCCTTATATCTCTTCCGTAGCCTCTTTTTCGGATGCAATTCCTGTTTAATATTGTTTGTCATCTACTTTACTCCAAATTGTGTCCTCTTCTTCACTCGTGGTATACAACTTACCATTGCTGCTAACAAATATTCTTTCACATTTCCCACGCACTAATGATATCCCGGTCTTCCAATTCCTCCCTCCATGAAACTTCCTGAAGTTGACGTCTAAGACTATTATAATCACCTGCATTATAATTCCACATAAGTTCCCGTCTCTTTGATACTCCTGCATGTCTATTCATTTTCCAAGTCAAAATCATATGGTCACTCTCTCCAACTGGTGGGAGAGATGTCAACTCAGTTATTATCAACTCTTCTAATGCTATAACCAAATCCAAAACTCTTGAATCTCTTGTTCCCTCTGTTACATGTTAAATGTGAAAACTTGCCTTATTCCCATAAGTTCTGACTGCTGTCAGTTCTAACTTCCACCAAAACTTCTGCCTTCTCTATATTCTGATAATTCTATCAAACTGCTGGTCTTGCAACAGGTTGGCACTGAACTGCGAACAGACTACAAATTCAAATCTTACCAAAGCAAGAATGCTAGTAAAAGACTTTAAAAGGCAGTAGATGATTTTGTTAAGAGTGAGAGACTACCATCCTGCTTATTGGAAGCCCAAAGTGTCTTGACAAAGTTTTATGTTTCAGTAAGGAAATACCATGAATAGACATAATTAAATTATAATAACGGAATTATCTCACGTAAAATATTATTTATTAGTAGAATTTTCGCCTGAGTATCACAGGCATTTTCAGTACATGTATAAAGCTAATTAAACAATAACTGACAATTGCACCTAAGTAGCTAATGTAAGATAACTAAAAAAGGTCAATAAATTTCCTAGCTTATTAAAAAAAAAAAAAAAAAGGAAATATACATATATATTCATATTTATTTATACTGACTATAACCGAGACTAGAATAACAATTAAATTTATTCAAAACGCAACATGTTTCATCGGATTGTCCGACTTCAGGCATGAGAAGATAGAAAGCAAGTAAACACCATAAGAAACATCGTATCACTATAAAACGACTATTATAAAATCAGTTAGCTTTGAACTGTAGCTACAGTCCGTGTTGAGGTTCTATTGTTAAGTAGCCACGTGCGTCTGATTTCACGTATGTGCCATTATCGGATAGCAGAGCCGAAAGAGTCCAGTAAATTATAGCTAAGGTTATTATTTATGTGATGAGGGTCCATAACAATTTCCTTAGACTCGACTATGCGTCGCTCCACCTCGTCACGGCATATATGAAGGTTTGAGGTTGTTGTCCAGTTTATCTCATGTTGATAAACATAAGATAAATTGAGTTTAGTTAAAAGTTAGGAAAGATTAGCTGATTTATAAAATACTATCTCCCACAAAGGAGATTTTACAAAAATATTGTAAAAATATTTGATTTTGTAACACATTCTGGTTATTATAATCACGGCTATTTTGCCTGCTTCAGTTTAGGAGTGCCCCTGTTTAACTGTCATTGGCTATTTACTCACGGATTCTTAGGGCATTGTAGATGTAAATTTACCAAAAAGTATATGTAGCATATAGAAGAGAAATTTACACATACCTTTTTCTGGGTGTTGCGGCTTTTCTTCTTTCTGCAATATCCAAAAACTACTGAGTGTGTGGAGGTTTTTGGACATCGCAGAAAGAAGAAAAGCCGCAACACCCAGAAAAAGGCATGTGTAAATTTCTCTTCTTTATGCTACATATACTTTTTGGTAAATTTACATCTACAATGCCCTAAGAATCCATCCGTGAGTAAATAGCCAATGACAGTTAAACAGGGGCACTCCTTAACTGAAGCAGGCAAAATAGCTGTAATTATAATAGTTTATTAAGAGGAGTACATGGAAGTTTTCCCAGAAATAATATACACATTCTGGTTAATTTTTCCTTTAAAAACAAGTTATATCAGCAAATCGAAGGAGCAGCAATGAGCAATCCGCTTTCTCCTGCTATTGTCAACTTCTTTATAGAGCACTTTGAACAACATATTTTTAACAACATTTTTCCTAGACCTACTCATTGGTTCAGATATGTAGATGACATTTTTGCTATCTGGAATGGCTCTTCTGATGAACTACAACAGTTTCTCTTGAAATTAAATACACTTCATCCAAGGATCCAGTTCACCCTAGAAGTAGAATTAAATAAGCAGTTAGCCTTTTTAGATCTCTTAATTCTTCGCTAACCAGATGGTAACTTGCATTTCTCAGTCTATAAGAAGAAGACCATTATATCCATGCTGAATCTCATCACCATCCCAGTCAAAAGGCAGGAACTATCAAAACACTGGTTCATCGGGCCCGCTCCTTTTGTTTTTCAGATGATCTATTACAGAAAGAATTGAAATACATTATTTTTTCTTTTTTATCTAATGGATATAAGAATTCCTTCATCAAAATACCTTTGAGTAGTTTTGATATGTCTTCCTCTTCAAATACAGAACAAATAAGGCGTATTCCTATCCCTTATGTGCAAGGCATTAGTGAAAGCATAGCAAAGGCTTTAAAAACCACTAAATATTTCTGTTGCCTTTCGACCATTTAGAAAAATCTCCACCTTTCTCACTTCTCCAAAGGACAAGCTTCCACATCTCAGTCATCCAGGTGTCTACCAGATTCCTTGCTCTTGTGGATTATCTTATTTCAGACAAACAGGAAGATCTGCCTTTATTCGGCTAGAAGAACACCAGTCTTATATTCAATACCTTGAACCTGAACAATCTGGACTTGCAGAACATGCCATCAACACTAGACAGAGTTCATTGGAACAAGAAGAGAGTCCTTCACAAAAGTAGTTTCCTCATGGAAGGGCTTTATAAAGAAACATGTGAAACTTTACTTCACTCTCCTAACTTAAACAGATCCGATGGTTTACGTCCATTCCCTTTGTGGGAGATAGGAGAGATTAGCTGATTTATAAAGTACTAACTTTTTTAATTTTATATATTTCCTTTTTCTTTAACAAGTTAGGAAATTTATTTACCTTTTTTAGTTATCTTACATTAGGATCCCAGATACATTGGAAAAAAATACAGAACACTTATGACTGAGGATGAAAGTTTAGTATGTGCATCTCTCACATATGCCAGTCTTACAAAATGATTCCAACTTTCCAAGTGTATGCATGGTAAGGTTTACTATGAACATACTTTACTAAGTATAAGTAAACAAATAGTAAATCAAATTGTTAGGCTGTTCTAACGAACTTATCATTGTTGCAGTGTTGCCATCACTTGCCTTGAGAAAATAACATCTACAGTTCCCTGTAATGACGGAGAGTGATGTTTTTAATAGAATAGAAATTGTAATCTTGAACTCTAAAATATAGGACAAAAAGCTGTCCCGAAGAGTTTTCTTGGGACAACAGGATGCATTAGCCAATTTTATGGGACATCTGGGATTCCTATCTTTCATTAGCTACTTAGGTGCCGCCTTTTGGAATTGTTAGTTATTGTTTAATTAGCTTTATACATGTACTGAAGATGCCTGTGATACTCAGGCGAAAATTCTACTAATAAATAATATTTTATGCGAGTTAATTCCGTTATTATAATTTTAATTATAAAGTTTTATGTTTAGTCTAGAAAGCAAAGGAAGAGAAGATAGTTCATCTACAATACTAATTGAATGAAGAATTTACAACCTTTTGTGGGTGGGATTCACATAAAAGAAATCAAAGGCAAGTCTTTTAGTGATTTTTATTTTATTATCAAACTTCTTATAAATGACCAAAGAAATGTACTAAACCAGTAATCAACACTCAAAACCCCTCAATAAAGGGAGACTGCAATATTACAATTCAAGGTTTTATTATTATTAACATTTGACCTCCATGGAGTCAGAGACTCATCGTGGGAGGTACTCACTATTGCATACAATGCTCATCCAACCGTGTCTTAAACTAATTCAATGTGTCCACATCCACAACACACTCAAGGCATTGCATTCCACTCACCAACCACCCTCCTTGCAAAGAACCTGCTTCTCACTTCTTTGCTCACACCCCCTCCTTATATAGTTTCCAGAAATGGCCTCTTGTTCTACTCCCCTCCCCCATTCTATGAAAAATCTCTTCCATGTCTACCTGATAACAACCCCTGACCAGGTATTATGTCTCAATCATATTCCCCGCACCTCCTATTCACAACACTCTGCAACTTACATTCTCTCAATCTGTCCTTGTACTCCACATTCCAAAGACCACTGACTACTTTGTGAATCTTCTCTGTACCCTTTCCAACATATCCTCATCACCATGAAAACCAACGACAAATCTGTGCACAATAATCGATATGAGGCGTGATCAAGGCCATATACAATGGAATCATAACCTCTCTATTTCTGCATTTCAGGGTTATTATTATTACGGGTATCTCCATGGAGTCAGTAGACTCATCGTGGAAGACCCAAACTATCAAAACAATATCTATCACATCTCTTCTTGAATTCATTTACAGATAAACTCACAACTGAGTCAGGCAATGCATGCCACTCATTCACCACCCTCCAGGCGAAAAACCTCGTTATCAAACCCCTGTTAACCACACTTTTCCTTAATTTTCAGGGATGACCTCTTGTTCTTCCATCACTATCACACAGCTGAAACATTTCCCCTGCATCAATCTTATAAAAACCTTTTAGTAATTTAAATGTTTCTATCATATCCCTCTTCTCTACTTATCAACCAACCTCTGCAATCCACAAGCTCTCAATCTATCAATGTAGGGAGCATTTTTGCATCACTCATCAACTTAGTCACTCTCCTCTGAACCCTTTCCACAACCTCTTCATCTCCAAGGAATCCAGGTGACCAGACCTGAGCACATTAATCTGAATGTGGAAGTATCAACGCTTTATAAAGGGGAATAATAACCTCTTTATCTCTGGATGTTAGCATGTTCCTCAATAACCAAGTAATCCTATGTGCAATTTTGGACACCTTAGCAATGTGTCCCCTGAACTTCATCTCCCTATCCACCAACATCCCTAAGTCCCTAGCCTCATCAATCTCTTGGAGTACTGTTCCATCTATGTAGTACACGGCTGGTAATCTTTTAATTGCAAAATGCATAACTTTACACTTTTCCACATTGAACTGACATCCATTTCCTTTTTGCCCATTTTACCAGCTTATTTAAATCATCCTGCAAACTCTCAACATCAGCTTGATTTTTTATTGCGCTACCCATCTTTGCATCATCAGCAAACAACTGAATATTTCCCTTTAAGCCATTTCCTATATCATTTATGTAGAAATTAAACAACAATGGCCCAAGCACAGAGCCCTGAGGCACACCACTGGTCACCTGCCTCATCCTGGACTCTGCTCCTCCATACACCACCTTCTGGTATATCTCCCTGAGCCATTCTCCTATCCATATCACCAGTTTAGTACCATTCCCATCTCCTCCAATTTGCACAACAGTATTCCATGGGGTATCCTGTCAAAAGCCTTAGCAAAATCCAGAAGTACCACTGTGTAGCCATTTCCTTTGTCCAACTCAGATGTCATTCTATTATAAAAAGTTAATAAAGTGCTAAGGCAGGATCGACCTTTAACAAAACCATGTTGGCCCCTATAGAGTATCGTATCCTTATCCACCCATTCTTGATTTTTGTCTTTAACCAACTTTTCCAATACTTTTACCACCACTCCCGAGATGGTGATTAGTCTGTAATTAACTACTGCAGTTTTAGAGCCACCTTTATGCAAAGGAACTACTTTGCTTTCCTTCCACTCCCTAGGGACCATACCAGAGTTCGAACTTAAGTTAAATAACCAAGTATGAGGCATTGACAATTCCTTTGCACATCCATGCAACACCTGAGCTGATATTTCTTCTAAACCTACAGCAGTGTTCACATTTAAATTTTGCAATATACTAAGTAACTCTGATTTCTTAATTTCAATTTTCACATTAGTTATTGCTACAGGAACAGAGATATTTTCACTTGGTGATAGACTTTTTAAAAGTGATCACTCAGTAACTCGACTATTATATCTGAATTGGTCACATCAATACTATCAGCACCCACTAAAGTAATCCTTCTGAAGTCATTCTTCCTTTTACCTCCTGTTTCATAGCAGAAGAACTCTTTCTGCTATGAAACCTCCCAAGTCAATAACTACACGATCACTCTCACCAATTAGAGGTAATGAGGACACCTTGCTTATGCATATATCCCCCAAACCAATGACCAGGTCCAACACTCTCACACCACATGTCCCTTCAGTTATATGCTGTTGCAAGTAACTATCTCATAGAAGATGTATAAATTCCATTTCCTTTTTGCCACGTGATATTTCCTCCTTCCAATTGACATCACCATAATTAAAATGGGATTATCCTTTATCTCCTTGGCTAAGGTAGGTCTTCCCATAAACTGATTTTGCTTTTCTTACTATGCTGGTAACCTTCCTAGCTTGAGCCTTGTACTGCTCATGGGTGTACTGATTGCCTTTTGCCTTGTAAATTCTCCTAACATTTTCTTTTTTTGCAGATCAAGCTTGATACTACTGCTACTCATCCATCTAATGCCTACCCTGTTTGTCTTCCTGACCATGGGGATGCAATCTGATACTGCCTTCCTCAGATACCAGCTGATTTTATCCCATGCACCGCTAACATCTTTTCCCTGCAATATGTTCTGCCATGGGATGGCTGCAAGCTCACCCCATAGCTTATTATAACTGCCTGACCTGTAGTTCTGTATGTATCCCTTCTTAAGAGAGAAATCCACACATTTTGCAACCTCCCAAGTCAATACTACACGATTGTTCTCACTAACTGGAGGTAATGAGGACACCTTGCTTATGCATATATCCTCTGAACCAATGACCAGGTCCATTGCTGGCAAAGGTTGGTCGATTGGTAGCACCTCTGCTACTAATGGCTCAGTTAAGTAAGTTTGAGTGCAGTTAGTAGCTGGAAGGGGACAATCATTCGATGCTGTTGGCACACTCTCCCTCGATGAGTCTTTGGACTCCCTGGAGGTGTCAAATAATAATAATAATAATGACCAGGTCCAACACTCTCACACCACGTGTCCTTTCAGTTATGTGCTGTTCCAAGTAATTATCTCGTAGAAGATGTATAAATTCCATTTCCTTTTTGCCACATGATATTTCCTCCTTCCAACTGATATCACCATAATTAAAATCCCCCATAATAATCACTAATCCTGCACGACTTTGCTGATGCATGAATTCAATATCACCCCCTGGGCCTATAGCAGCAACCAACTGTATATTTGGTTGCGTTGGTCACTATTCACCAGACCATCTCAAATGAACTATGATTCACATATCTATCATCTTGATATACTACTTTCTTTGGCTGCAACTCATCAGCTCTCAAAAACAGTACTCCCCCCCCCCCCCATTCTGTCTTCTCTATCCTCCCTGAAAATACTCTATCCATTGCATTTAATTCTAGTGACCACACATCTTCTGCTGACAGTCATGTTTCACTAATACCTACAACTTTTGGTGAGATTGCACTGACTAATGCCAAAAATTCTTTCCTCTTATTTCAAATGCTTCTTGCATTTGTATACAAAATTGCAGATTCCTTTTAGTTCTTGTACCAGCTTTAGAACTGATATACATGTCACTAATTTCAGTAGTCCCTTGCCATTTTACATCCCCTCTATTCTGCAATTTATTCCGTGAACAAGGATCAACAATTATACAATCACTGCTTAAGTTTCTCCCTCTTACACCCAACCTTTTCAATTTTAGTTTTCCTGCTCAATTACTTCAGAAAACAGTAACTTCTTCAATCGCTTATGACCTTCCATTTCCATGTTCAGATGCAACCCATCTCTTGCATACAGTTGTCTTTTTACTTCAAACACACTCCAGACATCAACAAAATTCCAGGCCTCTTTTTTTGCATATTCTTGCAATCATATCATTCATTATCATCGTTTGTCTACTTAACTCATAATTGTCAAAACAAGTCAGCACACACACACACACACACACACACACACACACACACACAATCCTCCCATTGACACTTTTCTTCTTCACGATATCTAACAATATTCTTAAATCTTTTGCTACCTGATTTATACCACCACTCAGGTCATTTGTACTCACCATAACTATCATCTTTTCTGCATCATACCCTCTCTCTAGTGTTACACCAGCCAAGCACTCCTCAGGCATACCGCTCTCCATTCCCTTAATCATAGAATCACCATATATTTTACCACTCATAACTTCATTCAAGTCCAAACAAGAGTCACTCACGGCCTCATTTTCTATGCTATTCTGCAAGACTCTTCCAGTTTCATTACTCAACTCTTACTTACTCCCCTCACTCTCACAACATCTCGTTTCTTCTAGACCTCTTGTGCTTTCATTCTGTTGACACCCAATCACTCCCATGCTATTTATTTTTTCATCAATCACCAAAGAATCTCCCATACTTAATCCCATTCTACGTAGGCTGTTCAATAAGTTATAAGACTACATTTATACAGAAAACAGATTACTTTTAATCGTCATCATTTACGTGGTCTTTTTCGCAGTAACTACTGTGAGACGTGATGCATTTGTCCCAACGTTGCGTCCACTTCTTAAACACATGTGAAAGTCCTTTTTTTGAGAGTTCTTTCAAAACCGCCTCCGCAGCTTTTACACATGCTTTGTTGCTTTTGAAATGGCGGCCTCCTAGTGGTTTCTTGAGCTGAGGAAACAGCCAGAAATCGCACGGTACGAGATCAGGACTGTATGGAAGATGTGGTAGGATATCTATGTGTTCTTCTGCAAAACGTCCAATACACAACCAGCAATATGTGGCCTTGCATTATCATGGTGCAATAAGAAGCCATTCTTCAGCAATGGACGCTTCCTTTTGACGTGCTGTACCATTGTTCGTAAAACATCCACATAGTATGAGCCGTTTACAGTATTCCCGGGTTCTACAGCATGTTGGTAAACAATGCCTTCGTAGTCAAAAAAACATGGTCATAACTTTACCAGCCGATTTTACAGTTTTTTGCTTTCTTGGGGGTAGGCGAAGACAGATGCATCCATTCACTGCTTTGTTGTTTCGTTGTAGGGTCATAGTGATACAACCAAGCTTCATCTGCTGTAATGATGCGTTTTAAGAAGTTGTCGCCTTCTTGTTCCAGTCTTTCTTTCCATTTTGTGCACACATCCACTCCATGCTGCATTTGCTCCGGTGTCAAGAGTTTGGGAATCGGGCACAAACACGTTTCAGTCCCAAATGTTCAGCCATGATTGAGTGACCATTTCCCACAGAAATATTCAGGACAACATGCAGCTGACGTACTGTGATTCTGCAATCCTCCTTGATGATAATCGCTGCTGTGTTGATCATCGTCTCTGTGATGGACGTTGAAGGTCTTCCATCACATTCAAGATCTTTCACATTTTGCCTTCCTTCCTTAAAAGTTTTATGCCAGCAAAAAACACTTGCCCTCGACATTGCTTCATCATGGAAAGCTTTGCGTATCATGTTAAAAATGTCCGATGCCGATTTTTGCAAACGCACACAAAATTTAATCGCATAACGCTGTTCCAAGGACGCTTCCATTTCGACGACTGGTTGCGGCTTGTAGGCGCACCGAAACAAGCTTGCGTTTAGTCACGTGACACTCTGGCACATCAGCCTGTATACGCCATCTATCAACCTCTTTTGTTAATACAGACAGCAATATTTCTTTATTCCACAGAAATTAATATTGTGATGAGTGGTTTTGCGACAGTAAAATTAGTCTTATTACTTATTGAACAGCCCTCGTAGTTACTTCAGCTAGAGTAATCTCTATAGTTCTAATTTCTATATTCAACCCATTTAACTCAGATTTAATTCTCAGAACCCCCTTACTGAGCACTTCCAATTCCGCTTGCTAAAGATGAAGGTCACTATTAATTTTCATGAACTCCTACCGAAGTTCTTCTGCTACGGTTCCGACGCCTGCTTCCATTCCTAATTGCTCCAGCCTATCACGACACTTCTCACATATGTCGTCGTTTTCATTCTTCTCATTTAGCCAAACAGTCCACAGATCCTTCACATTTTTCGGCACATACATGTAGCAGTTTCCACAATGCATCCATTGTGAAAAATCCAATGTAGAGCCAGATTTTCACATAGAAGTCCTCCGAGTCACTAATGTACGTCTCTTGTTGGACGCAATCTTTAGACACTGAAGTAATGAAGCAGCAGCAAAAACACAATATATGCAACACAGTTTCAAACAATAACACCAGTGGAGGATACGTGTATCCAACTGAAGCACAACTGCTGCACAATTTGAGACATAAAGCCACACTATATTTTAATTTAAAAACACGATTTCAAGTATAACTCAACATGACTGCCACATTCACTAGCGATACTGGTGTCCTCTCCTCTGCATCATTGCCATTATTTGATGCGATGTCTTCACAACTTGTGCAATGTGGCCCCTGAATTTCAAGTCCTTGTCCATCATCACTTCTAGATCTCTCATCTCCTGTACTTCTGTTAAAGTTTCAAGTATATACACTGCATTCCATTGTTGATTACCAAATCTCAAAACCTTACACTTGGCAACATTGAACTGACAGTTCCACTTACCTATAATAAATTTAGTTTAATCCTTTATCCAAGTGTGTGCAAACAAAGTTTGTGCCTGAAAGTATCTTCAGGACTGGGGTAAAGTGGTACCAACACTCCTATCTCAGTATCTCCTATACTGCAAAACACATCTCCTTGAGGATATGTATAATATTATGCATTAAGGGCCACTACCCAGACTAGTTTCGACCTTTATTGAGGTCTCTTCAGTGGGAGCCAGGCCCAGAGGTGGAGATACAAGGCAGAAGCAATGGAAGGTCATCTTTACCTATAGGAGTTGCCAAATGGTGTGCCACCTTTTTATTAAATTACTCTGGATTTAGAGAAAGATGTTGAAAGTTTATTTTTCACTTGGTTAGACTATAATAAATTTAGTTTAATCCTTTATTAGTGTGTGCACACACTTGGATAAAGGATTAAACTAAATTTATTATAGTCTAACCAAGTGAAAAATAAACTTTCAACATCTTTCTCTAAATCCAGAGTAATTTAATAAAAAGGTGGCACACCGTTTGGCAACTCCTATAGGTAAAGATGACCTGCCATTGCTTCTGCCTTGTATCTCCACCTCTGGGCCTGGCTCCTACTGAAGAGACCTCAATAAAGGTCGAAACTAGTCTGGGTAGTGGCCCTTCCCTTAATGCATAACATTATACATATCTGCAAGAAGATGTGTTTTGCATTATGGGAGATGCTGAGATAGGCATGTTGGTAGCTTGCTCCACATTTGCAAGGAGCTGCCCGGTGTTGTACCACTTCACACCAGTCCTGAAGATACTTTCAGGTGCAAACTTTGTTTGCACACACTTGGATAAAGGATTAAACTAAATTTATTATAGTCTAACCAAGTGAAAAATAAACTTTCAACAAGTTCCACTTACCTGTCCATTCATGCAATCTATTCAAGTCCTCTTGTAAGGCATTAGCATCAGCCTGACTGTGCATGGCTCTCCCTAGTTTTGCATCATCTGCAAACAGCTGGATATCACTAGATAAACCCAACCCAATATCATTAACATACAAACTGAACAACAATGGCACCAAAACTGACCCTTGTGGCACCACTGGTGACCTTTCTCTTTCGAGATACTGCATCCCCATATACAACTTTCTGATACCTATCCGACAGCCAGTCACTGATCCAACACAGAAGTCTGTTATCCAATCCCATCTGTTTCAATTTATTTAAGAGCTTGTCATGTGGCAGTCTATCAAAAGCCTTTGCAAAATCCAAGTACACCACTGTATATGCATCTCCCTTGTCCAAGGTATTTGTCACCTTGTTATAGTACATAAGTTAGTCAGTGAAACATGATCTCCTCTTAACAAACCCATGCTGATAACCACAGAGACTACTGTTGTTATCAACCCATTTCTGTATCCTACTTCTCACCAATCTCTCCACGACCTTCACCACAACTCCAGATATACAGTATGGCCTGTAATTTGAAGCTCCAGTCTTACCACCGCCTTTATGCAGTAGAACAATTTTACACTCCTTCCACTCCCTTGGAAATTGTGCTGTTGCAAAACTCTTATTAAATAGGCATGCCAATGCTACTGTCAGTTCTCTGGAACATTCCCTTAAGATGATTGGTGATATGTCATCAAATCCTATCGCCTTATTAACATCAAGGTTATTTATTTCCTCAAATATCTCCTGCTCACTCACAATTAAGCTATCCTCTCCTATGTCCTCTACACTTAAGTTCCTCATGATTCCATCCTGATCAAGATGAAACACCCTTATAAATTGATCACTGAATTCCTCAACAATGTCTTCTGCAGATATACAGAAGATAACATTATCATTCTACCACTTTCACCCCTTAACTTCATCTTTCCATGATCATTCTTCCTTCTACTTGCCATATATCTAAAAATGTCTCTAGGGTTTTTCTTAGCCTGATTTGCCAATTTCTGCTCATACTCTACTTTTGTTTTCCTTACTAAATGAGTCACTCTCCTGGCTTGTTCTTTATATTCTTTGTCTGACTAATTACCATTATTCATCTTGTACTTCCTCCAAAGTACTTTCTTTTTCCAGATTTCATGCTTAAGTTCCACATTCATCCATTTTACACCTACCTTATTCAGCCTTTTGGCCTTTGGGACATTCATACATTGATGCTGTTATGTATTTCTTTTTTAAGTTCCCATGCAGTATTTATTTCCTTACCGCTCAACTCCTCGTTCCATGTTATAGCTCGAAGTTGTCTCCTAAGCTTGTCATAATCACCAGCCTTATAATTCCACATATATCCTTTCCTTGTAAAAGTTTGCATATGACTAGCCACAACACAGGTGATTACTTCATGATCACTTTCACCAACTGGAGGAAAATGTGAAACTCCTCTAACAATTACATCCTCTGATGAAATGATGAGATCTAGAACTCTTGATCCTCGCATACCTTTGTTTACATGCTGACTGAGATAACCATCTCTCAAGAACTCGAGAAATTCATTTTCCTTATTCCCCAATGCTATCTCTTCATTCCAATCTATACCACCATAATTAAAATCGCCCATAATAATTACCCTTCCTTTGTTTATATATTTCTTCATCACCACCTTCCACATTCCCAGGCCTACAGCAACATCCAACTAAATATATCTTCCGCTCAACCTCCATGTTACACCACACTGCCTCATAACCATTGCCACTATTCCCTCCTTTCATGTCTACCTTATGTGGACTTAATTCCCATGCTATCATCAGCAGCAGTCCCCCTCCCTTCCTGCCCTTTCTATCTGCATGAAAAATACTGTACCCTTCCATTTCTATTCCTGTTATGATAAAGGAGATGAAACCATTTCATCCCCTTTATTTCTGATAATTTTGGCATTTGTAAACAAATACAACAGTTCATTTTTAGGTCTATAGCTAGTCCTATCCAAACCATATGTTGGTTGCGATTTCCCCACTACACCTGCCAAATCACCTTTATCACCACTTACCACATATACCTGCTTAGTCTCCACTTCTCCACCCACATTGCAATATATTCCATCTTCATATTCACATTCACTGCCACTTTCAATATTCACTCTCTCTATGTCATGTCTCCCTGTCCACCTAAACTACCCCCCCCCCCACCATTTCCCTGTTCCTCTTGTATTCCCGTTCTCTCTTTCTCTCTCACACTACTACTGTTTCCACTGCCAAGCACTTCTGCCTCTTCAGTATCACTCTCTTGATTTTTCTCTTCATCTTTACCTTCTGATCTCTAGCACGCATCACACACATTATATTTCATCCAGCAACACTTTCTACAGCACACTCACTCTAAAGCCATTTAAATGCAACCCATCACGTCTGTATAATTTCATTCTTCCCTCAAACACATGCCATACATCCACAAACTCCACTCCCTTCTCCTCACACAGCTCCGCCAGCATACCATTCATGATTTTGGTTCTCCGTCTCAACTCATCGTACCTGGGTAACACACTGATAACCATTCCTACCACACTGTTATCTTTCACTCTTCCCAATAGTCTCCTGATATTCATCCTCACATCCTTCTCATGTCCAGTTAAATCATTCATCCTTACAATCACAACTAACACGCGCTCGTTTCTTCCTCATGTCCAATACCTTAACTAGCATACTCATTTTCCCACTCAGATAGCAGACCTTATGGACTCTGTCAGTAACTAGCCCTCTAATTATGGAGTCTCCATGTACTGCTATCTTGGAATCACTTGTCACTTCTTTTACTCTTTGTTCTTTCATTCTGTTTTTTTCTTGCATAATTTCATTACTTTACATTAGATGCCTAACATCACTCAACATATTCATTTCATTTTGGTGTGTTTGTTTGGTAGGTCTGTTTTTTTTAAAAAAGGCAATTTTTTTTAACTTTGCAAGGTAAGGAAATGCAATGCCAAATTTAAGGATGACTAAGGACTTGAAGAGAATAGGTACTGCCAATATCTTAGTAGATGTCATTTAAAGCATTGCCAGTTATTGATCTTTTTTAGTTAATGTTTTTTTTTGGTTGCAAGGGGCATGTGGGTGATGGAATCTTGAACAAGAGAGAAGGCATTTGAGATTTTTTTTTTTTTGTCTGGGATGCCAGACTGTCTAGGAATGTATAAGATGGCAAAAAACTTATTCAGAAAACCATGGACCTTTACAAGAAATAAACATTTTTCAGTGAGACACACATTTCTAATAATACTTGGTTCTAATATTACTATTATTACCCCAAGACCTCATGGAGTCAAAGACTCATCTGGGAGGTCCTTTTATTACACACACACACACACACACACACACACACACACACACACACACACACACACACACACACACACACACACACACACACACACACACACAGCTCATCATACCGTGCCTTGAACACATTCAAACTCCTTGCAGCCACCACACTCTCAGACAAGGCATTTCAATCATTTACAACTCTGCACGAAAAAAACCTGCCTCTCACTCCCCTACTCACACCCACTTTATACAGTTTCCAAGGATGACCTCTGGTTGTCCCCTTATTTTATGCAGAACTTCTCCAGCATTAATCCTATAACAATCCCTTACCAACTTGTAGGTCTCTATCATATCTCCCCTCTTCCTCCTGTCCACCAGACTGTAAATTACATCTTCTCAATCTTTCCTCATATTCGACATTCCAGAGTTCAGAAACTACCTTAGTCAATCACCTTTGAACCCTTTCCAACATATCTTCATCCTTCTGAAAACAAGGTGATCAAATCTGGGCACAATAGTCCAAGTGTGGCTTAATCAAAGCCTTATACAATGGAACAAGAATCTCCCTACTTCTACATGTCAGTGTCCTCTGCATCATTCCCAGAAGCCTTTGTGTTGTCTTCACAATTTTGGGGATGTGTCCCCTAAATTTCAGATCCTTGCCCACTATCACCCCAGATCTCTTATTTCCTCCACCTCCAACAATATATTCTCACCAAGCATAAATTCTGCATCCCATTTTTGTTTTCCAAATTTTAAAAACTTACATTTTGCAACATTGAACTCGCATCCCCATTTCTGTGCCCAATCACTCAATTTATTCAAATCTTCCTGTAAGGCCACAACATCTTCACTACTCTTCATGGTTCGTTCCAACTTCGCATCATCTGCAAACAACCAAACATCTCCATCCAAATCTTCACTAATATCAGTAATATACAAGTTAAACAGTAATGGCCCTAAAACAGATCCCTGAGGTACTCCATTAGTGACTTTCCTTTTCCTGGATATCGCACCCCCATACACAACTTGTTGACACCTATCAGATAGTCAGTCTCCAATCCAATGCACTAATCTAATATCCAACCCCATCTGCTCTAGATTGACTGTCAACTTATCACGAGGTACTCTATCAAAAGCCTTTGCAAAATCCAAGTATATTACTGTGTATATTTCTCCTCTGTCCAAGGAAGCAGTCACTTTATTGTAATAAGCAATTGGATTACTAAAAGATGACTTCCCTTTAGCAAATCCATGCTGTTCAAAGATAATACCATTGGTGTCAACCCAACTCTGGATCCTAGTTCTCACAAGCTTCTCCAACAACTTAACCACAACAAGTGACACACAGATAGGCCTATAGTTTGATGCTTGAGTTCGATAACCTCCTTTATGAAGCGGCACAATCTTGCCCTCCTTCCACTCCTTAGGAAATTGACCGAGTGCAAGACTCGTATTAAAAAAATATGTCAAGGCCGGCATCAACTCCCTGGCCCTATTTACATCTAGTTTGCTCAACTCCCCATACACCTCTTGCTCACTTACAGTCAGTCTCTCTTCCCATCATCAACTGCTCTCAATCTCTCCATGAAGTCACATTCACAAGATCGAAAGACCTTTATGAACTGCTCATTAAGTATATCCACCACACCTTCTGCAACAGCTGTCTTTATACCATTTTCTCCAATCAGTGTCATCCTGCCATAATCATTCTTTCTTTTGCTGGCTACATATCAAAAGAACTCCTTAGGATTCTTTTTGGTATCATTTGCTAACTTCTGTTCATACCTCTTATTAGCTACCGTCACCAACCAAGTCACCCTCCTTGCCTGGTCTTTGTAGACCTCATGGAATTGGTTATTTCGACTTCTTCTATGCTGCCTCCACAATGCCCTTTTTCTCTGTATCGCATGTTTAATCTTTTATTCATCCATCTCACACCTACCTTATTTAACCTTCTCACCCTTGGAATACATTTAGTCATTGCATCTACTAGATAGTTTTTGAAACCCCCCCCCCCCACCAAGCTGCATTGATCTCTTTTCCAGCTAACTCCTCATTCCATGCTACACCCACAAGCTGTCTCCTGAGCTCTTCATAATCTCACCCCCCCCCCCTTGTAGTTCCACATATACCTTTTCTCATAGAGGTCTTCACACTGCTGGCAACCACCCAGGTAATCACCTCATGGTCACTCTCACCAATTAGTGGATGATTTGACACCTCATTTATAATTACATCCTCTGATGAGATGACCAAATCCAAGACCCTCAATCCTCGGGTGCCCTCTGTTACATACTGTCTGAGGTAGTTATCCCTCAAAAACTCAAGAAACTAATTTTCTTTACTTCCAGTTGCTATCTCATCATTCCAGTCTATATTGCCATAATGATCACCCTTTTCTTATTTACTTGGCTAATTTGATTGTACATTTCATTATCACCACCATCCACATTACCTGGTCTATAACAACATCCCACCAAGTATTTGATTCCATTCACCTCTATCTCACAACATACTGCCTCAAAACCACTGACACTATTTCCCTCTTGCATCTCCACTTTATATGGACATAACTCTTTCTCTATCATCAATAGCACTCCCCCACCCTTTTTACCCCCTCTGTCCTCACGAAACACATCATACCCATCCATCTCTATTCCTGCCAGGATGTCATCCTCTTCCAACATTCTTTGGGTGAACAGACACAATTAGTGCAACCATTTCATCTGCCTTGTTTCTTATACTTCTAGCATTTGTATACAAACACAACAGCTAATTTCTGGATTTACAGCTAGTTCCATTGATACCACTCACTCGATGTGATCTCTCCATGCTCAACTGGGGCCATTTCCCTTTCTGCCCATTTCTTCTACAGGGTGTCCCAAAATTCATGCAAGAAGTAATTTTGATACAAAACATAGGTTTTTACTTAAAAATTGTAATTTCTTATTGATTCATAAAGTATACAGTATAGGGTTATGCATGGAATAGCATATCGGGTAAATGGCCTCCACGGCTTTGCTGGCACATATGCACTCTTTTGTCAAAATTTTCCATGGCCGTTTTGCATAAATGTGGCTGAATTTCGTTGATACAGCGCTCAATTTCCTCCTTCAAGGCGTGGGTGGTCGTGGGCTTGTTGGCATAAACCTTAGACTTCAAAAAAACCCCAAAGAAAAAAGTTCAATACCGTTAAGTCACATGATCTGGGCGGCCAATTCTGATCACCAAAACGGGAAATTACACAACCAGGAAATGACTCGTTTCATTTGAATTGTTTCGTTTCTCGGGCTGTATGGCATGTGGCACCGTCTTGTTGAAACCACATGTCGTCCACATCCATATCTTGTAATTTAGGCACAAAAAACTGGATTATCATGTCGCGATAGCGAGCACCATTAACTGTTATTGCCTTACCAGCTGCATTTTCGAAGAAGAAGGAATGGACTAATGATGCCTCCAGCCCAAAATCCGCACCGAACAGTGACATGTTGTGGATGCATTTGTTTCTCAACAATCACTCGTGAATTTTCTGAACCCCAAATGCGACAATTATGTCGATTAACGAAGCCATCAAGATGAAAATGAGCCTCATTGCTGAAGATGATTTTGTTCGAAAAATAAGCATCCACTTGTTGTTGTTCCATAATCTATTCAACAAACTCTCTTCGCTGTGTGTGGTCATTTTTAAACCCTGAACTGTCAGCTCACGCTGTCTTTTTTTTCTCGTTGGCAACACTTTACCACACAAATGGCGCTAAATTTAAATCTTGCGTGAATTTTGGGACACCCTCTCCAATTCCAACTGTTTCCTCTCAATGCCATGTCATCCCATTCCTTTCCACACATGCTCTCACCTCCTCTTCGAGCATCCACCCTTCTCACGTTGTGTACCCCTGTCCACCCTGAGACTCCCTGTTTCCCTGCTCCTCTTGCACACCCTTTCTCTCATTTTCTATACTCATGCCACTCACTTCCCCATTCATAACCACCTCTTCAATCTCTCCTGCTCTTCCACATCACTTCCCGCTTGATCTGATTAATTTTCTCTACCTTACAGCAGCAGTCTCTCCAAGCGACTCACCATAACCGCCCAAATGCAGTCATTGCTCCCATAGAGTTTAGTCCTTCAAACTCATTCCACACATTAACAAACTGGTGTATAGATAGAGGGGAGTATGTTAATGGGGATAACAATTAAGTTGTGCAATTGTAATAATAAACCACATTTTTGCAACCAGTCTTGTTATTTAATAGCCACACCTCATATATAGAGGATGAAATAGAATTTCCCAACCGAGGCTGAACCTTGTCCTGGATTACTTTTACTATATGAAAACTTTGCATTGCCTTGAAGAGATACACGTCTTTACAGTTAACCAATACAGACTGTTTTTGAAGCAGAGTATCGTTAACCTATTACAGTTGTACTGAGTAGCATGGAAAAAATTTAGTAGACATGCGAGAGAATGTTGTTGAAAGGTAGCTGAGAAAAGTAATTAGTGCATTATTGTTCAGATATAACAGCAGCACATTGACAAAAAAAAGAGGAAAGAAATTTTACGTTATCTTTAAAAAAAAAAAAAATAGCTAAAAAAAAAAGTAAAATATGCAGTCCACAAAATTACAAAGTGAATACGAAGATATACTGGAATGGTTTTAAAAGATGGGTTGAGCTGTGTAGAAGAAAGTGATTTTTAATTGATGAATAGTCCGTTTTTTTCCCCCATTTTTCTACGTTTTTGAGTGCTAAATCGTTTCTCTGAATACGAGTGCACTTCAGTGGTTGTTTTTTGGAAGTTAGTTGCTGTCGCAATATAATATATTTTGGTTACCTTCAGAATCGAATGCACAACGGTGGAAGACAAAACGAAGCTACGTTTTCATTACTGTATTGAGTTATATTTCATTTTATTTAGTGTACTTAAATGTTTTGTTTTGCTTGTAATTGTTTGTACCTTTTTTCTATTTATTTAACGGAATTTATTAATTGAATAATTAACGATTACGCTACTCGGCAGTAAGGAATGATGACGGATTCAGCAGCAGTCACAAGTGGCGTATCGCCAAGTCCTCCGCTATTTAAGAACTCAATTATTAGCAATATCATAAGGGACTTTGTGGCATGTATGCGTCTCGGGAATTAGATATGTGGCTTGTGAAAGAGAGCGGAGAGCGTATATGCAGGCAGTTGGAGGAAATAAGTGCATTAGAAATACCGATATCCGACTTTGTTGCCCCAGGAACGGGGAATGAATGTAGGAAGACAAGTAGTGTGATAGGAGAGAATGAAAAAAAGACATATATGAATGAGAAAATAATAGTTGATAGTGCGGAAGGTGTGAGTGATTTAGGAGATGGTTTTGTTTGGGAGAGTGAATTTAGATTAAGAGTGACTGACCTGCAGAGGGAGATAAATGAGTTGAAAGAGGAGGTGGAATGTCTTGTGAATGAGAGCACAAGTATGAAAGATAAGATTAGGAGAATGGAGGAGATAAATGCAAGGAGAATCAGAGTAGGAGAGAGAGAGAATTTAGGGAGTATGAGTGAGAGGTATGGGGATGCTAGAAGAGGAGAGAATGGAAACAGTAGAAGAGAGGAAATGAGAGAGAGGTATGGGAATGCTAGCAGAGAGGATGGAAACAGTAGGAGAGACAGAATGAGAGAGGGATATGGAAGTGCTAGAAGTGGAGAAAATGGAAACAGTAGGAGAGAGGGAATGAGAGAGATGTATGGGAGTGCTAGAAGAGGAAAGAATGGAAACAGTAGGAGAGAAAGGTATGGGAATGCTAGAAGAGAGAATAGCAGTAGAGGAGAGGGAATGAGAGAGACCTATGGAAATGAAAGAAGAGGAGAGAATGGAAACAATAGGAGAGAGGGAATGGTAAGAGGTATAATGTATGGCGACTCAATGATCCGTGGTGTTCAAGATAGTATGCATGGGGAGTGTTTGCCAGGAGGAACAATAGAAAGGGTGGCTATGGCAATTAAGAGAGGTGAAAGGGTGGATGAGATGATTGTGATGGTAGGAACGAATGACTTGAGTGGTAATGTAAGTCGGGCAGCGAGAGATATGAGGTTTTTGCTTGAGACTGTACGGAAGAAGACAGAGAGGAAAAATAGTGTGTGTGTGTGTGTGTGTGTTGCCTAGGTATGATAATGATGAGCTGAGCAGAAGAGCAGTGATATTGAATGGCATAATAGCAAGAATGTGTGAAAAGAGAGGACTGGTATATGTGGATGCTTGGAGTGCATTTGAGGAAAGAGAGGAATTGTATGCGAGAGACCGTTAACATTTGAATGAGGAAGGACGTAGGCATCTGGAGAGATTGCGGTTCTGAAAGAGTCAGCGTGTCCCAGGGAGGTTGATAGCAGGGGTGGCCACTTGTGGGAATGGATACTTGGGAGAAGGGAGACAATGTCATGTAACACTGAGCCCAGTGGAGTCTAGAAGGGATAATGCTGGGTATAGAAACAATAGCATTTATATGCTTTATACTAAAGCCAGGAGTATCCGAAATAAGGGAGAGGAATTGATGGCGCAGATAGCATCAGCCAGGCCAAAAATTATTGGGATCACTGAGACGTGGTTGACAGAAGGGGATATAATAACAGGAACAGAAGTCGCTGGGTATAGCATTTTTCATCAGGATAGGAGGGGTCGGCGTGGTGGTGGGGTACTGCTTATGATAACCTATGTCCTCTAAGAGTGGAGGCTTTGGAAGGAAGTGAGACAAATGATTTTGAGAGCATATGGTGTGAGGTAGAGGTAGGCAAGACAGGTTATTTAGTGGGGTGTTGCTACAGACCCAGGAGCATGGAGGATGGGGACCAGGAGATGTTTAGACAGCTAAGTTTAGCAAGTGCAAGAAGAATGATTGTTATGGGAGTAGTATAAATTGGAGAGAGGAAGATGCATGTAGCAATAGTGGAATGGGATTTCTAGAATTCTTGAGGGACAAATGTCTTAGGCAACATGTAACAGAGGGAACAAGAGGTTCAAGAGTTTTAGATTTGGTTATAGCATCAGAAGAGTTGATAATAACTGAGATGACATCTCTCCCACCAGTTGGAGAGAGTGACCATATGGTTTTGACTTGGAAAATGAATAGACATGCAGGAGTATCAAAGAGACGGGAACTTATGTGGAATTATAATGCAGGTGATTATAATAGTCTCAGACATCAACTTCGGGAAGTTTCATGGAGGGAGGAATTGTAAGGCCGGGATATCGTTAGTGCGTGGGAAATTGTGAAAGAATATTTGTTAGCAGCAATGGTAAGTTGTATACCACGAGTGAAGAAGAAGAGGACACAATTTGGAGTAAAGTGGATGACAAACAATATTAAACAGGAATTGCATGTGAAAAAGAGGCTGTGGAAGAGATATAAGGAGACAGGTGAAGAGAAGATGTGTGAAGAATATAAGACACAGGCCAGAAGAGTGACTAGTGTGGTAAGGAAAGCAAAACTGGAATATGAGAGGAGATTGGCCCTAAGATCCAAAGAAAATCCTAGGGAATATTTTAGCTATGTGGCCAGTAGGAGGAGAAATGACTGTGGAAGAATGATATTGTGGGATAAAAAATGGGAATAGAGTGACTGATGCAGAGGACATAGTGGAATTGTTCAATGACCACTTTATTGGAGTATTTCATCCTGGAGGAGTCAGTTTTAATGCTAGAGGGATAGGGCAGGTTCAAGGTTTAGAGGTAGAGGAGTAGAGTGTGTTTCAGATACTGAGAACTCTGGATGTCAATAAAGCTTTTGGACTGGATGGTATTTCACCACAAGTTCTGAGAGAATGTGCTAGGGAACTGACAGTGCCTTTAACCTGGCTTTTCAATGAAAGTCTGACTTCGGCAAAGGTGCCCAGGGAATGGAAGGAAGGTAAGATAATGCCATTGCATAAGGGTGGTATAAGACTAGAAGTGTCTAATTATAGACCAGTCTGTGTGTCATCAGTAGTTCTTAAGATCTTGGAGAAAGTAGTGAGGGACCGTATACAGTACTGGGCAGATGAGGGTAATGTTATCTGTGAGAGTCAACATGAATTTGTGAAAGGGCGCTCTTGTTTTAGCAATATGCTAGCCTTTTATAATAAAGTTACAAGAACATTAGATGAGGGAAAGGCATATACTGCAATTTTATTAGACTTAGCAAAGGCATTTGACAGGGTGCCACATGATAAGCTGATATTTAAGTTGCAACACATGGGTCTGGATGTCAGATTGGTCAACTGGATTCAGGATTGGCTGTCTGATTAGGTATCAGAGAGTTGTGTATGGTGGAGCAGTTTCAAAGAGACAGAAGGTTACAAGTGGGGTCCCACTGGGCTCAGTACTAGGACCTATATAGTTTAACCTTTATATCAATGACATTGCCAGTGGATTGCAAGGGAATATTCAGTTGTTTGCAGATGATGCGCAGCTGGGAAGGATTATTAGTAATAGTGCAGATGTGGTAGCCCTGCAAGAGGATTTGAATAAGCTAGATAGATGGGTAAATGAATGGGGGTGTCAGTTTAATGCAGCAAAATGTAAGGTCTTGAGGTTTGGGAAACATCGATGGGATGCTGCATACTCCATGGGAGGAGTTATACTGGAGGAAGTTGGGGAGACAAGAGATCTGGGGTTGATGATTGATAGAAACCTGAAGTTTAGGGGACATATTGCAAAGGCGGTGAAAGTAACACAGAGGATTGCTGCAATTATGAGAAGGACATTGACCTGCAGTGATAATAGGGTTATCATTCCGTTGTATAAGTCTCTGATCAGACCACACTTGGATTATTACTCTCAGATTTGGTCCCCAGGATTTGAAGGGGATAAATTAACTGTGGAAAAGATACAAAGACGGATGACAAAGATGGTCTCAGGACTGTACAAGGATAGTTATGAGAATCGGATGAGGGAATGTGGACTGCAGAGTTTGGCGGATAGAAGGAGGAGAGGTGATATGATTGAGACTTTAAACTGTTGAGAGGTGGTTACAGGGTTGACACTGGGGAGTTCTTTCACTTTGTTGAACAGCGGGAAGGAGTGATGACAAGAGGCCATCCCTGGAAGTTACGAAAGGAAACTGTGAGCAAGAGGGTGAGGAGTGGTTTTTTTGCATGGAGGGTGGTTGAGCCGTGGAATGCATTGCCTGATAAAGTGGTGAGGGCGAGAATGGTCAATGAGTTTAAGGAGTGGTATGATAGACTTTGTGTTTCTTAGGGGGAACCTCCCCTCGATGAGTTTTGATAGACTATGTTCTTAGGAAGGACCTCCCACAATGAGTCTTTTGACTCCATGGAGGCCTGAATAATAATAATAATAATAACATGAATAGATTTCACATTGAGTGTGGAGGAAAGGAAATGAATATAAAGAGAATGAATATAATGGATATAGAAAAGCCAAAAAAGTGATAGTGAGGAATGTATTAATGTAAAAAGGGTAGAGAAATAAGGATGGAAGAAACAGAAAGACAGAGTACAGACATTGCAATTCTTCTTTTCAGCTATTTTCTGTCCACTGCTGGACAAAGGCCCTCCTCCAGTTCCTTCCACCTTTCTCTATTCTTGGCAATGGGTGTGACCAATTTTCCCAACAAAATTTGACAATTCATCTTTCACCTTCTTTTAGGATGTCCTCCGTCTCATTTCCCTTCTTTTGGAATCCAATTCGTTAGTATGGTGGTCCATCACCCATCTTCTCTTCTGGATAGATGTCCAGCCCATTTCCATTTAGTCGCTTGTGGTGAAGAATGATGTCAGTGATACAAGTCTGGCTTCCTATCTAAGTGTTTTGCTTCTTATCTTTTAATGTGATGCTTAGCATCAGCCTCTCCATTTTTCTTTAAGTTGTTGCTAGTTTATTTGTCAGTGCTTTTGTTAGAGACCAAGTTTCACAACCATACTTGATGACTGCAAGTATACATTGATTAAATGCCTTCCTTTTTAAACAGAGTGGGACATCATTGTTTTGAAAAATGCTTTAATTTTCTGAATGCACTCCAGCAAGTTGAACTTTTCTGTTTATTTCTTTTTGGAGTCCACAGTTTTGATCAATGAGATGACCTAAATATGTATATGAAAAGATTCTTTCCAAGAAATTGTTTTCTATTATGTTTTTGATGTTACAAAATGATTAAACATGATTTTAGTTTTTTTTCTGTTTATTTTTAGGCCAACTTTTCTGCTTTAATGAATATAGGTCTTCTATTATTATATTAAGGTCTTCTGGAGTGTTGGCAAAAATTATGATATCTGCATATCTTAGGTGTGTTAACTTTCTGTTATTAATTTTTATACCAAGGTTTGTCCAGTTTATATTATTAAATATTTCTTGAAAGACTGCTGTAAAGATTTTGGTTGATAGAGTGTCTCCTTGTTGGACACCTTTTTCAATTGATATTTTATTGCTATTTGTGTGAAGTTCAATTGTTGTTGTTGCAACAATTACAAACTAGATGAAAAGAAAAGCTATATGAAAAGTGTTCTCTTTTTCTCTCTCTCGCACACATACATGTAAAACATAAAGAACCATGGTGAAATATGTATTCAAGTAATTAAGAAGAAACAGAAAAACTGAGTGAAGAGACTTCCTCACTCACACACTGAGCATAGAGGTAGACACAACAAAAGAGGACCAAGAATTCACACACACACACATATATATATATAGCTGGACATTGAACAGATGTGGACATATATATATATATATATATATATATATATATATATATAAAACACCCACACATGAAAGGTTTTGTTACAAACCTATAGTATAGTTGTACCTGAGTGGGCTAAGGATTTTTTCCCAGTTTTTATTAATTTTATATATTTTTTGGTATTTTTATTTATTTTTACAAATTCTGGAAACCCTAATCTAGAGACCAAACATGGAACTTTTCCAAGTCACTTCAAGCCTCCAATAAGTGGGGAAGTGGTCTAACAACAGACAATGAAATGCATCTCCTACCTAAACACAATCGCAAACATCCATGCCCATGGGATTTGGACCCACAGCCTGTTTGCTGGAGAGTGGGTACACTAACCACTTGGCCAACCAGGCTGACAAATGCTTACACTTTTGTTTACAAGCTTAAGTGGAGGAATAGCGATATCTGGTTTGGCAGAACAGTGTCCATGAAACTACCTAAAAGGGGAACAGAATATGCTTTTATCAAAAATAATATTAATGGAATTTGAGATCAATGAGAAGAAAAATAATTTTCAATTAAGGGAATACCACCAACACCAAAAGATTTGCAGATATCCAGACTACTCAGGATTGATTCTTCTGGTGTCTTTTTGATGAGAGATCAGAGGAATCTATTCCTCAATACAATGCAATTTTTAATGGTATTTGTGGCATACTAACATTTATTACACACAATTATTTACAAGAATATTGTATAAATTTTTGAAATTATGCAAAAATCCTGCAATGTTTTGACCAGAAACTAACTGTTATCATAACTGCATCAGAATAATCACAAGAACGTGCCAGATGCCACCTAGTGGGTGATAAAATAAGATAACAATTAAAGCACAAATTTAAAATTAAGTGATTTGAAATAAAATTTAATTTGATAATGAAATGACAGCATTATATTAAATTAAATTTTAAAAAATTAATTAGAAGGGACAAAATGCACTATTGCTATTTATGAGGTGAAACTCTCCCGAAAACCCTGGTAAAACTCTCTTTAAATTACTGCTCAAACCTAAACTTGCACTGATGTAAAAGGTAAGTACTGGACCATAGGATATTGTGATCATTGTCCACTCCATGCTGAACAAGGCAAGGTAAGAACAATGTCAATAAACATCAAGTTTATTGTTGTCAATTTAAGATTGATGTTCTTGTAGTCATATTTTAACAGAATGTCCTGTTTGTTCTAAAGTACAAGTAAAGGCACTTCCACTGAACTTGATAAACATTGGGGAGGGGGCTATTTATCTTTTGTGGATGGTAACCAAGAGGAGGTTTTGTTCATAGGGAAAAATGTGGGACCTAAATCATATCTTTTCAAGATCTTAGCAATTTTCTCAGAGATGCTTGAAGTATATGGGATATATATCCCATAAGAGTCCAAGATGCATTTAAACTTCCTTGAGATGAAACCATTCTGTAGTAAGATGCACTGAATGGTGCTCAATTCTTGTTGAAGAGCTTGGGAATCGGAACAGATAACATGTGCTTTGTTGAGCATAGATTTGAAGATACCTATTTTTTTTTAGAAAGATGATGTACTGAATCTTGGTGGCCTGTGAAAGTAGGTTTACAGTTAATAGACATAGCAAGTATTCCAGGAGGGGTATGGGAGAGGAGGATGTCCAGGAAGGCTAATTTTCCATCCTTTTCTTTTTTGATAATGAAGTTGATGCACTGGTGTAGACTGTTGATTATGGTTAAAAAGTTAAGTAGAGATTCTTCGGAGTCTGGCCAGATGGCAAACATATCTACATATCAAACTGAAAGGAAAGTTGGCGTTACATGAAGAGAATAGGGATTCTTCAAGATGCTCTAAGTAGAAATTAGAAATCTAAATAGAAATCTGATAGCAGTTGCAGAGTATCAAGAAGAGATACATTAGTAAATAGGAACTGGATATTAAATCTAATCATGAGGTTTGTAGGCTGAAGGGCTAGGTTTTTGTTCATCAAAAAATATGACAGATTCTTCACAGAGGCTTGTGTATGCTCCCTGTATGGAGCTTAAAAGATGAGCAAGGAATTTGGCTGTGCAATAGATGGGAGAGGCTATGAAATCCACTATTGGTGCGAGTGAAACTCTTATGTATTTTTGGAAGGCCATACATTTTAATAAAAACATGGGCTTTTATTAAAATGCATCTTCAATATTTTGATAATATCTTCATCCCAACTGATCACTTTGTTCAGTAAGGAATTAAGTTTGTTAATTTGGCTGTTGGTAGGTCTCTGAGAAATCTTGTAAGTGGAATGATTTTGTAAAGAGAAAACCACTCACTAGGTGGCATCCAACATGTGGCTCAGCTCTGTAAATAGGATCAACATTCTTTGTTCTAGCATCACCTTGTGATTATGCTGATGCACTGATGATGATCACTTAGTTTCTGGTGTCTAATACATGTGTCTAATAAACATAAATGGAATGTAAGGTTAATGGAGTACAAACAGCACTCAGAAATGATTAAAAATTGTTTACATTCTTCCAATATTCTGTTTCAGTCACAGAGGCATCTTCAGGGAGACCTAACAATTGTAATGCACAAACAAAGGAAACACAGTACTAAATGATATACATCCTAGAAGATAATGAGGCAGTGGTTGTAAATTGGTATCTTGAAGGATTAATTTTTTCCATATTTTGGAAAGTTTCTTACATCTGTATTTATTTAAATTATGGCTGTTTTCTGAGGATGGCCGCAGATTCTAATCTGCAGCATCCTCAAAGCTCCATCAAAGCAGATCCAAATCTGCTTTGATGGAGCATGTGGTTTTTCTCCAGTTGAACTTATGGGTGGTATCCAATGCATGATCTGCAAGACCAGACTGACCATAGTCATAACTGTAGGTGTATTTTTGGTGTTCATCTATAAGAATGGTGGCTGATCTACCTCTCTGCCCAACGAATATGCCAATGTGTAGGAATAGGAAACCTTCCCATCAACACCAGGAATTGAGAGAGAGAGGAAGAAGAGGTCTTTAGTGGAATGGATATGAGTAGCTAGTTCAGGTGAGGCTTAAAAGCTGGGCAGAGTTGAATTTCTTTAAGGATATGTCTATTTCTTTAGATGCATTCTGGACATGGGGATGGTGAAGACATTCTTGAAATCTTCTGAAAGGGTGGTCATGGAATGGTGGAAGGATTGATTATTTATTTTTAAGATTGTACAGAATCATAGTCATTGGATAGAAAGGTACATCATATATAGCTGAGCTCTGTTGAAGAGAGGCTTCACTGGAACAAGCACTATTATTTTGAATAATGCCATATTGTTGAGGGGGGGGGGTTATGGGAAAAGTTAATGAATGTGTCTGTATGAGTGAGCTTTCTGTATACTGTGAAGGAGAGGTTACCTCTCCTTCACAGTATAGGTGTGTAACTAAAGTGTCTAGAAAGGGTAGACTATTGTTAGTTTGTTTTCCATCATAAACTAGATTCCTGGATGTAGACTATTAAGGTGACAGATGAGAGAAGTTAATGTGGCTAAGATATGCAGATATTGTGTTCTCCAATTGGCCTAATGGTCCAGATGCATTTTAAAAATAAATAAATAAATAATAAAGTTCCCTGTTCCTGCCAATTGGCATATTTTGGCCAGACAGATAAGATCAGCCACCATCTGCATAGCTAAACACAAAAAAAAGATCTACCATGTCTTGGTTACTACTCATAGGATCAACTGGAAAAAAAAACTATGCTCCATCACAGCAAATTTAGAAAAGAAATACTGTTTTTATTATTTATAATGACCTCAGAAAAATCAGCCTAATTTAAATAAATACAGATGCAAAGAATCCTTTGAAATCCCAGTTTTTACAACTGATGCTTCCTACAAATGCCCACAGATGGCAGCCCACCTAGATAGGATTAGTCTTGTATCCATGTTTTTTTAATATTGTGTTACCTTTGCACTTCTCTGAAGATGTGTCTGTGATGAAATATTAGAAGAATTAAAATAGCTTTTAATCTTTTCTCAGTGTGTTTATACTTCAACAATACTGAAAAAAGATTAAAAACTATAGAAAATATTAAAAACCAAGCACTTAAGCCTTAACACACACACAGTTGCAATAAATATCAGGGTGTGTGTGTGTGAATGTGTGTGAGAGAGAGAGAGAGATGGGCAAAAGTTGCAGCTAATAGTCTTGAAAAGGAAACAGAAGGCAAAAACTGCCATTTGAGCAGGAGAAAGGTGCTTCCACCCACTTGAAACATTTAAAATCTGCTTTGGATTTGCTGATGATGTTTTTGTATGTTCTGCCTAGGTTTAATGTGAAGCTGAAGTTTGGTTTCAAGTAATTTGTGTTGAATGATAAATTTTTTGACTGCTTTGGCATGCTTGTTAAAAAACTAAAGAATGTAAGTCTTAATTCCTGCAAGGATTATTTCAGTTAGTAGATGTTTGGTTCAGAAGGGTGAAAACAGTACTCAGCTCAAGAAAAGAAGGAGAAGAAATCATGGCAGTTGTCCCATTTGGCTCATCAGTATGATTTTGGACATTTCATGGAAAATGATTTCATAGAAAAGGTCTGGATGAAGTTATGGTCAGCTACCAAGAGGAAAAAAGAATTGAAATCTACAGCACATTTATCAAGAGACATTAAGGAGAGTGGAGTGAATTATCAAGTATTGTATCAAGTATTATCAGTAGTGAAATATGAACGTTGATGGAAGAGATGCTAATGCATCTCTTCCAGTTTAAATGGAACTGGAGAGAAGGATGCTAGTTTGAGTTGTGAGCAATGAAGTCTTCCAAGGAAGATGACCTCACTTCAGATATTTCAATGCATGTGAAGGACATTATGGAACTGATTGGGACTTCCCATAGCATATTAACTCTATAAAGGTCTGCCAATAATACTAATAAATTTTCTCTTCATAATAAAACTTACATAACAGTGTTAATTCCTGCAATCTGCTGGAACATTTGCAAGGCACAGCCCACTATAAGAGCTCGGAGTAGTGTAGGAGTGCGTATAATCTCAACAATTATGGGTGACTTGCCTGTAAAATAATGAAGAATAAGTTAATTTTTTTTCTTTGTCATGAAGTTACTTCTTTGAGTTTTTGTGCACTGAATTGATTTAAAAATCGAGATGTAAGTGGAAGGCATCATAATAATAAATAATTATGGAAGTCACTTAAATAAATACTGAGTACTCTGGATGTCAATACAGCAATGGAACTGGATGGGATTTCACCATGGGTTTTGAGAGAATATGCTAGAGAACTGACAGCTCCGTTGACCTGACTTTTCAATGAAAGTCTGGCCATGGGAAAGTTACCTAACGAGTGGAAGAAGGGCAAGACGGTACCATTTCATAAGGGGTGGTAGCAGACTGGAAGTGTCCAACTATAGACTAGTTTGTATTTCATCAGTGGGTGTTAGGATCTTGGAAATTAGTGAGGGACCATTTATAGCATTGTCATTTTAGTATTATAATTGCCTTTTATAATAAAGTGGTAAGAGTGGTTGATGAAGGAAAGGCATATTCTGCCCTATTTTTGGATTTTACAAAGGCATTTGACAGGGTACCACATGATAAGCTGATATTTAAGTTGCAGCACATGGATTTTTAGATTTAGAAGAGATGGGTTAGCGAACTGGATTTGGGATTTTGTACATAACAGTTGACTCAAATCAATTTAAATTAAACAGACTAATTGAAATTGTTTATTAGCAATTAGTATTGTTTTTAATTACTGAAAAATAAACTGTTTAGTTTTATACAAGCATATTTATACAAATCATCTCTAGGTATGCAATTATATTTCTTCTCTCTAAAATCATTCTATAGAGTGACAAAATAAATAGTGATTGAGGTGTTTGATATGAGGAGTAAGCAAGCAAAAGAGTTGATAGTGGTAAGAGGGACAAATGACTTTATAAATGACAAAAAAAAGTAAGATTGGGCATCAGGAGGTTGTTCAGAAGGATAAAAGATAATAGTGTGATAGTAAAGGAGTTGGTAAAGATGAAGCAAGATATGAAACAGATGGGGTGAAATGAAGAGAATTGTACATATGTATGAAGAATGATATGTGATATGGATAAAAGAAGGATAAAAGATAATAGTGTGATAGTAAAGGAGTTGGTAAAGATGAAGCAAGATATGAAACAGATGGGGTGAAATGAAGAGAATTGTACATATGTATGAAGAGTGATATGTAATATGGTATGAAGAGTGATATGTAATATGGTATGGAAGAGAGGGAAAATGCCAGTGGAAATCAATATTAGTGACATTATATAAGAAAGGAAATAAGCTAGAATGTAAAAGTTACAGAACATTGCTTTGACAAGTCACCTTGGTAAGGTGATGATGATAATGTTGACAGAAAGATTGAGACCACAATTGGAAGTGTACCTTGCAGATGAGCAAACAGGATTTAGGAAAGATAGAAGTACAATTCAACAGATTTTGACAATGCAGTTAATAGCAAGAAAGCTGAGAGAAAAAACAAAAAACATATATACTTCCTTTGTCGATTTTCAAGAGGCATTTGACAGCTGACCAGAAAGTGACATTAGCAGTGCTAAAATCCTATGGAATTGACAGAAAACTAATAGTCATATTAAAAGATGTTTATAAGAATGCAATGGCAACAGTTAGAATAGGAGAGGATTTGGGAAAATGGTTTAGAACAAGCAGAGGTAGTAGACAGGAGGAACCAATATCACCAAGCATTTTCACAGCACATTTATAAAGAGCAATGGACAAAATGAAAGAAGATGCAAAAGGAATATCAGTACACGGGATGAGAATTAACAATCTGAGATTCATAGATGATATTGTTATTATTGAAGAAGACGAAAAAGAACTACAAAACACATTGAAACTGTTAAATGAGGAAGGGAAGAGATTTGGACTTATTATGAAATAGTAAGTCCAAATGGAAAAAATGAAGACAATGGTATTTGGTGAGAAGAACATGAAACAAAAAATAGAAGTGGATGTAGAACAATTCACATATTTGGGAAGTAAAATGACATATGACTTGAACTGTAAAAAAGAAATAAAGATCAGGATTGTAAGGGGAAAAACAAATGTGAAAGCCATGGATAACATCTGGAAAAGTAAAGTGATCAACCTGCAAACGAAATTAAGAGTACTAGAAATATGCATCTTTAGTGGTGACCTTGGTAACCATATGGATCTGAAATGTGGGTAATAAGGAATCACGAAAAAGAATTTTGGTATTTGAAAGAATTTGCTGCAGGAAGATTCTAAGAATAGGATGGGTATAAATGAACAGCACTATCGGAAGGTGCATTATTTGGACACATTTGCAGAATGCGTGGAGACTGGAAGATATGTTTGGTATTATGGATAGTGTAAACAGAAAAGGTAGACATAAAGGACTTATGTGGAATAGGGATTACAGAAACTGTGACACTGTGCATAGGACAAAGATGGTGAAGGAGGCATCAGACATGAACAGGCGGTGTACCCATGGATCATGATGACGATGATGAAAGAGTGAAGAAGACGAAAACAAATGATGTCAATATGAAAGAGGTAACAAAAGACTAGTGAGTAGCATTGCATGGGTATTTGATTATTAGATATGTGGTAAATGAGAAGATAACATAAGGTTAGTTTTCCTGGAGATAAAATAAATAGAGTGATTGAGGCTTTGGATCTAAGGAGTAAGTGAGCAAAAGAACCACAAGAACAAGGAATTCTGTAAATTACCGGATAAGGGAGAGAGTAATATTTGTCTTTTGGAGATGTGACGACAGTATTAAATTTACAAACCGGATGGAAAGAGACTTGTAGGTCAATCGGCAAAGTAGTCTTGCTTTTTTTGTTTTTATTTATTATTTTTTTTATAGGCCTTTAACATATAGAAGACAAATTCAGGAAACCTCTTCTTGAAGAGGATTAAGATGAAGGCCATAATTATTATTTATTTTATCGAACATTTTTGTATTAATCATTAAAGTTAAAGATAACTCTCACAATAAATAGCTCCTCGTTTAGAAGAGAATATGCTGAACACATTTTTTATGAGTTCCATTGACTAGAGATTTGACTATACTATATTTCTGACAAGGATGATAGTGCGAGTTAGCATTCATGTATTTACCAGTATGAGGTGGTTTTCTGTATACAGAGAACTATAGATTGCTTTTAGGCTAATGCAGAATGAGAATATCTAGTAAAGGAAAATAGCTGTTATCTTCTACTTCCACTGTAAATTTCATTCCTAGGTTTACTGAATTAATTTTCCCAAGAAATTCATGGAGACTGGATAAAGAGTTCCATATAGCAAAAACATCAACATATCTATACCAAATTGATGGCTTAGGTGAAAAAATGTTAAGAATATGTTGTTCAAAACATTCAATCAAGTTATTAGTTAAATGGGAGATCCATAGCTGTTCCCTTCTATCTCTTGTATAATTTGTTTTGAGAAACTGAAGTATCCTGAATTAATGACAAAATCAAATAAATTTACAATATCCGGATGAAAATCTTCATGTAATAACAATTCAATTGCATCTGTCAGAGAGATGTTTGTGATGAGTGAGACTCCATCAAAACTTAGTAGAAAGATTTGTGTGTTGTGAAGATAATTCTGAAAATTTTTAATGAATTTTTGCAGATACACAGTTTCCTTTAAAAAATAGCTATAAAACATAGTCAGAAATTCTAGAAATACATACATACATTTACATAAGTGACTTCCATAATTATTGATTATTATAATATTTTGTGCACTGAGAATAGATGATTTTACTTCAAGCTGTCTCTCCAATACAATGAAAAGCATTTGTGTGTATGTATTTTATTTATTTAATTTTTTTTGTAAGCTAAAAGATGAATTCTGCTATCAAATTAAGTGTTTCCTAGAACCCTTAAAAAAAGATGAAATCAAATCCATACCATGTTTAAGTTGTTTATTCATGATGTTAGTGATTTGGTATGCCAACACGTAATTCTTAATTAGCAGGGAAGGAAGAAGTGTGATTCAAGGAGTGTTTTAGTAAATAAGACAAGATGTTTATGTAATCTAGAATAAGGAACGAGTTGTATATTGTTCATTCAACTACTCATGTTATGGAAAATTGTATCTTGAACTGAGTACAGGATGATTCTTAAACAGAAATCATCCTTTTTGCCTATGTCTGGTAAAGCATATAAAAACCACATGAAGTAACTTCATGTCCACATTTATATATATATATCCAGAAATCATTTTGAATATTGTTTCTAACTAATATAAGTGAAAATAAGATATGGTGTAAGTATAACATTAACACTGGCAAATGAACATTATTATTATTATTCAGACATCTCCATGAAGTCAAAGACCCAACATGGGGAACCCTCTAATCATTGTTACAATACTTATACCTTTCTCCTTGAACTCGTTCACTGATGAACTCACAACCACTTTTGGTAACCTATTCCACCCTTTCTCCACAGTTCAAGCAAAATAGTCATAACACCTTTGTTATCACACTCAATACAATTTCCAGAGTGACTGCTTTCTCATCCTTCCCTGTTATGTACTGAAAAATGTTTTCGCATTAATCCTATAAAAATCCCTTCAAAACTTATGTTTCTATAATGTCTTGTCTTTCTTATCTGGCAACTAGACTTTAAACCACAGATCAATATATCTTGATAAAGAGCATTCCATATACAGATCAAAAACAAGCTTGTCATTTGCCTGTGTGGATCTACTCCACCACTTTCTCATCATCCAACCACCCAAAGGAATCCAGATCTGCATGCAGTAGTCCAGATTTGGTCTTATTCAAGTCGTATAAAGGAGAACAATCATCATCAAATTCCTGCCATGTACCCACAAGGGGTGTACAGGATATGATAGTACTACATGAAAAAATTATATCATTACTAACTTCCTATCTACAATTTTCCTCCAAATTCGTCTGTTACTTGTCAAGACTCCAACATTATCAGATCTTATAATTCTATCTTCTAAGGCACTTTGTACCTTATCAATCCACCTATATCTTGGTCTTCCTCTGGGTCGTTTTCCTGCCAAACTGGCAGAGAACACTTGTTTTGTTAATCTTTCCTCACCCATTCTGTTTAGGTGACCATACCACCTGAGATTAGCTCTGCTAACGCATTCCTGGATGCAGACAATGTCAAGTTCTTTCCTAATATCCTCATTTTTAATATGATATTGCCATTGATGCCATCTGTTCACGCCTCTAATCTTTCTCAAGACTCTCATATCTGCGGTCTCTAGTCTTTGGTCAAGTGTTTTACTTCTGACCCAGCTCTCAGATCCATAAGTTAAAACTGGTTTGAACACTGTCTTGTATACAGCTAATTTAGTGTTCCGACTAATTTCTCTCTTATTCCATATGAATTTATTCAATTGACTTCCCACCATACCAGCTTTGCTGATTCTGTTGTCTATTTCCATATTTAATTTACCATCTTCAGTAAAAATCGTGCCTAAGTAGCTGAAATGTTTTACTTGTTCCACAGGTTCTCCATTCACAACACAGTTGACATTTTCAATGATTCTGCCTAATTTCATTGTCTTTTTATTGCTGACTTCATACCATATCTATTACAACAGCTATTCAATTTAGTCAGAGAATCTTACAGACTTCTAGCAAATTTATTTAGAAGTATAACATCATCCGTATAAAGTAAAGAGCTGACATTAACATCTCCAATTTTGATATCATGTTTAATATCACTTTCCTTCATAATGTGATCCATATAGATAATGAATAACAGAGGGGATAATGTACATCCTTGTCTCACACCAGATTTTGACATTAAACCATCTTCCTGTACTTCCTTCAATTCTAACTACTGCTGACTTACAACTCAAATAAAGACTAAGTATTGCTTGATATAATGCCCCATTGGCACCATATAACTGCAGCGTATTGAATAGCTTCTCTCTTGGCACCTTATCATATGCCTTTTCCAAATCGACAAAACTTAAATACAGATCTTTGTTATATTCCCATGCATTCTAGACTATTTGTCGTAAAGTGAAGATCTGATTCTGACAGCCTCTGTTTGGCCTGAATCCAGCTTGTTCTTCACCAAGCTTTTCTTCCACAATTCTTCTCAACCGTTTCTCAAGTATATTTGCATAGATTTTGCCAGGAACACTCAGTAGGGAAATACCTCTGTAATTCTCACATTCAGTTTTATTTCCCTTTTCATATATGGGTACTATGAGAGCTCTACTCCAATCATCGGGAATTCGTCTCTCTGTCCAGGCTTTCTGAACTATGCAGTGCAGCCACTGTAAGACTCTTATACCACCATACTTCAGCATTTCTGGTCGAATATCATCTACTCCTGCTGCCTTTCCACATTTCAAGCCTTTGATGGCTTTTTCTACTTCAAGTATGGATATGTATTCCTGCCTGCATGCCTGGTCAGTGTTTTTTACCACTGTGCTGTCATCACTGCTTGCTTCATTTAGCAGTTTTTCAAAGTAATTACTCCATACTTCAAGGATATCTTTTATTCCAGTTTTCATGTCACCTTTATCATCTCTAACTCCTTTTACAGCACTCTTTCCTCCATTCCTAAGCTTCTTCAACAACCTCCAGAATATTTTGCCACCTTCTTGATATTTATTTTCTATATTCTTGCCCAAGTCCTCCCATGACTTTTGTTTAGCTAGTTTTACACAGTGTTTAGCATTCTTGCATTTGTCTCTAATATTCTCTAAGAGCACAAGCTGACTTATTTGACAGGAACTTTTGATATGCTTTCTTCTTTTCCTTCACTGCCTCTTTAACTTCCTGTGTCCACCAGGGAGTTCTGATTTTTCTATCCTTGCAGACAACCTGACCACATGCCTCTCTGGCTGAATCAATCAGTGTTTTCTTGAAGGCCTGCCACTGAATCTCCAAGGTTCGGTTCCTGTTCTCAAACTCTTTCATTTTTTCTTCAATAATCTTTGTGTATTTTAGTCTACAGTTCACATCTGAGAGCTGCTCAACTTTTATTCGCTTTAAAACTTTCTTACATGTTATTCTTTTCAATATGAAATTTAATTTTATCCTGCTCAAGACTAAATAGTGATCACTTCCAATTTCAAATCCTCTGTACACTCTGGTGTCCTGCACCAGGGAGAAAACATCACTATCAACAATAACATAGTCAATGAGACTTTTCTTATTCCTAGCCTCTTCTCTCCATGTGAATTTGTGCACATTTTTATGTTGGAACATGGTGTTAGTAATAACCAGTCCATGTCCTGGGCAGAAATCCAACAGATATTTGCCATTATTATTAGCTTTGCTCTTTTCTCCAAATTTTCCCAAAATATTTTTGTATGTCTCACAATCATTTCCTACTCTGCTATTTAGATCTCCGACAAGGATCAACTTTTCATTTTTCGTGTCAGTTGCTTTTTCTAAAGCATCAAAAAATTCCTCCACTTCTGCCTTAGTAGAACCTTCTGTGGGACCATAGGCACAAATAAGTCTCATTGTCCAGTTCCCCATTCTCATATTTGCCCACATTACTCTACTTGAGACTGCCTGCCATTCAAGAAGATTAGCCTCATATTTTGTGTTGAATACTATGGCTACTCCTTCTTTTCCTTGATTGTCATTGCCTGAATATAACATTTTGTATTTATTGCTCAGAAAGATCTCACCAGTATTGGTCTTTTTTGTTTCAGTCACCCCTATTATGTCGATCTGGTACTTATCTAATTCCTCAACTAGCTCCATTTCTTTGCCATTCAGGCTTCTTACGTTGATAGTACCGATCTTTAACTCTGGTGACGTGGAGTTGGGGTTTGTTTTCACATTTGTTCCAGTAGCTGACTTTTCGCTGTTCGCGCTGGTTCCCTGGCGAAAACAACGGGGCCTTGTTTAACCAGGCGATGCCCCAGCCAGCAAGAAATTTTGTCATGTTGTACCATCATTCTATATTTTGGTTTAACCAATAAGAATACAATTTGGTCGGCTAAATCCCAAATTGCCAGCCCATCCTCGTTCGTTCAGTATCCAAGTAGATACCCAACAGGGTGCACCACGAGAAGGCGAGGATTGGACATTAGGTCAGAAGCCCTGGTCGGTTCTCCGCATTCCTTTAAAGGCTGTGGAGGTCTCCTCTCAGTTATACAGCTTTGACCCTTAAGCACCCCGAGGAGAACAATAACAGTCCTAATAAAATCTGATGGTTTATGTCTATCCCCTTTATGGGAGATAGTACTTTATAATTCAGCTAATCTTTCCTAACTTTTTATTGTATATATATTATTTTTTTATTTTTTGTTAGGAAATTCATTGACCTTTTTAGTTATCTTACACTAGCTACTTAGGTGGTGCTTTTTGGAATTGTCAGTTATTATTTGATTTGAGCTTAAAATGTACTGAAGATGCCTGTGACACACAGGTGAAAATTATACTATTAAATAATCTTTTTATGTGAGTTTTTCCGTTATTAATTTTGTATTTATTTAATAACAGTCCTATCCCAGTTTATCAGTGTGTGTTCTTCAACAATGACAGTCTGATGTATTGTTCTAGTATCTTTGCAATATGCCATCTAAACTTCAACTTCCTGTCTGCAGTCACTCTAAATTTCTGGACTCACTAATTTCCTGCAATTCAGTTCCATCAGTGTAATATATTACTTGTGATCTCTTCAAGCCAAAGTGCCTTGATCATGTTAAGCTGGCACAGTATCCTTCAGCCATACTGCCAATTTATTTAAGTCATCCTGAAAAATTTTTTTATCATCTTCATTGACTATTGCACTTCCTGGCTTTGCATCATCAGCATATTTCCTCCTAAATCATATGCTATATCACTGATGTACAAATTAAATGGCAGAGGACAAAATACTGAGCCTTATGGTATATCACTACTCACAACTTTCTCCTACATTCAATCATCCCCATAAACTTCTCTGATATACTCATCAGCCATCCTTTTATTCAAACTACCAGCTTAATATCCATCCTCATACTCCCAATTAACATAACAGAATATTAATGTTCTAAGTGGTGTGTGGTTTTGCAAAGATATATAGATATCTGTATATATAGATAGATATTATAGAATACTATGTGATATCCTGTTAAGTGGTTTTGCAAAGTCCAGCAATATCACTGAGCAGCCATTTCTCGTACTATGTGATATTATACATTCATATTATGTGATATTACAGTTATGTAGGAGTTGATCTTAAGATGACTGTCTACCAAATCTTTGGCAGATTAATGCAGCCATACTTGTTAAAGTTAGAAAAATACTTCATAGTCATTGCAGACAAATGAAAAATAATTTCTAACCTGTAATAACTCCTATATAACACACTGGTTTTCTTTTTTTTTTCTCTAATCCTCTGTGAAAGGAAGTCTTAAATGTGGTCCCCCCCCCCTCACAATAATGGTAGTGATAATACATAATAACGGAAATGAATGTATTTATGTTCTCCAAGGCAGACGTTAACAGATCTTCCAATCTGTCCAATATTGGCCAAATTTTCCCAAGAATATTTTATCACAGTCATAGAAAACCTATGCCTTCTAGGACATGCAAGAGAATGGAATTTGTCCATTCTCTAGGAGAGCCGATCAGAGTTGCTAACCAATGTGGTTGAATATTGTGTGAAGGTTATATTTTATTAGTACTTTAGCTATTCTCCCTGTTCATATATCCAGGGTATAGCTGTAACCTAAATACATGGAATAAGAATAGTGGTGTTTTGCTCCTCTGTGTTTGGGAGGGTGGGGTGGTAGAGGGGTTATGTAGTATTTTATCTTTTTGTAGGAGCTGTGGCCATTAGCCAAGAAAGTATGGTGAAGATAACCGAGTTCTGTGGAGAGGGTTGCTCTATGAGTTAGCGTTTTGGGAAATCCATGCTGCTGGGGTGGATGAAGTTATTATTTATACAGATATCTTCCAGAGCATGTATGTTGGCTTTTTATAAATTGAAAAACATAGTAACTGCCTGAAAGCTGAGTGACTACATGTCAAAAAAACCAAACATTTATTTGATTTTTATCCAATGCGATGTGAATTTTGGGATATTGGCTCTTAAAGGTAAGTTACCAAGGAATCTAAAGTGTCTTGTCCAAGGGACCAAATGGTAAACACATCATCAATGAACTGCAAACAAAGTTATTTTGTTGTGGTAGGCCACTGGGCCTAAACACAGTAATGAAAGAGGAAAGCAGTTAAAAACAAACTTCCTTTGTAGTGAAATTACTGCACATACTGCCCTCAATTTGTATCACATATGCTGACATAATGAAAGTTATATACCCCTATTACATATAAACAGTCTATGATGAATTTTGTGTGAAATCCACAGCACTTGTTTTGCACAGTAAAACATGCTTTTGAGGATTTCTTCAAATTCATTTTGAAGAAATCCTCAAACTCAGTTTGAAGGCCTATTAAGTTACAAAATACAAAGCACCAAACCCAATATGCACTACCTTACTAATGGGCATTTCATGATTCAAGACAACTCTTGGGTGAAACAAATCACACAAATATGTTTAGAACAGCATACAATCAATGCCTCCTAACCAATTATGTGATCCACCGTAAGTGCTACACACACACACATCACAATGCCACTTATTTTGCTTGACATCCTCAAAGTAAGGAAATTACTTACAGTGAAATTCAAACAATTCTTGCTTAACTGTTCAGATAGACTATTCAATTGTATAAAAGATTTAGCACACTACTTGTTAACATGTGGAAAGCTTTTCCACATGTTAAGATGTGCAAAAGAAATTATATTCTCAGTTTAATTCTATACCCAAGGTCAGCTTAAGTATGAAGTATGTTCATAATTAGTCTACTTGTATATAGATACTGCTAACTTCATATCAACTGCCTGTATCCCATAATGCAAAAGCATTATATGGAGGATCCCCAGACCAGGTTTGACCTTTATTGAGGGGGTCTCATTAGTGAGACCAAGGTTAAATCCCTGTGAGAGTCCTATTTTCCATATAAAGTAGAAAAAAGGTACCTTATTATTAAAATATCATGGATGAGAGATGGTTGTAAAAAATACGACTTCTACATTTATTTAAATTTGATATTTTCTTGGGTCTTGCTTCTGCTGATGAGACCTCAATAAAAGTTGAAACAAGTGTGGATGTGCTTTTTCCATAATGTAAAAACATAATAAGAAGGTCACTAAAGCAACTAAACATTATGAGAAAGATACTAAAGCAACTGATGTGAGGTCAACAGTCTCAATATACAAGTGGACTAGTCATGAAAATGATTCATGCTTAAGCTGATGCTTGGATATAAGATTAAAACAAGAACGTAATTTCTTGTCAAATATAATATACTCCTTGTTAGTAGCTTACCATTTTTTCTTTAAACTATATGAGAACTATTTAAAACTATTTTCTTTAAACTATATAAACTATATGAGAGAGAGGCATGGGAGTGCTAGAGGAGGAGAGAATGGAAACAGTAGAAGAGACGGAATGAGAGAGAGATCGATCGCAGTGCTAGAAGAGGAGAGAATGGAATGAGAGAGGGGTATGGGAGTGCCAGAAGAGGAGAAAATGGAAACAGTAGGAGAGAGGGAATATGAGAGGGGTATGGGAATGAAAGAAGAGGAGAAAATGGAAACAATGAGAGAGGGAATGGTAAGAGGTATAATGTATGGGGACTCAATGATCCTTGGTGTTCAAGATAGGATGCGTGAGGAGTGTTTCCCTGGAGGAACGATAAAAAGGGTGGCTTTGGCAGTTAAGAGAGGTAAAAAGGTGGATGAGATGATTGTGATGGTGGGAACAAATGACTTGAGTGGTGGTGTAAATAGGGCAGCGAGAGATATGAGATTCTTGCTTGAGGTGGTATGAAAGAAGACACAGAGAGGAAAGAGTGTGTGTGTGTTGCCTAGGTATGATAATGACGAACTTAGCAGAAGAGCGGTAATATTGAATGACATAATAGCTAGAATGTGTGACAAGAGAGGACTGGAATATGTGGATGCTTGGAGTGCATTTGAGGACAGAGAAGAATTGTATGCAAGAGACCACTTCCATTTGAATGAGGAAGGATGTAGGCATCTGGAGAGATTGCTGTTCTGAAAAAGTCAGTGTGTCCCAGGGAGGATGGTAGTAGGGTGGCCTCTTGTGAGAATAGGTACTTGGGAGAAGGGGGATGACATCAGGTAACACTGAGTCCAGTGGAGTCTAGAGGGGTTAATGCTGGGTACAAAAACAATGGCATTTATATGCTATATACTGCCAGGAATATCCGGAATAAGGAGAGGAATTGGTGGCGCAGATAGCATCAGCCTGGCCAAATATTATTGGGATCACTGAGACGTGGTTGACAGAAGAGGATATAATAACAGGAATAGAAGTCGTGGTACAGCATTTTTCGGCAAGATAGAAAGGGAAAGCGTGGTGGTGGAGTACTGCTTATAAGTGACGACCCATGTCCTCTAAGAGTGGAGACTTTGGAAGGCAGTGCCACTAATGATTTTGAAAGCATATAGTGTGAGGTAGAGGTGGAAAGACAGGATATTTAGTGGGGTGTTGCTACAGATCCAGGAGTACAGAGAGTGGGGACCAGGAAATGTTTACACAGTTGAGTTTGGCAAATGCAAGAAGAATAATTGTTATGGGAGATTTTAACTACAGTAGTATAAACTGGGGAGAGGAAAATGCATGTAGCAATAAGGGAATGGAATTTCTAGACTTCTTGAGGGACAAATGTCTTAGGCAACATGTAATAGAGGGAACAAGAGGTTCAAGAGTTTTGGATTTGGTTATAGCATCAGAAGAGTTGACAATAACTGAGATGACATCTCTCCCACCAGTTGCAGAGAGTGACCATATGGTTTGGACTTGGAAAATGAATAGACATGCAGGAGTATCAAAGAGACAGGAACATATGTGGAATTATAAGGCAGGTGATTATAATAGTCTAAGACGTCAACTTGGTGAAGTTTCATGGAGGGAGGAATTGAAAGGCCAGGGTATCATTAGTGCGTGGGAAATTATGAAAGAATATTTGTTGGCAGCAATGATAAGTTGTATACTACGAGTGAACAAGAGGACACAATTTGGAGTAAAGTGGATGACAAACAATATTAAACAGGAATTGCATGCGAAAAAGAGGCTGTGGAAGAGATATAAGGAGACAGGTGAAGAGAAGATGCATGAAGAGCATAAGACACAGGCCAGAAGAGTGACTAGTGTGGTAAGGAAGACTAAACTGGAATATGAGAGGAGATTAGCCCTAAGATCCAAAGAAAATCCTAGGGAATTTTTTTTAGATATGTGGCCAGTAGGAGGAGAAATGACTGTGAAAGAATGATATTGTGGGATAAAAATGTGAATAGAATGACTGATGCAGAGGACATAGTAGAATTGTTCAATGAACACTTTATTGGAGTATTTCATCCTGGAGGAGTCAGTTTTAATGCTAGAGGGATAGGGCAGGTTCGAGGTTTAGAGGTACAGGAGGAGAGTGTGTTTCAAATACTGAGTACTCGGGATGTCAGTAAAGCTGTGGGACTGGATGGCATTTCACTACGAGTTTTGAGAGAATGTGCTAGGAAACTGACAGTGCCTTTGACCTGGCTTTTCATTGAAAGTCTGGCTGCTGGAAAGGTGCCAATGGAATGGAAGGAAGGTAAGATAGTGCCACTGCATAAGGGCGGTAGCAGACTGGAAGTGTCTAATTAACCACCAGTTTGTGCGTCATCAGTAGTTAGTAAGATCTTGGAGAAAGTAGTGAAGGACCGTATACAGCATTGGGCAGATGTGGGTAATGTTATCTGTGAGAGTCAACATGGATTTGTGAAGGGACGCTTTTGTTTTAGCAATATGCTAGCCTTTTATGATAAAGTTACAAGAGCATTAGATGAGGGGAAAGGCATACTCTGCCATTTTCTTAGACTTAGCGAAGGCATATGACAGGGTGCCATATGATAAGCTGATATTTAAGTTGCAGCATATGGGTCTTGATGTCAGATTGGTCAACTGGATTCAGGATTGGCTGTCTGATAGGTATCAGAGAATTGTGTATGGTGGGGCAGTTTCAAGGAAGCAGAGGGTTACAAGTGGGGTCTCACAGGGCTCAGTACTGGGACCTATATTGTTTAACCTTTATATCAATGACATTGTCAGTGGATTGCAAGGGGATATTCAGTTGTTTGCAGATAATGCGAAGCTGGGAAGGATTATTAGTAATAGTGCAGATGCGGCAGCCCTGCAAGAGGAATTCAATAAGCTAGATAGATGGGCAAATGAATGGGGGTGTCAGTTTAATGCAGCAAAATGTAAGGTCTTGAGGTTTGGGAAACATCGATGGGACACTGCATACTCTATGGGAGGAGTTATACTGGAGGAAGTAGAGGAGACAAGAGATCTGGGGTTGATGATTGATAGAAACCTGAAATTTATGGGACATATTGTAAAGGTGGTGAAAGTAACACAGAGGATTGCTGCAATAATGAGAAGGACACTGACCTGCAGAGATAAAACAATTATCATTCCATTGTATAAGACCCTGATCAGACCACACTTCGACTACTGTTCTCAGATTTGGTCCCCAGGATTTGAAGGGGATAAATTAACTGTGGAAAGGGTACAAAGGTGGATAACAAAGATGGTTTCAGGACTGTACAATGATAGTTATGAGGATCGGCTGAGGGAATGTGGACTGCAGAGTTTGGTGGATAGAAGGAGAGGTGATATGATTGAGACTTTTAAACTGTTGAGAGATGGTTACAGGGTTGACACTGGGGAGTTCTTTCACTTGGTTGAACAGCAGGAAGGAGTGATGACAAGAGGCCATCCCTGGAAGTTACGAAAGGAAACTGTGAGCAAGAGGGCGAGTAGTGGTTTCTTTGCATTGAGGGTGGTTGAACCATGGAATGCATTGCCTGATGGAGTTGTGAGAGCGAGAATGGTCAATGAGTTCAAGGAGTGGTATGATAGACTTTGTGTTTCTTAGGGGGAACCTCCCCTCGATGAGTCTTGATAGACTTTGTGTTTCTTAGGAAGGACCTCCCACGATGAGTCTTTTGACTCCATGGAGGCCTGAATAATAATAATAATATATTTTCAAAAATACTTGAAAGGGAAGAGAGAGAATAGAGAGATGTCATTCGAGTCCCTTAGTTATGAAGATCTAATTATGTCTGGAAAAATAATGGGCTACTGCATCCTTCAACTGGAAAAAATTTGAATGCTGAAAAAAGAAATGTTTATATGGACTTTTTCTAATGAAGGTGAGTTGGTCAATCTCATAAGTAGTAACAGGATTTGTTCACCAGGATATTTGGGTTTTTCATCTCTAATACAGGCAAATCAACCACAGAATTCACACAATTTACAGACAAAAAAGTATTGCCAGTGGGTAGCTGGTGGTGTGTGTGTTGATGGCAAAAAAGAGCTGCCATGTGTAGATGGAGGATTAAGTAGTAAAGACAGTACAACATAAATGAGTAAGCTCATGCAGTAGATGGCATTGATGGTAGTAGCGTCATAGTAGGAGAATTAAGTAGTAGTGGAGAGGGTGAGATGTATTTAGTATGACAGAGTAGAGTGCCCTCTCGTGATGAGCTCTTGGACTCCCTGGAGGTATCATATAATAATAATTTGTATTTCTGCAATGTCAAAGACCATTAAAATCAATATTCAAAAGATTAGACTTTGCTAACTGTTTTCAGAGATTTGGAAATAAAAAAAAAATCATTCTTCTAGCCTGCAGACATTGAATTTAGTTGCAATGATAAAAAGGATTTTCACTACCTGACACAGTTTATTATGCATGTTACCTAACTAAATCAGCAAACATAGAATCCTGAAACTGTAACTAAAAAGGAAATAACCAACTAAATGAGAAAGGTCTGTTGATATTTCTTATTTAATGTCATAATTTAAGACAGACATTAATATATTTGACTATTTATATATTAATGTAATAATCCTGAGTGAAGACATTAATATATCTTCACTCAGGATTATTATTGATAATGTTTTTTGATTTATGGTTGTCTCATATTTAAGTGGAGATGACAACAGATTTCTTGTAATTCAGTAACAGAAGTAATGTTTTAAAAAAATGTTGTTTACAAAACTTCATTTGCATCATTTTCATATCCAGGAGAGGGAATGTTTATATCTAGAAATGGTAACATTGTCCTTAATGAAGGATTATCCATTATGCTAGCTGTCCTATGTTGTAGATATTGCCTTTAACTAATCACCATTCTAGGTTTCTCTCAGAGATGGAATTTGATCATGTTATACTTTCTGAGATAGTCTCATGCTGGTGCTCATACATTTTAATCCAGGTACTTAGGGAGAGAAAAAAATTAAGTATTTTTGGGATTCAATTTCTTACACTGAAGTTTGATCACAATAATGAGTACATCCTGTTGCTAAAACAAATGAAAACAAGTGATTAATTTGTGAAGGCATAATTTCTGATAAGAAACTAGGTAACACATGCTGCATAATTAAAAATAAAAATAAAATAAAAGTGTAAATTAATGAATCCTAAAGCCCTATTGCTTACATTTTTTTTTTTAAATAAAATTTTCTTTCATGCTAAACCTTGACTGCACATTTGACAAACAAAAATGCTTATGAATCTTTACTTTTTCTCATAACTTATGTAATGATTGTGAAAAAAAAATTTTAACACACATTCTAGAATGCTATTTCAGCAAGAAATAGCATTCTAATTCTAGTAAAAAGCTTATACGTTGGTCATACATAACTGGTAATTAGTTTACGGAATTAACAATGCATAAAAAGTATATTAATTAAAGGTAACTTTAATAAATAACTTCTATATTTTGGCAACGTCACATTACCATCTTCAGGAACATAAAGATATGGTATGTGCATGCAGGCACTAACAAAAGCAAATGAGGAAGAAAGCAAGAAACTAATATTGTTCCTAAAGTCCTAATGGTGCCTCTGGTGGGCTAATTTGGTTGACTTGGCAGTTGGGCTGAAGTTCTCAAAATGTAAGTCTCCTAAATTTGGGGTAGTTTCATGCACCCAAATTTGTTGAGGTTAGGAATGTTTTTTAGAGCTGCTGAAGATTCCTTGAATAATCTCTCGTATTTAAACCTGCTGCAGTGTATTATTTTTTTTTTCTTCCAACGAATTCTATGGTGGGTATCTAAGGCATGGTCTGCCAGCCCAGAGCGGCTGTACTGGTGAAACCGGATGTAATCTTTGTGTTCTGCCTGTTTGGCCAAAGTAGGACAATTTGCAGCTGCAAGGGATATGGTATACACCAGGTAGGTCTAGGGGAAGTGGTTGGTCTTTGGTAGAGCAGATATTCAGAACACAAAGACTACATCCGGTTTCACCAGTACAGCCGCTCTGGGCTGGCAGACCATGCCTTAGATAGGCACCAGAAATGAACAAGGAGATCGCTTTGTCCAGTTCTGTCAGGAAGAAGATCTAACAATAGCAAACACATAGAAAACTTCCACCCAGAAGACTGTACACTTGGAAATCGCCTCAAGATAATGACATAACATTGTCAGAAATCAAATTGACTACATACTGATAAATAAGATTCCACAGTAGTATAAAGAATGCAAAGACTTATCCTGGAGCAGATATCTCATCAGACCACAATCCCATAGTTGAAATAAGTCTTAGATTAAAATCAGCCAAAAAATCACAAAAAAAGAAAAAGAAAATTGATGTAGAAAAAACTAAAAGACCCAAAGATAAATAAGAGCCAACACACAGCTTAACCTGCAATTACAACAGATTAACATAGAAGAAAATGAAAGAGTGGAATCTCTTTGGAATAACTTAAAGAATGTCATTGTAACAATAACTATCAAAGAAGTAGGTTATGTGAATAATGTAAAACAACAGGAATGGATGACAAATAAGATTCTCTCTCTTATTGATACATGAAGAATGTATCAATAAGAGAAAACAAGACAAAACAAAGACTAGCCAAAAACAGAAACAAGATCATCAAGCAAAAAATAAAAGAATCAAAGGAAAATTGGATGAAAAATTTATGTACAAATTGAACTACTTCAGAACAAACATGACCATTTCAATCTGTATAAGAAAATCAATGAAATTTCCAGAAAATTCAGTAAAAAGCAAACATTGTCTCAAAGAAACGAAAGTGGAAAAATAGTTCTAGAAGAAGAGAATAAAGCACAGATTTGGATAAAATATGTAACAGAACTCTTCAATAATACTAAGTAGAAGCTTATAAATATAAAAGATAACATTCAAAGACTAGCAATTCTGAAATGTGAATTGCTAGTCTTTGAGATTAGCAATTCACATTTCAGAAATAGAAAATGCTATAAGATCAGATAAAAAACAGGAAAAGCCATTGGACCAGATGGGGTGCAAACAGATTTTTAAAATTAACAGAACCAGATAACATCAAACTTCTTGAAAAACTATTCGATAAAATATATGAAATTGGTGAACTTCCAGCAGATTGGAAGTTCACCAATCTACATTCATCATTATCCCAAAGAAACCCAAAGTGAATTCCTGTGGCGACTTCCGACTTATTAGTCTGATGAGCGAAACGCTAAAAATATTTTTGAAAGTAATTCAGAATTGCATCTATAGAAAAAGTGAAGAAACTCTGGTGCATAATAAATTTAGTTTAATCCTTTATCCAAGAATTGATGGCAAAGGAGCTAGAGGAAGAAATATAATATCTTGGTTCGACAACTTCAAGACATTGACAGGAAATTCTGACATTGAGGCTGTCAGAATCAGATTTTCACTTTACGACAAATGGTTGAGAAATCGTGGGAATATAACAAAGATCTGTATTTAAGATAAAGGTGACATAAAAATTGGAGAAAAAGATATCCTCGATGTATGGAGTAATTACTTCAAAAAATTACTAAATGAAACAAGCAGTGACAGCACAACAGTAATTAAAAACACTCAACAGGCATGCAATCAGGAATACATATCAATACTTGAAGTAGAAAAAGCCATCAAAAGCCTGAAATGTAGAAAGGCAGCAGGAGTAGCATTTCTGGTTGAATATCAACCAGAAATGCTCAAGTATGGAGGTATAAAAGTCTTGCAGTGGCTGCAAGACTTTTATACCTCCAGATGGAGTAGAGCTCACATAGTACCCATATATATATATATATATATATAAAAGGGAAATAAAACTGAATGTGAGAATCACAGAGGTATTTCCCTGTTGAGTATTTCTGGTAAGATTTATTCAAGTATACTTGAGAAATGGCTGAGAAGGATTGTGGAAGGGAAGCTTAGTGAAGAACAAGCTGGATTCAGGACAAATAGAGGCTGTCAGATTCAGATTTTCATTTTACGACAAATGGTTGAGAAATCGTGGGAATATAACAAAGATCTGTATTTAAGATTTGTAGATCTGCTCTGCTCTCCAGCCAAAAGGCTGCAGGTTTGAATCCCGATATGGGCATTTATGTTTGTGATTGTCTGTGAAAATACTAGTGGTGGTGGTCAGCAGTAGATGGTGTGTGTAGTTGGTGGATTGAGTAGGTGCCCTCCCTCGATGAGTCTTTGGACTCCCTGGAGGTGTCATGTAATAATAATAATAGATCTGTAAAAGGCATATGACAAGGTGCCAAGAGAGAAGCTATTCAAAATGATAGAGTTGTATGGTGTGTCAATGGGGCATTATATCAAGCAATACTTAGTTCTTTATTTCAGATGTTAAGTCAGCAGTTAGAATTGAAATACAGAAATATGGTTTAATGTTAAATCTAGTGTCAGAAAGGATGCACATTGTTTATATGGATCACGTAATGAAGTAAAGTGGTATTAAACCAGATATCAAAATTGGAGATGTTAATCTCAGCTCTTTACTTTCTACAGATCATGTTATAATTTTAAATAAATCCAGTACAAGTCTGCAAGATTCCCTGATTAAATTGAATAACTGATGTAATAAATTTGGTATGAAAATCAGCAATAACAAGACAAAGACAATGAAAATATGCAGAAACAATGAAAAAATCAACTGCATCATAAAGGACCTACAGAACAAATAAAACATTTCAGCTACTTAGTCACAATTTTTAGTGAAGATGGTAAATTAAATATGTAAATAGACAACAGAATCAACCAAGCCAGCATGGAAGAAAGTCAACTGAATAAATTTATATGGAATAAGAGAAAAATTAGTCAAAACACTAAATTATCTGCATACAAGACAGTTCAAATTGATTGGATCTGAGAGCTGGGTTAGAAATAACACACTTGACCAAAGACTAGAGACCAGATATATATGAGTCCTGAGAAAGATTAGGGGTGTGAACACATGGCATCAATGGCAATATCATATTAAAAACAAGGATATTAGGAAAGAACTTGACATCGTAAGCATCCAAGAATGTGTTAGCAGAGCTAATCTCAGGTGGTATGGTCACTTAAACAGAATGGGAGAGGAAAGATTATTAAAACAAGTGTTCTCTGCCACAGTGGCAGAAAAAAGACACAGAGGAAAATCAAGATATAGGTAGATTGATGCAGTAAAAAGTGCCTTAGAAGATAGAAATATAAGATCAGATAATGTTGGAGTTTTGACAGATAACAGATTGATTTGGATGAGATTTGTTGATAGGAAGTTAGTAATGATGTAAGTTCTTCATGTAGTGCTATCATAATATCCAGTATATCCCTTGAGGGTACATGTCAGAAATTTGATAATGATGATGACATTTGAAGACTAATTCCACCCCCCCCCCACCACACACACAAGATCATCCCAGACAAATAGTTTCTGAAAACCTAGTATCTTGGATGGGCTATACGTTAGACAATTTGGAAACTATTTTTGAGAACAAAAAACAGTCATTTTTCAAGGCAGTAATTTCAGATCGCCAGTAAGTTAGGATGGTAGTCATACTGTGCAGGCAAAATCATCAACCACAGGCATTCACAAACAACTGCCATAGTGGTATTTGAATCCACAGTCTGATAGTTGCAAAGAAGAGATGCTCTTCCCTTGGCTCATCCATATGGACAAAATATGTTGGGATTCAAATTAAGCTTAAGAATTATTATTATTATAGTTATTATTATTATAGTTATTATTATTACATAACACTTCCAGGGAGTAAAGGCTCATCGAAGGAGAGTACCTACTCTACAACTCTCCGTCTCTACCACTCCACCAACTGCAATTACCTTCATCATCTACACCAATGCCAACTACTGCCAGCCACCACTGCAGTAGTTGGCTGGAGAGAGGATATGCTAACCACTTGGTCAACCAGGTCAGTCAAAAACTTTACATCGACAGGACTCGAACCCGCAATCTCCTGATTCGAAGTCAGATGCCCAGCCTTATCCATTATGCCATGCAGACTATGTTGTTTTTAATTTTAATTATTCTTAAAACCTGGAGCAAAATGTAGTTGCTCAAGAAGGAGTAATATAAGTGCCATTTTTTTTTAATCATCATTATTACAAGAGACCTCTGAGGAGTCAGAAACTTATCAAGAGAAGCCATATATCACTTCCACTACATTGGGAGTGATAAATTTTCCCTTGAATTTATTCATACTAAGCATACTCACCATTTCCAAAGGCAAGCCATTCTAATCACACATCTCTCTATGAGAGAAAAATCCAGCTCTCACTCCCGTTCTTAACTGCATTCATTCTCAACTTTAATAGATGCTCTCTTGTCATCTCCCCACCCTAAATAAATTGAAAAATTCCACCTACTGTCTTAATAATCTACATTCCATAGTCCCAATATCACCCTTGACACTCTTCTTTACATCTGCATTACCTCGGAAACTAGGAGACCAGATTTGCACATTAGTTTAAATGTGGCATTGCAAACATCTTTTAAGCTGTATTCACAATCTTTGCTATATGGCTCCCTGAACTTCAACTTCTTAATCCTTCTTATCCACTAAAACACCAATATCAATAGCATGATCAGTTTCTTTTAGCATAATCCAACAACTGGATATCTCATCATCCAAAGCACATAATTTTACATTTACTAACATTATACTGACAGCAAATCTATCAATAATGTAAGTAAAATCAACTTGCTTAGCCAAATCATTTTTGATGCACAAAATTGCTAGGCGATTAAGTCGTTCTTGGCTACTTGTGCTTCTTTGACATGTTTTCAATGAATTGGCCATTCTCCTGAATGATCTCTCAGCTGAAGAAAAACAGTAACCGGTATTATGCAAAATAGTTTAATGGCGAGGCAGATTGATGCAGTATATTTGCCAATATACCTTGCAAAACTGTAAGGTATATTGGCAAATATACCTTGCAGTTTTGCATTCAGAAGTCTCACAGGACTCGTTTCTGTACCAAAAAATATCTCACGAATACTTTTAAAGTGAAGAATTTCATTCAGTAACTCTTCTAATTTATCTTTTTCATACATATTCATAAGTTTTGCTGCTTTTGCGATAAGCTGACCATTGTTCAAGTTGTGGAAATTTAAAATAGGTGAGAATAATTCACATATTATCTGCTGCTTCAAACCTTGTTTTTAAATCATTCATAATAAAATCCAATACTGGATAAATTACGAAATTTTTGAAATCTTGTTCAGGTTCTATAGTAGTTTCTCGATTTTTGCAAAATTGAGGTTGCACAATGATTGCTTCAGCAACTACTTTTGCTTCTTGGACAACACTTTCCCACAGGTCATGTAAGTGTTGTTTCTCTTGCACTAATTCTCTTATAAGTGTGGACTCGACCTCAAGAGATATTCCTTTACTTTGTATAATAATGTTCTTATTGTCAATATTTGCTAATATTTTGTGCCAAAACATTGTCATTAGCATACCTTTATAAGATCTGAAATATTTTTTCAAGCCTTTAATTGTGTTCAATGTTGAAGGAGTTAATTCTGTGTCCATCTCTCCGAGAATTAAGAATTGGGGGCACAGCTTGAATTCTTTCACTCCACCTTGTTTCTGAAAGATTTTGAAGAGAAAGTGGTATGTGTTTTTCAGTACTTCCCAGCATGCAGGACTGTGAGCAAAGAAAGAGTAGAAGCTCTCTATATTCCCAAAAAACATAACATCTGGGTTGATTTTGGCAGCATTGACTCCTACATGATTTAGTGAATGTACTCTGCAGGGAGAGAATAAGGAACATTTGTTCTTTTGTAAAATGAGAGCTTCACGCCACTTATTTTTCCATGCATATTTGCAGCATTGTCATAGCCTTGTGAAGCAATCTTCGAGAGGTATACTATTTTTATTTCCAGAGTTGCAAGTATTTCTTCAGTTATTTTTTCTCCAGTTTTTCCAGTAAAGTTCATGAATTCAACGAAACGTTCATTAATTTCAAATTCGCTTGAGTCTTGGTTTTGTGATAAGTATCTGAGAATTAGGACGTTTTGTTCATTGTGAGAGATATCTGATGTTGCGTCTACTATTATTCCATAGAAAATTGCGTTCTTCTTTGGTCTAGAATAATTTAGAGAACTTTGCCTGCACAAAGGCCAATAAACTCATTTTGCAAATTCCACGACAAGTAATGTGTATATCCTTTCATACTTTTATCTTCCATCTGATATTGTTGAACTTTGCCGAGATGTTGTCACTTCATCGTACTTTCCAATTAATTCTAATATACCTAAGAAATTTCCATCATGAACATCTCCAATCTTCGTGTTCTCTCCTTGAAATGCTAAACCTCTGAATGATAAAAATAACGTTACATTTACAATACGTTGCAGAAGTGCTCTCCAATTATTTGTTTCATATTGAATTTGTAGTTGCAAGTCTTTATTGATTCCATGTCCTTTCAATGAATGGGATTTCCAAGTCAGATATTGTTCTCTATGTTTAGCAGTATTTTTGTGAAGAGGCAACATACGTTTTTGTGATTAGGGTCGCAAAAAATACGACATGGTAGACAACAAAGAGTTTCTTTCGATACACCCCATGTTAACCATTCTCTTGGAAAATGTTCTCTTGTTCTTTTATCTTTCGTTTTCATATAGAACAAAGAATTTTGAAATTTCCTACCATTAAGATCTCTTGGCAATTCCTTATAAATCTTTTGGAATTCTTGAAAGCTGATAGTTTGTACTATCTCTTGCCACATGTTGTTTGAGATTACTCTGGGCCAAGTAGTAGGGTCATCATATTTTATATCAGATTTTTCAACAGGGCCTACAACTAAAGCATCAACTGTATCATATTCTTCCATAGTCACTCCTTCTGCAGGTTTTTCACTTGCAACCTTTTCTTCAGTTGCAAGAGGTTCACATGTAACAGTCACTTGACTTTCAACTGACTTATGAGTTTCAATTTGACACTGATATTCTGTTTGGTTTTCAATGTCACAAACATTGAAAACCAAAACCACCTTCACTATGATCAGTACTGGAACTATGTCCTTTTCGTTTCCGGATTTGAAAAATTTGGTTATGAATTGACGACCTCGTGATGCTTTAGATTCTCTCTCGAATTTAAGTTTCCTCTTCTGAGCTCCAGACTTGTTTGTACTTTGAATCAGACATTGGTATTTTATTTATTTTAACTAGAACATCTTTGCTTGCTTGAGAGCAATTTATTTAAATATTTTAAATATCTCAAGTTTGTATGATCTGAAAAGAATAATAATTAAGTTTGTTTCATACAAAAAAATCATAACTAAAAAAAAGCTTTATATTTTCTTTTACTTACAAACTAGCAAAATTTTAATTCAAATAAGAAATTATTCTCAAATGAAGAATTTCAGAGAAAATTTTCAGTTTCTTAAGATCAACTTAACCAACTAAAACTATCAAATAAAGCTTTCTCTTTTACGAATAAAATAAAATTCTCTCAACATCCGTAGCATATGCACCGTAGGCACTGGTAGGGCAGTGTGCCAATAACGTCGGTGCGGTGTCGGCATTGAAACGATGGCATGCATAGAAAGCAAGATGGGCGAACAAAAACTGAAAACTAAAGTAAATCCTTTTGAATGGAAAGTTCAGAAGAGTAACCATAAGTCTGAAAAGATGGATAACAGGTTGGAAACGATTGCAAAAGCTAGTAGTCCATCTTGGCACATATTAATATTTTATAGTTTCTTTTTGTCTTTTGTTAGTCTCACTTAACTTAACCCCCCCCCCTCCCCCACCTTGTGGCGGCCATGGGTCAATGGTTAGACACATCAGTCTTTGCACAATCCTTGTGGAATGGGATTGTTGTAAATTTTTTTTTTCACATCTATGAAATCTTACCTGTTCTGAGACTAATTTTGCAGCCAGGTCAAAGTACTATTTTAGCATCCATGCTGATATCTTATTAGCTTTACTGGCAAATTCTTATTCATTTTATGCAACAGCCTTGTACACCTGAGTTTATTCATTAATTGAAGAGGTAACATTCAGCTCTATGTTGCATACCCGAGGTTGATAGCTTTTAGCAAAATAGGCACTCATTAATTGAACAATCTTTTCTGCATCTGCTACTTACATACTATCTATTGAGTAGAGGTATTCTTTCATATTAATTCTTCTTTTTTTACTTACAACATAATGACAATTGTTTTTGGCTGTCTTTAGCTTGCAAAGACAGCTTCTTTCCATACTCACACCTAGCTTTCCATAAAATAGTTGCAACTCTTCTTGCCTATGCCTTATAATTTTCATAATTTATCATTCTTATGTACATGGTATTTATTACTATTATTATTTACATGGGTACTCCATGGTGTCAAAAGACTCATCGTGGGGGACTCACTCTATCCATTAACAAATACCTATCATACATCCCTTAAACCTATTCACTGTTAGGGCACTCAAAACCACCTCTGGCAATCCATTCCACTCATTTACCACTCTGCAGGTAAAGAACCTAGTATGCACACCCTTACGAACCACACTCTTAAACCACTTCCAAGTGCGACTCCTTGTTTTCCCCCCTTCGCTTCATGTATTAAAAATTTTTTTGTCAGTCTTATAGAATCTCTTTAGTAACATAAGTTTCTATCATATCCCTTCTCCTCTGTCTGTCAGACAAACTAACCCACACACCCTCAATCTATCCTAACAGGAAATTCCACAGAACTATTACCAATTTGGTCACTTATCTCTGAATTCTCTCCAACACTTCTGCATCTCCAAGTAATACAGGTGTTGAAATCTGTGCACAGTAGTCATCACGTGACTGAATGATAGCCTAATAAAGAGAGATAATAATCTCCCTATCTTTACTTTTCAATATGTTCTTCAGCAAGAATAATAGTATTGTTGGAAAAGTCATTAGCATGTTGCCTAGACATGACAATAGTGAGCTGACAAGGAGAGCTGAGATAATGAATAGTAAGATGTTTGAGTTGCATGAAGACAAAGGGGGGGGATTCAATTTATAAATCTATGGAGTGACTTTGAAGAAAAGATGGAATAGTTTAAAGTTGATGGACTACATTTGAATAGGTTTGGTGGTGGGCATTTAGAAATGCTATTGTTTTCTGAGAAGGCACAGAGCCAAGAAGTTAATAGAGTAAATGATCAGAGTCTACTTGTGAAGCAGGATAGCACAACTAAACGAATTGTATGACAAGAGGAAGATGGATACGACCTGAGTAAGTATGCCCAAAGATAATTGGAATAAGTGACACTTGGTTGTCTGAGGAGAATGTGATGTCAGGAATAGAAATGGAAGGATATATAATTTTCCTGAAGTATAAATGTGAAAAGAGGAGGGAGAATGCTGTTAATGATCGCAGATGAATTGTGTTCACAAAGTGTCAAAGTTGAAAGTGCATCACAGATTTTGAATCTGTGTGGTGTGAAGTTGAAATTAAACAGGCTAGTATATTTGATAGGCCAGGGAATGTAGAGAATACAGATTGTGAAATGTTTAGGCTTATTGGTTGGGCATGTAAAAAGAAGGTGATCCAGATGGGAGACTTTAATTACAGCAATATAGAATGGAAGCAGGAGATAGTGTATGGAGAATGAGTTTGTTGAGTTTGAGAGATAACTTAAGCAGCATGTGACTGAAGCAACTAGAGGATTTAATGTTTTCAATTTGGCAATAACTTCACAAGATGTAGTTGTTAATGAGTTGTTGACACTGGTGCTAATTGGAAAGAGTCATCATGAGGTACTTGTTTGGGAAGGGTGAAACAAAAGGTTACTGCCAAAAATGGATACATGTGGTAGTATAAAGCAGGTGATTATAGGAAGCTCTATAATCAGTTAGCATCAGTACACTGGATAGATGAACTGAACAGAAAAGATGTTGACAGTGAATAGAATTTCACAAGGCACTATTCACAAACAATCTACAACTGCATACCAAGGGTTAAACGAGTAAATAGAGTAGGAGTGAAATGGATGAACATTGAAATCAAGCAAGCTGTGTTGGAAAAGAAAATGCTATGGAGGAGGTATAAGATAGTGATTGAATCAATGAAAGGCATACACTGCAGGCTAAGAAGGTGACAATCATGATAAAGAAAGAAAAGGTGCAATATGAGAATAGATTGGCTGGTCAGGCCAAGGTTAACTCAAGGGAATTTTGCTGCTATATAGCAAGCAAGAAAAAGAATAATTATGGCAGATTGACACTGGTGGATAGTCATAGCAGCAGAATAATAGTTGCAAAGGATATAGTAGAATTATTGAATGGCCACTTTATCAGTGTGTAACATAATGGTATAAATCTTGCTGTGCAATATATAGAACAGAGGCAAGCATTAAGAGAAATGGAAGTAAAAGAATCAGAGGTGTAACAGGTGTTTATTGAGCAAAATGTTAATAAGGCTGTTGGAACGAATGACACATCACTATGTATTCTTCAAGAATGTTCACAACAATTATCTATGCCCTTTATCTGGTTATTGAATAAAAGTCTTGCAGTGGGTAAGATTCTTAAGGAGCAGAAAGAAAGAAGGCAAAATAGTACCACTCCACAAGCATAGTTCTAGGACAGAAGTTTCCGATTATAAACTAGTTTGTATAACTGCAGTTGTGGTCAAGGTGTTGGAGAGATTGGTTAGTAATAGAATACAAGATTGGGTTGATGGACATAGTATTCTTTATGATGGTGAGCATGGATAAGGGAGAATCATAAACAGTGATATTCTTGTACTTTGCAAAAGCGTTTGATAGATTACTAAATCTAAGTTAGTGTACAAGCTGCAGACAATGAGAACAGATAGTATATATTGGTTAAATGAATTGGAGATTAGTTTTCTGAAATACTAGCAAGTTGTGCAAGATGAAGTCTCAAAAAAAAAAAAAAAGAAAAAAATAGGGGGGATAACTAGTGTCTTGTTCCAGGGTTATGTTCTTGGACCTGCCTACTGTTTAACTTGTTTGTAAGTGATATATCGTGTAGACTGATCGAGGATCTTCAGTTGTTTGCTGATGATACAAAGTTGGTGAGAATTATAAGTAGCACTGCTGATGTTAATTTCCTTCAGAAAGATATGAATAGACCTTTGACTTGGACAAAGGAGTGGGGTTCTAGCTTTAATAAGTGCAAGGTGTTGCATTTTGGAGAGCAAAAATACAAGGCTATGTATTATGTTGATGGTGCTGTACTGCAGGATGTGGATGAGATTCGATATTTAGGAGTGATGGTTGACAGCAGACTAAAGTTTAGCAGACATATTGCAAGTGTTGCAAAGCATGTACATATGTACATCAGAGTGCTATGATACAAAGTACTCTAATATACAGGGACAAGGAAGTGTTGAACCACTATATAAAGAACTGGACAGATCACTTGGAATATTGTGCTCAGATTTGGTCACCTTGTTTTCAATGTCATATGGAGAGGGTCCAGAGAAGAATGACTAAGACAATATCAGGTCCTTGGAATGTTGGCTGTGGAAAGTAGTTGAAGGAAGGTGGATTGCAGAGATCGGTGAATAGGAGGAAAAGGAGGTGGAAATAATCTGTATCATGTGATATGATACGGATTATTATTATGGGCTACTCCATGGAGTCAGACTCATCAAAAGAGGCTCTAAACATCATGCCAGTCCACTAACATTCACGAGGTATCTACCATACTTTGCTTTGAAATCATTCACAAACATGGAACCTACAATAGACTGACAACCTATTCCACTCATTCACCACTCTTGAAGCAAAATATTTAGTCTTGATAGCCCTGCTAAATATACTCTTGCTCAGTTTTCAAGGACGGACCCTAGTTCTCCCACTGCCAGATCCATTCTGAAAAATTTCCTCTGTAAACCCGCGACAAGTCTGTTCACTCCATGGAGGTTACCAAATATAATAATTAATTTTGTAAAAATCCATTCCATAATTTGTATGTCTCAACCATATCACCGCTTTTCTGCCTTTCAGCCAATTCTTGTAAAGGGTGAGAAGTAATTTTTTTTTTTTTTTTTACAGAGTTGAATGCATTGTCTGAGTATGTTATGAATGAGTTTAAGTTTCAGTATGATATGTTACATGTAGGAGAGATTTTCTCTAAGTCTATGAACTTTTGTAATATATGTATACTAATTTCACATTATATAAGAAATATAAATTATATTACATTACATTGTATATTTTTCGTATAATTTATGCAATAGTTTATGTATAAACCTCTCTCTCTCTCTTTTGACTCTTTGACTCCAGGAGAGTTGATGTAACAATAATAATATCATGATTATTGAACCAGTTATGAGGAAAAAATGATGACATATAATCTACAGATCTAGTGCATAGAAGACAAAGGGATTGATACATTCAAGTTGAGAGATATTTACTGGGTAGACAGCATGGAGATTTTTATACAGCAGCATGAGGAAAGGGGAGAAAGAATAAGGGCAAAAAGCAGCTTTTTTTTTTTTTTTTTTTTTTTTTTTTTTGCATGGAGAATAAATAGCTCTTAGTACTGTTCTCCTAGGTTGGCGAGAGTGCAAAGATGAGTTTAAAGATTGTGTGATAGAATTAGAGAAAACAAGTAATATCAAGATTTAAGATCCAGAAAAGAAATGGGAACAAATCAAAGAGAAAATAAAGAAGACTGCAGAAGAAGAAATTGGATATATAAATGCTAAAAGAATAAAAAACCTTGGATAACTAATGAGATCATTTCTATAATGGAAGAAAGAAGAAAATGTAAAAATAAAGACATCCCAGAAGGAAAAATACAGTAGAGAAAATTACAGTCTACAGGCTTGCAAAACAATGTGACAAAATAGAAAATTATGAGTGAGAGAGAGAGAGAAGGGGAAGATATGATCTTTTATATGAAAAAGCAAGAAGTATGAATCACAAGAGAAATGGAATTCGAAATAGAGGTATAGGAAATGAGAATGGAGATATTATAACTGAAGAAGATGAATATAACAAAGGAGAATTACCAAAAGATTTTATGACCGTAATATTTATACCTATACAAAAGAAAAGTAATGCAGTGAAATGCAAAGATTTTAGAACAATAAGCCTCATTTTCCATACTTCAAAAATACTTATGAGAATCCTAACATGGAGAATTGCATCCAAGGTGGAAGAATTTCTTGGAGAAGATCAGTTTGGTTTTTCAGGAAGGGTAAAGGAACAAGAGATGTGATTGGACTGTTAAGAATAATAAGTGAAAGAAGTCTGAAGTGAATAAAGAAGTTAATATCTATTATATAGATTCTGAAAAAGCTTTTGACTTTGTAAAATGGGATAAGATGATGGAAGTAATGGAAAAGATTGGTATAGATTGGAAATATAGGCATTATTATCAAACACTGAGGAAGGATTACAACATGAACAGATTACTGGAATCCTGTATAACATCTACAAGGAAAATTGGATTCTTAGAGGGCATTCCTTAATTATTTCTCACTGTGGCTAGTACTGTTCTATGATCACTGAACAGAGATTTTATGTTAACATATACAATACAGAAATGCAGTATTGGTTGCACATCGCAAGTACCACCAAAAAGTTAACTGCGAACCACATCATATTACAAACATATCAAGAAACATTCTTCAGCAGAACCAAAAGATACTAAAAAAAAGCTTCATATTTGGAGCAATCAAGCTGATGAGCTGACTGATTATCCTAAGTGGTGCAATTTTCTCTTTGAATATTCATTTGTTGTGTGTGTGTGTAAATGTTTTTTCTTAAAAGAGAAATAAAAATAACTCTCTAATCCATTGAACGATTCTGTTACCATTCATGTTCATGTATTCATCTACTGGCTGCCCAGTGCATATTTTATAATACATATAAAAGCATTTTTTACATAAAATTTTACAATTTTATGTAAAAAATGCTTTTATATATATATATACACACACACACATACACACACGCTATACTAATATATATAATCTCACTTGCTGCTGATTGTCTCTCTCTTTCCGTATCAAGGTAATTTGACCTAATGCTCTCAAATTCCTGATCTACATTTGCTGTTTGCCCTCTTATATGTCGAAGGACATTGAATGCTTCAGGGTAACGACCTTTACTGATGAGCCAACGAGGTGATTCTGGCATACACAAAAATCCAAAGAACTGGATAAAGGATGGTATTGCAGCTAAACCAAGCATATACCTATAATAAAATATTTTTTCAGTCAATTTACAAGACATGAAGCATCAAACAAGTCAATAAATTATAACTTCTCTGTAACAAATAGAAATACAGTGGTATCTCGCTAATCTGAACCTCTTTAGTCCGACCCCTCCAGTAATCCGAACTGCGGTTTGAAAAAAAAAATTTATTTATTGCGTATTATTATTTTGTGTACTATTATTTTTATTTAATAATTTTTCTCAACTATTATTATTTATTTTATTATTATTACAGTACAGTATTTTTTTCATACTGTCGATTGTACGGTTATACTGTAGGCCTATTTTGTTTTATTGTGTGTTCAAGTTTGCTTTTTTATACCGTACAGTATGAACTGTATTGTCGGCATGAATCACAAATATACACAAAAAGAGGAAATTCAAAACATGCATAATTTGGTAAATCCAGATGTTGAAATTTCACAAACAGATGTTGCGGAACTGATTACAGGTAGAACCGAAAGTGAATTCGAAATCAAATCAGACGATGAAATTATAAATATGACGTTACAGAATGAATTAGAAGATGTTGATGACGATAAAGAGCTTGAAGAAAAAAAAGTAAAATATGAAGACGTAGTTGACAGTTTTAATACGTGTATAGAATGTGCTGAGCAGAATGATACGCCATTCCACAAAATTTTATTGCTAATGCAACTCCGAGAAGAAGCATTCAAAAAAAGTTCAGCTTCGAAGAAGCAAAAGAAAATCAGTGGCTTTTTTTACAAAGAAATAAAAAAACTTTTTTTGTGTTGTATACAAGAAAGTGATTTTTTTTTATGCAAATTAACTTACGTACTGAACTACGCAATTTTATTAAATCAGAATCCTCAACAATACAGATACACACAAACTAAATGTTTTACTAAAATAAACTTGTGTACTGTATTATTTTTTTGTTTTACATTACAGTACAGAAGCTTTTTTTCTATCAGTTAATTCATTTATTAAATTCATGAATGGTACATGAATTAAATTCATGTACCATTAAGAATCTGATTATTTTTTCTTAAACTCTAGTTATTGTTGTAATCTTTTGGGGGAAAATTTGCTAATCCGAACTTTTCGATAATCCGAACGTGCACGGTTTTTATTAGTTCGGATTAGCGAGATACCACTGCAGTTCAAAAACTTACAGCAAAAAGTGGCTGGAGCAAACTATTTAGCAAACTATTAAATTCTAGCAAATATTGAAATGGATTATATTTTAATAAATTTATCAAGCTACCAATTTAAAAGATATTTACTGCTTCTTTAAAATTAAATTAGCAGTTTGCATTATGATATATAAATTTCATATAAACACATTTCATATGTAAATAAAATAATGAAAAAAACATTAAGTTCTTTTTAATTTAGAAATGACTACTTTGTTGACATTAGAAATGACTACTTTGTGGACATTGTCTTATTAGTGGTACTATTGTATTTTGCAGTTATGATATTCATCAGAACGAAATTAGCATTCTCAGCAACATTCTTGCTTTTTTGAGATTTATTTTGAAAGAAAGAAGTTGTGGATGATGACCTCCACAGAGGAAGTTGCAGAGGTCATCGTCCACAACTTCCCCTTTTGAGTCTGCCTGGGCATAAGGTTTTCAGAGAATCTTAAGACCAGTTAGATTAACTATGCTACCAGCCAAGACGTCTATAGATGTCAAGGTTATCATGGATGCAAAGTGCATATTAAAATTGTAATACCATTGATATTACATTGAAACATATGATGGATATGAAGCATATGGGGATGTGTATTTGATCTGTAATGGCCGGTTAAGTGGATAAAAGAAAAATTGCTTAAGATAATCAGATAACGTTTAGTAATGTAACAAACAACTACAGATACACCACTGATTTTATTATAATGGGTGGTCTGATTTTGTTCAGCAAATACAGTACATTACTTCGTGTTTTCTCGATATAACAATTCCTTTTGTCAATCTTTATTTACTTTTCCTGTAAAAGCTATATCGTACATGGTGAAAATTTATTAAAAATTCATTTATCATAAAAATACAATGATTTAATCGTGGTTCGTAGACTTGCACATGCGTATAAGATTGGATAAAGGAGTTCCATTTACAAGAAATAAGTAAATAAATGGATTTCTGTGACTTCTAAGGGAGTGATATGTAAATGTTCTTTTCCTATTTATTATTAATATCATATGTTTTGAGGGAATGTTCCAGAGAGTTAACAGCTTTTACATATCTTTTCAACATGAGTCTTTCACTGGGTCAAGTTCCAAAGGAGTGGAAAGAGGATAAAATTGTTCCAATTCATAAGGAAGGTGATAAGTAGATCTTTGAATTATAGACTAGTCTGTGTGTCTGGAATTGTGGTTAAGGTATTAGAGAAGTTACTTAGGACCAAGATTTAGAATTGGGTTGATAACAGAAAAATACTCTTTTGCAGCCAGCATGGATTTACTAAAGGAAGATTGTGCTTTAGCAAGCTGCTTACATTTTATAATAAAGTGACAAATGCACTGGATAAGGATGTTGCATACACAGTGGTATATTTAGACTATTCAAAGGGCTTTGATAAATTGCCACATGACAAGCTGGTAATTAAATTGGAATGGATGGGGCTGAACAGTAAATTAGTTCGGTGGATTGGAGATTGGCTGCCTGATAAGTATCAGCGAGTTGTCTATGGAGGACCGATATCCCAGAAGAGGAAACTTACTAGTGGAGTACACTAAGGGTCAGTTTTGAGTTAATTGCTATTTAATTGGTATGTAAATGATATTGGGAGAGGTCTGAATGGTGATATGCAATTATTTGCAGATGATACAAAGTTGGGCAGAGCTATCAGGAGTATAGTGGATGCTGTGGCTTTGCAAGAGGACTTGAATACATTGGCTGAATAGGTAAATGATGAGGGTTATCAATTCAATGTTGCAAAGTATAAGGTTTTGAAATTTGGGAAACAAAGATGGGATGTAAAGAACACAATCAGTGGAAATATCTTGGAAGAAAGAGAAAGAGATGAGAGATCTGGGAGTGACTGTGGACAAGAACCTAAAATTTTGGGGACATGTTGCTAAAATTGTGAGGACAGCACAGCGGATAATGAGAATGATGCAGCATGCACTAACTTGTAGAAGTAAGGATGGTAAGATTCATTTGTATAAGGCTTTGATCAGGATCACATATGGATTACTGCAGTGGCAAACTATAAGGGGCTCGCGCGAGCCCTTTGTTAAATTTTTCTGAATTTGCGAGCCTCATGTTCTTCTTGTTTACTTTTTTTTTTTTTGAAAAAATGAACACTTTTTTGAAATATATTAAGCAACAAACTCATACGGTAACCTAACAAAAATTAGTCTACTCAGCAGTTTGAAAATAAAATAAGCGTACAGGGTGTTCGGGATAAATTTGACATATTTATAATTAATTATATTTTTCCGTAAGTTACATGTATTAACACACACTTCTCTTCATTTAAAAGGTTGGACCCTTCTTCATTCATATACAAGATGTCAGAAAGGATGGATAGCTGGAACCCACCTGAATCATGGAAGAGAATAACTTGTATCATGATGATTCGTGCCGGCCATCAAAATAAGGATATTTCGACTGCTGCCCAATGCTCCCTGAATACAGTAAAAACAATCAGGCATGAACTAGAGACTTGCAATGGTGACTACGAGGATGTAGCAAGAAGAAAGATCCCTAGCAGACGATCTGATTGCGTTCGTACAGCAGAATTCCTCGCAAATCTGCAGGAACAGGTGTTGAAGATCCCTGGCATTGGAATTTGGGCTTTGTCACGTGAAATGAATGTTGCAGCCTCTACTATGAAGCTTGCACTCGATGAAGACCTCCGCTACTACTCATACAAGCGCCGCAAAGGTCAGCTGCTTACAGAAAAGGCCCGTGAAAAACGTTTGATAAACGCGAAGAAACTTCTAAGCAAAGTGAAACATCCTGCGGAACCACAAACAATCTGGTTCTTTTCCGATGAGAAAAACTTTTGCCAGGATCAAAAACACAACACGCAGAATAACAGATGGCTTGCATACAGTACAAAGGACATTCCTCGTGTAATGCAGACTAAATTTCCCCAAACTGTGATGGTTTTCGGATGTGTATCCTCTGAAGGCAATGTGATGCCTCCGCATTTTTTCCAAGAGGGCCTCAGGTTGACTTCAGATGGCTACGTGGAGTTGCTAAACACTGTAGTCAAGCCCTGGATAACAAGGGTAGCCAATGGTAGGCCGTATGTATGGCAGCAGGATTCGGCCCCTTGCCACACCTCTGGGAAAAGTCAAAAATGGTTGTCTGAAAATTTCTACGACTTCACCAGTCCAAATGTTTGGCCTCCAAACTCCCCAGACCTTAACCCCATGGATTATTTTGTATGGGGCACAGTTGAAAAAGACACCAATCGCACTTCCAGTAATACAAAAGCCCAGTTAATGGATAAAATTAAAACAGTTTTTGCGGCCCTTCCCAGGGAGACTGTAGCATCAGCTTGTTCGAGGTTCCGAAGCAGGATTGAAGCTGTGATCGATGCTAATGGTGGTTATTTTGAGTAAATCTTGTTGATAGTATTGTAATTAACTCTGCCTGTAATGTTTTTTTGTCAATTCATTAAATTTAATAGATACAAAGAAGATTTTCTTTTTCCTTACGAAACTGTCAAATTTATCCCGAACACCCTGTATGTGCTATCTTTACCCTTCTCCCTTCTGATAGCCAATCGTATGGTAAAACCAGTAGCCAATCATCAGCGGGTTGTTCCACTGGACGTTACTTCTGTGTTCGTCAGTACACTGATCTATAACAATTGTGTTTAAAATTTTAAAATAATAAATTTAAAAACTGTATATTCAGCATATTTTATTTTTATAATTGCAAAAGTATTTTTACCTGTGAAACATGAAAAGAACAGTCAAATTTATTAAATTTTTTGGGGAAAGAAAAAATAATGAAAAGTGATACTGCTGAATCTACTGCAGTTGAAAATGAAGTTGAAGATAATACGTACATTGATTCAACGAATATGTAAAAAGTTGGAGGAGAAAAAGAAAATCATTTACCTGATTGCTGGAACGAGAAGCAAGCATCGTATTTCAAAACTCAGTATAAGTGGTTAGAAGTTAAAAATGGTAAATTAGGATGCCATGTTTGCTCAAAATAAAAAAACTTAGGTGTTAAAGGAGAAAAAAGTTGTCACCTATCAAAGGAATGGGTAGAAATGAAAATGGAACCGATGGAAACACTACAGACTCGAGAACCGCATCTTTGTGTAAAAAAGTTATCCAAACAATGAATCATTTGCTCATAATAAAATCAAAAAATAAATGAAGAAAAATCTGTATTACCAAATTTAATTGACAAACTATATGAAAAAGAAATTTTGATAACTTCAAAAATGTTTAATTCCATGTATAGTTTGGTGAAGAGAAACCGACCAATGTCTGATTTACCAGATTTAATCGAGCTGCAAATTAAAGATGGTATTGATCTAGGATTATCATTGAATTCTAGATTCTCAGGAATTAGAATAGTTGAACATATTTCTAAACAAATAAAATTAGAAATATTCTCCAAAATAATAGAAAAATTGCAAAATTTCTATAAAAGCAGACAAATCGACAACATTATCGAAAATAAGTGTTTTAGTTATTCACATACAAGTTGGACTCACTGAACCATGTATGATTTTTGTAGATCTTGTAGAACTAGAAAATACCACCGTGGAATGCATAAATGCTACTATAATTATGGATCTGGGATCTTGTAAAATAAGGGATCGTCCCGTTGTCCTGAGAAAACTCTTCGGGACTGCTTTTTGTCCTGTATTTTAGAGTTTAAGACTGAATAATAAAATCGATGAGTTACAATTTCTATTCTATTCATCGCTCTCCGTCATTCCATGGAACTGTAGGAAATCATTCTTCAGCAAAGATTGTGTAGCTTTTCATGACATGATTTTTAAAAACAAACAATTGTTAAGTGAAATTCATTCTCCAGGAAAGTATTGCAAAAGTGAGTAAGACTGATTGATTAATAAGAATATTGTCAGGTTAGAAGAGTATTACTGTATTAACAATCTATTTTGTATCTATAATAGTAAGTAAAAAACCATTTGAAGGCAACTTAAAGTGGCTTAATGAAAATATGCAGCCTAACAAGGGGATTTACTATTTGTTTACTTATACTTAGTAAAGTGTTTAGAATCACTTTCTAAGACTGGCATATGTGATGGATGCGCATACTAAACTTTCACCCTCAGTCATAAGTGTCCCGTATTTTTTTCCAATGTATCTGGGATCCCTAACTATAATGGCTTCTTTAAATGCATACGGACTTTCTGATAACTCTTTAAAAAATCATCTCATTGCATTTTATTCTGATGGAGCTAGTGTAATGTTAGGAAACAAACCGGGTGTTGCAATCAAACCTCTACAAAAATTTCCCAAACATTGTGATTTGGCATTGCGTAGCTCATTTACAATTACAATTAGCATTAGACGATTCGATAAAAAAACATTAAAGAAATAAATCATTTTGAAATATGTATGGATAAATTGAATGTTTTTTTATCATCAATCACCAAAAAATGAACGAGAATTAAATACGATTGCAAAAGACCTTGGTATCGAAATTTTAAAGATCGGCCGTGTGTTTGAACACGATGGGCAGTTTGCAGTTTACGAACGGCTCTTGCTGTGTGGAGAAATTACCCAGCTTTATGCAAGCATTTTGCATCGAACGGTAAATATAACGGCTTTTTAACCGACTTCTCAATTTGGAATTTTTATAAGATCTAGCATTAATGATTGATATCCTACAGGAAGTATCATATCTATCAGAAGCTCTACAAAGTCGCCATATAAGTATTATAAGGGCTAACTCCTTAATCATGCGAACAATTAATGATTTTAAAAATTCTGTAGGTTCTTATGAATCTAAAATTGATACCATGTTAAAATCAAAAGAATTTGAAGGAACAGCAATTGAAAGCAAAATCAGTGAGAAACATTACTAAACTCTCTTATAATGTCTTCAAAGGATAGATTAATGCAGCAAAATCATTTTAAACTTAAAAATGAAAATTATGAGGATTTAGAAGATGAACTGAAAAACATTTTAAATTATGTTATCCTGAAACATGGAATACTGAAGAAGTTACGTGTCCATGGTCAGAAGGAGAAAAGAGAATAATATCTTTAAATTTTATTTTGAAATATGAAATTAAAATTAATGATTTTAGAGATTAAGTAGAAATGGCTTTGACTGAAAATTTACTAAACGAAATTCCCAGCACGGTGAAAAAGCCAAAGTGATTATGACAACAATTGCAGTTTGTAGCACTGAAGCCGAACGAGCTTTTAGTGTGATGAATAATAGCGTAACGACGAAGAGATCTTCTCTCACTATAAAATATATTTCGGATTTAATGGCAATATGTATAAATGAGAAACCCTTGAATGAATTTAATCCGAATCCCTATGTCAAATCTTTTCTAGAAAATCATCGCTCGCTATAGATCCTCCTAGAAGAACACAAGACGTGAAGGAAGGAAATAAGGTGTGGCAGTTGTTGTCATAAGTATTTCCTTAAAGTAATTGTTTGTAAATGTTAACCTGTAAAGGAGTGATTTTTTTCTGGGTAAATGTGCACCGGACAGCAATATTTTTTTATTTTATTTTTTTTTTTTTTCACCCAATGTAAAATCGTTTCGAAAGTGATTTTATTAAATAAAATATTATAGTTACTGTTACTACCATTTTACAAATAAGAATTCACTTTTGGTAATCACATAAATAAATAGGACTATAAAATAATGCCTCTTGTTGGTACCATTGATTAGCACTTATTTCAATATTATTGTGTTTAGATAATATTTATTTATTATTTATAGATTGCTTGTCATAAAAACTTCTATCGCATATGTGCGATTATAAAAAAATTTACAGGTGGAGATTGAACTGCCCACCTCAGTCTCCAAAAGCTAGATATAGGGAGTAGGCAAGGCCATTATACCCTAAGGGAATAAAAAGCGTTAGCTGATTTTTTTTTTTTTTGATTTTATATTTTGATAGTTAAAAATGTTTTTCTTATGTAAGATAAATTAACACAGATGATCGTGTGCAAATATTACATGTTTAGATCATGAAATATTTGTTTAAAAATAATAGCCTTTAGAGGTTGATTGTCCCCTCATAGTTTTTGATTGGAATTTGTACACAAACTGTATTAATAAAAGTTTATGTGAAATACGGATTTTTTTTTTTTTTTTCCTCTCAACGATGCGAGCCCTTTGTTAAAATTTCCATAGCTCACCACTGGATTACTGTGTGAAGATTTGGTCATCTGGTTTTCAAAAAGATGAAGATGTAATGGAAAAAGGTTTAGAAACGATCGACTAAGGTAGTTTCTGGTCTCTGGAATGTTGAGTATGAAGACATATTGAGAAAATCCAATTTGCAGAAATTAGTGGATAGAAGGAGAGGAGATATGATTGAGACATGCAAGCTGTTAAGAGGTTATTACCAGATTAATGGTGGGGACATTTTGCACAGAATGGGTGAAGATGAGAAGAGATCATCTTTGGAAGCTGCATAAGGAGAGTGTGAGCAAGGAATTGAGGAGCAGGTTTTTATTGCATGGAGAGTGGTTGGAATGCATTGCCCGAGAGTGTGATGAGTGCAGAGACAGTGAATATATTTAAGGCATGGAATGATGAATTGTGTGTATAAAACAGCAGACCTCCCACGATGAATCTTTGACTCTGAGGTTTTTTTATAATAATAATAATGTTTCATACAATTTCATTATTATAAAATGTACTTGAGAAGATCGCACTATATATAAAAATAATATACTGCACATCCACAAATCAGAAATGAACCTGTCAAACCAGGGTACAGTACACATGTTACCTAAAATTGGTTTAGAGGCGATACAAAACATTTAATGTTTTGTTATTTTGACTGTGGGTGTGTGCCGGGGTGTAGACGGGCCAGGGCCACACCCTCGTACTTTTTTAAAACTATCAAAATTTTTAAATTCATTATAATAAATTATAGGAATTATAATAATGAGACTTATAATGCATTTCCAGCTTTCGGTCAAAAAAATAGCAGCTTGCCACTCTTGTCATTTTCGTTTCAGAAAACAAGGCAACAACCTGCGTCTATGTTCAGTTTTGAAGTTTCAAAACCAAAGAAAACTGATAATATTGCACCCTACAATATTGTTATCCTACACCCCTAACAAGCTCAATGGACCTGACAAGTTAAAACGTGTATTTTAAGAGAAAGTATTTTAAGAAGAAAAGTGTAATAGTGCATCAACAATATGAAGAGAACCAATGAAAACAAATTAATCAATTACCTCTCAAAACTTAAAAATAATGAAAATTCTAGTACGAGTTCGGAATATGATGCAAAATTTCTGCCGAAAATTAAGAACAATGAGTACGAGCGTGTTCCTTCTTCGATGCTTTCAAAAAAACCGGAAATGGAAGATAATTTGTGCAATGTTGCGAGTGTATCTTCAGCTATCACAGGACATCAAGAACATGCAGGTAATGCAATTGACACTAATTCTATAAATGTAGAATACCCGGCAGTATGGTCAGAGCAACAGTGGCTTGAACGTAAGGACAAACATAAGTGGCTCATAGCAAAGAATGGATATTTAGGTTGTAGTGATTGTTCATCAGTAGGGTACTTAGGACTTCACAAAACTCAGGGGTTATCTCTCAGTAACGAATGGATGAATTGCACAATTACATTTAACGGTACAGAAAAAAACTCAGCAATTGAAATCCCTAAGAACTAAAATTTCTATTAATAATAATGCCGCACTTCGTGTTCTGGATTTTTGTTTCCAAGGTAGCCCTGGCACTATTTCTTTTAGGACTACACCCCCTGAGTGTGTACAAAAAGAGTCCATGAAAGGTTTGCATCCCGTTTTTAAATGTTATAAATAACTAATTTATTTTAACTTGAAAAAAAAGTTATGGCATACCAAATCTCACTTTATGCATATTTCACATTGTTTGTTACTATGTTTCCTGTAAGCAGTGAAATGCCTTTCAAAAAGGGAGAGCACACACGTCTAGCAGCTTTGCACACAAAATGTTTGCTTTTAGATTATCTAATTTACAGTCAATTTTTGAATGTATTATGAAAATGAATTAAACAATAAATTTTACTTTCATTATTTTATTTAGTAATTTCTTCAATGTTCTGTCCTCACTCTAATCCATTTCGACTTAATACACTAATTAATTTGAGCATGCATTGAAGCCGACTAGGATAACCTAATTGCCACCAAAATGCAGTCAAATGCAGTCCTGCCATTTCTCTCTTACAAAAGGGATCGCAGCTCACCTTCCCTGATCCTCAGTAATATACACATTACTTGACAGGATGAACTACCTCTCGATTCTTACCTCTGAACTCTTGGCACAAAAATCACATCACATAAATTGCTTCATCTGCTTCTAAAAAACTAGGCATTCTTTTCTGCTCAAGAAGCTAATTTAGACCACACACAGCTACAAATACTTATAAATCCTAAATTCGTTCATCCTTAGAATACTGTAACAAATTTGGGGTGATGTGCTTAAAATCTCCTTAAGAATTCTTGATGCTCTTCACAGTAGAGCAATTCACCTCACAGACTCACTTCAACTTCTATCTCACAGACATACCGTTTCTGCTGTGTCTCTTCTACAATTACTTCCATGGTTTGCTCCAGTGAATGGGGAAAACATCATTCCTCCACTTGCTGTTAGACCTGTTAAAACAACAGCAGCCGTACAACATCTGTTTACAGTACAACTGCAAGCTCATCGAACCTGCTTCTCTTCCTCATTTATTTCATCTACCTCTGTCACAACCTTGCCCATGCCGTTTCTCACAATTTCAACCTACAGCTGTTTAAGAAGAATGTCAATAGGTTTCTTCTTTCTCAACCCTTATCTGCACCTCACACAGGGCACTGATGTACTATATGTTCTTGTACCTGTTGTGCAAGAGCCCATACGTACATTTGAACAATGTTCCCTGTAAGCATGTGCACACTAGTCAAAAAGGAAAGGCAAAATTTTCTCTTTCAGAATTTCTAATTTACAGTCAATTTCTGAACTTAAGAGGCCAGATAGTTTAATTACTTTTAGGTGGAAGAAATATTACATTAGTCGTTTTAGTGTGTTAAACCCTCAAAATGTCACTGTCGAAATTAAAGTGAAAAAGAACCGTAAATTCGATTACATTTCAGTGGCTGGCCAAATGTGACAATTTGTTTATAAACTCTTCTATATGCAGTATTTATGTAGCTGAAGGAGTAAGCATTTAATTTGCTCGAAAATGTTTAGCATACACTGCGGGCTAGATCTTTTAACGAAGATATGTGCCGCATATGCTGAATCTGAGACTGGACATACGGGTACAAAATGTTTTGAACGCACATGGGCGGCAAATATTAGAGGGAATATTGCATGTGAATAAGTCACAGGACAAGGCTGAGCAATGTTAAAAAATTATCACAACAAAACCAAACGTAAGAGAAACACATTAATTTCTACACTGCTGAAATAATAAAGTATACGCCTTCGAAGAAAATCAATCATAAAGTCACAACGCAATACAGTCACAAAGTTATCAGTAATCCTTATAATAAATGGATCAATATTTAAACACATCGATTCTAGAACAGACATTTTAGTATTAACTAAATTAATATCATAGTTAATATGGAAGAACATAAGAATAAATCTTAAAACTAATTACCTAAATATATGAGAATGGCATAACGGATTAGTAGTCATGCGTTCCAGAATCATTTGAAAGATAGATAAATCTTGACATCGTTACTAGAACAGGAATTCTTCAGTTGACGTTTCCAAAATTCCACGTCAGAATGTGAAGTAAGTAGTAACTACCTGTGTAGTTGGCCGAATGGTTAGCATATTCACTAATTCAGTCAATATGCTACGGGTTCGAATCCAGCCACAGGCATGGATGCTTGTGATTGTTTTAGATGGGAAATGAATTTCATCGCCTGCTTTGAGACCACTACCACACCACTTATTGGAGGCTAGAAGAAGCTTAAAGTTTCATGTTTGGTCTCTAGTATAGGTTTTCCGGACATGAAGGTTAAATTAAATATTATTTAATTTAATTGCTATTACCAGGATATTGAAGGTTACTGATAAATCAATCTTGGTTATTACTGACATTCAAAATTATACCATATAGTATGAACTTCCACTACACACGTGGCCAGGGATGCTGTACATTAATACTAAATAAAATTTTTCATTTAACGTAACAGTCATAACAAAATATGTTGAATCATCTGAAGGATTCACTGCACTCCTCCGACAATACGAATCGGTCTCTTGGCAGCATCACAAACACAATACGTATTTAACTTGATTAGTGCAAATGGAAAATGAGGGAAGACTTCTTATTCTGAAGTTTCACTGGCTGGATAGCAAAGACATAACAAGTACTCATAAAACAGTGTAGCTAAAGTTTTCATGCTTGTGCTAATTTTCAACAAAAACAATATAAACAAAACTAAAATGAAAAAATATAAACAAAACCACTGATGTGCTTAAAGCGAACACCGAAATGATTGGAGGCATCATTAAAAGGCACATGTCGCATCAGCATTCCTGGTAGTCATCATCCCAACAACTGAATTCATAGCCAATTTAGGTTTATTATTATATATAAGGTGCCTCCATGGAGTCAAAAGACTCATCGCGGGAGACCCAACATTGATATACTAACCGTTAATCACATAATACCTGTCATACTTCCTCTTAAACTCATTCACAACCACGTACGGCAATGCATTCCACCCATTTACAACCCTCCAAGCAAAAAATCAAGTACTACCACACTCTTACACAATCCACAGTTAACCACACTTTTACACAATCTCCAGGGATGACCCCTCGTTCTCTGCCTTCCTGCACTGGTCTTAAAAAAGTTATCGGTATCAATCCTATAAAATCCTTTTAATAATTTATATACCTCTATCATATCTCCTCTCCTATGTCTATCAACTAGTTTTTGAAGCTCACAGACCTTCAATCTATCCTCGTAGGAGACATCCCACAGGCCTGCAACAATTTTCGTAACTAGCCTCTGAATCCTCTTCACATCAAGAAATTCAGGTGACCAGATCTGTGCACAATAGTCCAAATGAGGTCTTATTCATGCCTTATAAAGTGAGACAATTACTTCCTTATCCCTGCTTGTCAGTGTGTTCTTCAATAACCATATAATCTGATGTGAAGTTTTTGTAACCTTTGCAATATGCCCTCTGTCCACAATAACTTCCAAGCCTCATCAACTTCTTGCACTGCAGTCAGTTCATTTACTGAAATATTTCCCAAATTTCAGATGAAAATCACTACAATTCCTTAAATTCCATCCATCTAGAGCAGAGATATAATTCTATATCACTTTTATTTTGAGATCGGCACTCCAAAATGGGAGACTTCTAAAGTGGGAAGGAAATAAACTTCATCATTACTCAAATTCATACTTTATAAAGTTTAAACCACTATTAAAAGGTGTTCGAGGTCGATTTTCTGTTTGTGAAACCCCAACAACCTTCAAAGAATAACCAGAATTTCGAGTAAATACAAAAAAATTTGCCACTAAATATAATACAATGTAAATAGTAACTGGGATGGCTTCATAAATTTCATAACCGTTTGGTTAGAAAGCCGAGTTGCTACATAAGTACATATAGATAAACAAAATGAATTCATGCATTTTGTGAAATGCACATGACCATATGAAAAACATTTTAATTACATATTTTTAAACATCATATCCAGATAGTCAAAAAATCTACGGTCAAAAGAAACAAAATTATTTAAAAAAAATCCACGGATGTGAAGCAGCTTCATTGCGAGCTGCAGTGATATTTTAATGAGAAAAGAATAATCTCACAATTTTTGCAACTCCAATGATTTGGGGGGAAAATGCAGGGATTACTCAGTTACTGTAGGTATTTTTGTGATTTAGTAAATACTTTCCAGGTTATTATTACTGGCACTGCTATTGTGTAGCAAGGCACAATTAAACAGAATGAGTTTGTTTTTGTCTACATATCCATTGAATAATAATAACTCTTAATTAAATATAATAACAACAACAAATTTTCTTCAATATTCAACGTTTTCTTAACTCTATTATTGTACGCCCACACTTCATAGAACCTAGTCTGGCAAAGTGTGCCAAGAATAGTCAATTCATGCTGAAGGTGAGAAAGAAATAAAAGATATACGAATTAGTCACAAAAACACGCGAAATCACGTACTTTATACGTAAATTTTTCAACTGTTGTACAAGCAAAATAGTTACTCCTTTAAGAACTAGAATTTTCATAAAAGAAAAGCTAATTTTCCGACGTATAATAATAATAAACACTCATCCCACGAAACGCATCGATTACCGTAATATCGGAATGGATTCTCCTTTTGAAATGCGCAGAAGTGTCGAAGGGTCTCGCATCTGTGGGCGTACAGTAGTTGGTAGCCACTAGTGGTCCATGAGTTAACTAAATCCTGTTGGATGTTATGCTTACGATATTTAAATACAAGGAAACTCAATGTTTTTGAAATTTATGTTCGTTTTAATTATGTGTGATAATCACTCCCAGTATACTAAATTAAACACGTCGTTGCGGAGACTTCTGTGGAGACAGGAGGACATGTTATTTTTTCACAAATGTATATATATCACAAATTATTTGTTATTTTCTCGCCTGGTTTCGGAAAAATTTTTTTATTTACTTATCAGTAAATAAAAGATAAAACTGAGATAATCTATGTGGAGCATTTTTGTTTGTTGCCATGTTACTTGAAGCTTTGTTTCTGTTGTAAGTGCTGCCAGCCCTAATTTGTGTCTTCTTTCTTTCTCAACGTCATCGAAGTGTTCCAGACTCACCTGTCTGTCCTATGTAGTGTCAATCACAGCTAATCTTGTAGATACCTGTTTAAGTGGCGGATGTTGAGGTTTAGTTGTTAACTCATCTGATTGTTTTGGAGGTTGAAATGGATTTTTTTTTTTTTTTTTTGTCGAAAAATACCAGAAAACATATTCCTAATATATGAATAATTTATGTTCAATGTTTGGTGAATTTATTATTACTATTTAGAACCAATTGCCAAAGGTGTGTAATTCAACAAAAGCCGAGAAGCCAATCTGGCTACAAGCATTTCTAGATAGCTTGCAGTATTCAAAGGGAACTTGAAGTCTACTCTGACAATTCCGTAAGGTCAACAGAAACGATCGAAATTTTATCATGAAATGAAAGAATTTCCACACCAGAATAACTTCAACGTCGTACAGAATTGCACGCAAGTCTCTCGGGAGAAGTTTTCCTTAAAATAATTGTTAGTTATGATAAAAAGTGAATATACTTCACAAATCCTAACATACAAATGCAATGGGTTAGAGGGCGCGGTAGTACTTCTATACCTGACAAGATCGTGAATATGGTGGAATTTGAAAGGCACAGTCCACTTTGCAAAAGCTGGTTCAAGAATTTTCAAGAATTATTTGGTGGGATGTGTTGATGGAATTACACAATTCCTGCACACAGAATAAGCAGATTATAGGATCACTCTGGACAATTGTTCAATCTCTAAATTAATTATACTGGTAAGGACCTGACGGTATGTTCATTATTTGCTGATGACAGAATGATATGCAGGGTAATCAGAAATGCACTTGACATGTCGTACTTGCAAAATGTTGGATTTGTGGATAAATAATAATGGCAATCAGTTCAATGTCTTCTTCTTGAGCTTCACGAACCCTTAAGATTCTTAGCTGCGAGCACCACAGTTCTCCGTTTTTTCCTATCCTTAGCCGACTCCTTCCAGTTTCGCAGCTTCAACTCCTAAGTCCATTTCAATGTTATCTATCCATTTTCTGTGGGGTCTTCCTCTAGGACGTCTTCCATTTGGGTGATGTAAAAAAGGTTCTCACTAACCTGTTATCCATTTCTTCCAGGTGACCTAACCATCTCATGCGACTAGATCTGATTTCATTTATTATTAGTGGCTTCTTTATTCGTTCACCTTCTCCATTTATTTGTCACAGGATCTTTAACCAGACCAAATCTTTTTTCTTAAGATTTTGTTTTTGAAGCGTTGTAATTGATCTTCATCAACTTTTCTTATATTCCATGTCTCTGCACCATATAATATGACTGTTCTAATTAGCATTCTGTAGGTATTTATTTTAGATTCATATGAGAGATTTTTAGATAAGAGGAAGTGCTGAAGTGAGAAATATGATTACCTGATTGGATTCTCATCTTTATTTCTGTTAGGATCTTATTAGCTTGAGTTATTATAGAGCTTAGATATTTAAATTGTATTGAGTTTTTCAATATCATGTCAGCAAATTGAATAGTTGATGGCTTATTGAAATCATTATCTCTAGATACTTTTAAATATTCTGTTTTATTTTGGTCTCAATATTAAATATTCTATTAATATTAAGACCTATTTTTTCGGAAGAGGTTTTAAGGTTTATAAAAGTTTCAGTTATCATCTGCATTTTCTCCTATAATATCAATGATACGGTACTTTTCGTTGTTTCTCGAATTACTTTTTCTAAAGCTATGTTGAATAGTATAGGAGATATCACATCTCCTTGTTTTAAACCTGCGAGGACTCTACATTGATTTTCCTGTGCACACATTTTGACCAATCTGATTAATTCTTCTGGTATTCCATATTCCTTTAAGATATCCCGTAGACTTTCTCGATGTATACTATCATACGCTTTTTGGAAGTCGATGAAGAGATAATGACTTACTTTATTGTATTCCCAATTTTTCTCTAGAATTTGTCTCAAGGTTAAAAGGTGATCAATGGTTGATCGGTTTCTTCTGAATCCTGCCTGATATTCTCCGAGAACTCCTCTGCATATGGCATAATTCTTTTTAGAATAATACCAGTCAGGATTTTGTAACTAGTATTTAAAAGTGAATGCCTCTATAGTTTCACATTTCCTTTTATCGCCTATTTTGTGGATGGGGATTATTATCGATTCATTCTAGTCTTCTGGCAGTTTTTCATTTTTCCATGCCAGTTTAATTAGTGCGAACAGTTTGTTAGTTAATTCTTTCCCTCCATATTTAATTTGTTCAGATGTGAATATCAAATCCTGCCGCTTTATTATTTTTAAGAGTTTTAATGTTTGTTTCTATTTCATTAAATGATGGATCTTTGACGTCTGGTTCACAAGTAGAGTAAATTATGACTAAGAATGTTGCTTTGGGATTTTAGCAGCTGTTTGAAATATTCCCTCCACCTTTCAGCCATCTGTCATTTGCAATAATTTGTCTTTTATTATCATTAATTATTGCAGTTCTTATTGATAGCCTGTCTTTAGTTTATTTATACCTTGAAAAAAGTTCCTTGCATTTTTATACGTATTCTCTTTATCAGTGTTATCAATTAATTCTTTTAGATATAGTCTTTTTTTCTTGCCTAAGAATTTTGTTTGATTCTCTGTTAGCAGATCCATAGTTTTGATAGTTATTGTTGTCTTGTTGGTTCTGAAACCATTTAAGCTTAGCTTCTTTTTTGATTTCTATTGCTTCTTAGCATCTGTTATTAAATCATTTATTATGGTATGAAATATTTTGGAATCCTAAAACTTTTTCAGATGCTCTGTTTATACAACACTTAATTTTATTCCATAGAATATCAATATTTTCAGTTTCTTCAATATTATTAAACTCTGCTTTAATTTCACTAGAGTAGGTTGATCTTATGTTATTGTTTTTCGGATTATTAATATTGAGTTGATGATGTTTTTATTTTTATTGAAATAGTTTTTGTTAAGTTTTATTTTCATTACTGATCCTACCAAATAATGATTTGAATCACAATCAGCACCTCTATAGCTTCTAACAGTTTGAATACTGCTTCAAAATATTTTTTCTTTTAAAATATGATCAATTTGGTTGTGGGTTAATCCATCAGGATATCTTTCCTCATAAATGTTGTACTAATTATCATCAGATTCTTGGATATTGCCAAATTTATTAACCTTATCCCATTATCATTTGCGATTTCATGTAGGCTATTATTTCCGATTGTTTGTTTATAGATTTCTTCGCTTCCTATTTTTGCATTAAGGTCTCCTGAAAGTATAATTATGTCATTATTTGGTATTTCATCAATTATTCCTTCCAGAGTATCATAGAATTCATTCTTGGTATCCTGATCAGTTTCCTCTGTAGGTGCAAGTGTATTAATTAAGGTTATTCTGAACTTTTTTGTTAGCAGTCTTATTTTACTGAGTCTTGCATTAATGGCCTCAAAACTTATGCCTTCCTGTGATATTTCCATCATATAATAGCAAATAATTTCCTAATTTATGTTCACCACTATCAATCCATTCAGTTTCAATTACCACTACATCCACTTTATATTTTTTAAGTTCATCACTTAAAGTTTGCAGTGCACCTGCTCTCTATATATATATACTTCAGACATTCCACGTTCCAAACCGTAATCCTTTATTCCAGGCAACTAGTCGAGTTCCATTTTGTACAGTCCGATATTGAGGCTTATTTGGTGTTTAATTCCTAACAAGTAAGATTTTACAAGATCAGATTGTCGGCCTCATGCTTAACCCCGAACCTGGAGGACCAAGGTGTCTCTCTCTTAGTCTGAACCCTCACCTTTGACCAGTTCGGCTTGAGAGGCCCTGTCGATAGAATAATTACCGCCGGCATTGCTCTAAGGGTCATTGTGACATGCAAACCCTGTCACCACAACAAAGTAAAGACCCCATCGAGGTTCAATGTCAGTAAGTGGAATTTTTCAGGGACTCATTGAGGAAGGCTGCACTCACAAACTGCAAAGGTAATGCATTCTAATCACTCACTACTATATAAGAGAAAAACTTTACTCGCACTCCCCTTCATTACTGCATTCATCAACTTACATGGATGCCCTCTCCACACTTTCATAAAATGAAAAATTTTATTACAGATATCCTTTACGAATTTCATCTGGTATCCTTCTGTGACCCTTGCAGAAGTTTGTAAGGCTCAATCATATCAGCCCTCCTCTGCCTCTTTCTACAGTTTGCTAGTGTCTGCAGTCTACAAATTTTCAATCAGTCTTCATAACTTGTATTCTGCACTCACTCCATTGTACCAGCATCACCAAGAAAACCAGAAGACAGATCTGTGCACAATAGTCTCCAAGCAAGGTCATATCATGGCCTTATAAAGAGGCAAAATGACTCCCTTATCCTTCCATGTTAAAGTTAGTTTCAGCACTGCAATTATCCTGTTTTTTACGTTGCATATCTATAGTACATTTTGTACCGTAGGTTGACTAAGGATGTTTTTTTAATCAATTTTACATTTTTTTTTTTTTTTTTTACATAGCCCGGAAACCCTGCTATAGAGACCAAACATGGAACTTTTTATAGTCTCTAAAGCAGGGTTTCCGGGCTATAAACAGGAAGGTGGTTTCATCGGACGATGAAATTCATCTTCAACCTAAAGACACAATCACAAAACATCCATGCCCACGGCGGGATTCGAACCCGCAGCCTGGTTGGATAGCGGTGAGCAAACCACTCGACCAACCTGTGCGGAATTTGGCTGGGTATTTGCAATCTTTACTATATGGCCATTGAACTTCAACTTCCTATTCATAAAAACTCGAAGATTCCTAATCTGATCAGTTTCTATATCCCACAATAAAATATGATATCTCATTACACCAAAGTGCATGACTTGACGTTTACTAACATTGAACTGATAGCCATTTTCACTGGAATTTCACTGCTAGATTCTGAGAGGATAAAGAAGGTATGAAAATGTTAGAGTATTACAAATTACAAAGATCACATCGGGATTATGGAATGTACATTATGAAGACAGATTAACAGATGGGGGGGAAAAGGAGCATACATGACAGTTTTATTCTCGGAGTGAGAGATATTTTGCTCTTACATATTTATAGAATAAAACAGTTTGCCTTTTGAAATGGGAGAGTGCATCTAGTGTTAATGAGTTTAAGATATGGCAGTTGGATGTGGACGATGCATTATATCCTTATAAGTTTTTGAAAATCGGCAAAATTGGAACTAGGAGAACTAAACAAGCTCGTCCAGCTTTATGGGTCTATATTCAGTAAATCTGTATAATCATTTTTTTCAATGTGAAAAGCAGCAATGGATTTTTTAAAATAAATGGTTTAAAAATATACATTACTATTAGACAAATGAAAGATGAATGTTCAAGGAAGAAAAATCGAATTTTTCTACAATGACTGCCGGTTTACAAGTTAACACAAGTTTTCTGTTGGTGAACAGAAAACTTGTGTAATACGGCATAGGAAAGCATGAACCTTAACGAGCGAAAACGTACGCTACCGTTACCTAAGATTTTGCAGATTTTGAGATGGCTATTAACCATTTAAAACTAACAAGCTGAGAAAACAACAACAAACAAACAAAAAAAAAACATTCATGACTGACAGAACTAGGACAGTTCTAATTCTGCCTTATGATAAAATAAATACCCTAAGCTTACTTACAGTTTATTATAAAATTTAAGTATAGCAATTAGCTTTATTAAGAAGAACAAGAAGTGAAAGAAGCAGCCGTACCTTTATTTGTAAAATGTGATTATGTTTGCTGGCATGGATGGCGGTAATAGTGCGTTTACCTCAAAGCAACTCTCCACTTGGCACAACTGTGTGTCTTTACGCCTGGTAAAGACACACAGACTTTACAAACCACTTCTTATCGGAAGCGGTTTGTAAAGTTCAATGTTTGGAGTTTAGAATAGGTTTCAGGATTATTTAAGAAATAAAATAATAATAAAACAATTCAGCCCACGTACAGTAATGTTATACTATATATTTAAAACTTTTTGTGAGTGTGAATTCATTAAGGAAGAAAAATATTTACTAGTTCGAAATTTATACTTATACAGCTGCACCTACACATATGAAGAATGCACAGAGGATTTTTCGCTTAGTTATCAAGTAAATTATAAAGACAAATTATATTCTTGTTGTAATCTGATACCCAAACGTAAGCAAAGTTTACACATGAAATATCTTCATGACTGGGTTATTTATGTATGTATAGGCTGAGGACTTCCCATCAATTGCCTTAGCATCCCATAATGCAAAGCACACTTCGTTCACACACAAGGCCCTAATCTATTCTGTGGGAATGAATTTTATGGGAAAGAATTGCCTAACTCAGTGCACTATTAAAAAAGACAGTTTGATCTATGCTTACCACACTTTTAGTTTTATAATATTTATCATATTTTTATGAGAATACTACGAACTACTGGAAACATTATTGTGAATTTAGTACCAAGGGAATTGAACTAAGGTTAGATAATTCTACACCCCTAGATAATAACAAACCTAGTACTATTTCAAGCTACACAAGGTCCTGAATAAGCAGGGCTGTAGTTTCACATGTGATGAAAATCGTGTATAGCCTAAAGCCATTCACTAACATTCTTGCCCACAGTGAGATTCGAACCTGTCGGTTAAAGAAGCCGACATCTATCGGTATATCAATTAAAGATCAACTGCTCGAACAAAATTAAGAGAAAGTTTTTAATGAAATTTTATTTTTAACAGTATCTCTGAAGGCGAATATTTGATATAATGGGCATTCTAACATGCACCAATACAAATTGGTCGATCACTCAGCAGGTTTTTTTAAAAACACGGGTTGCGACCTGTTTTGTGGCTTAGCCTCCACGATAGATGATTCTTTGAGACGGCTGGACGTCAGACGACTTGAAGCTGGGAAATCGTAGACAAAGGAGGCACGTTGGCTTAATGTGTCATCTCGGCAATATGGATGCAGTTTCAGGAAATAGGAACCATTAAGAGCTAGCCACAGTTGTCGAGAGCTACGTCAATCAAAATTACGATGTCCTGTCCAACTGTCTATTGAAGATGCTGAGGTCACAGGTGAAAAAGCATTTCCAGTCGGATTGTGTTAAGACTCAAATCAAGTGGACTATATACACAGGGAAGGCAGCGGTTCGTATTCCATTAACCGCCAGCCACTGCAGAGCTAGTCGTTGAAAGTGTTACCATGAACATGTGACTTCGAGCCCTGAAAAATGGGATACAGTTCTGACAAGTCTCGTTTTAGCCGGATTAGAGACACTTTTGATCTGGAGAGAATAAGAAATGCGGCACCATTATCATCAGATAAAGGGAAACTTATGGTGGAGATAGCGTTTTCATGTGGGAAGAAATAATGATCAATGGCCATATGCCCTCTATGTTTTTGATAGAGAAACCGTATATGTGCAGAGGGATATCTTGAAACTGAAGATATTGAATGACTGCAGTGCACACGATCACCAGGCTTAAATCCGATCTGACATGCGTGGGACACCCTTGGGCGTTGCATCATGCCGATTTTAGTAACTTTGCGAGCCCAGGGGAAGAATGGGATTTGTTGTCATAGAATCTTATTTCCATTAGAGGGAATGATACTGATGTTATGTGACCATGTTTTCGAGAATATTGTGTCGACTTTTGTGATGTGATCTTTTTGGAAATTCTTATACACCCTATGTAATGCCCTTTGCACCTGGCCGAGGTTTCTCGCCGTCTCCTCATTCCACTGTTATTCTATAATATTATACACAGTCATAACAATTTTCGTCTTGGTTTATTGCAAACTACACGAGTTACATCACATTTTCTAAGTGGTTTGTTAATTTTGTAGAGCAGTGGATAAGTAAAATAATAAATAACACCAAAAAAACAAATTTTCTTTCCAAATATTTTATACTCGGATACTGCCAGACTGGTTGCCCGAGAAGAGAAAGAGAGATGTTTTTATGTGATAACTATTCACGAATGGTTGCACACTTACAGTACGTTAGGTACCGTGGACGGAATAAACCTTTCCAACAACATGTGGATTCGAATCCTACCGTGCATTTACGTTTGTATATAACGTTAGACGGCATATGAATTTCATCGCCCGGTGCGAGATTATCATCTTATTTATGGCAAACCTGATCTGACTTGAAACATGTTTCGTTATCTTCTTTAACAGATGGACTGTATCTAACTTTAATCCATTAAACCTTTATTTAGTAATCTTTTCTGGGTTAAATTCCCATGAAAAAATCGTAAGTTTGTGCTCGCTGGGTCCCAATGCTTCCGGATATTCTCAAAACTTTTTGCCGAACAGTTTTAATCTTTTACCTAGTAATTACCACTTCGCTGTCCCACTGAAGAGATCTCTGCCTAGTGAGTGATGCGGCGTCGTTTCAGGATTCAACATACCTGACCTAACCTTTACATCAAAACAGATGCCTTAGTTGGCCAAATTCATAAACATCTGAGGAGATCGGGTTAAACAATTGATGTGTATCAAAGTTGATAACCGTCATCTTGTCTGCATTTATGCCAGAATAAAAGCCCTTCAGTTAATAAGTACTTACAGCTAACCTATTTCTGAAACAGGCCTCATATTTTGGATATAAAACACTTTACTGTGGAAGTTTTTAGTCTCGTGGCCTCTATAATTATTATTACTACAACAAACGTTTATTTCTAAGTATGTTTATTCATCGAAACATACTTAGAAAATCATCTTGTAGTTCAGACGTCATAAAAGTTCTGCTTGCTTCATAAAAAATCTAATCCTTGAACAAGATTAATCAATCCGCATGACAAGCTCAGACAGACCGGCTTCTTAATTTCGATCAAGTTATGAATCTTATTTCTCTTTGTTTTCGTCCTGCCCAAGAAGAAATGAAAACTGTTAATCAACTTTCTAGTAAGTTCGGCAGTATAACGCAATGCCTTCACAGAAGATGAGAGTTTAAGTTTTATTTATGTTATTATTATTATTTTTTTTTTTGTGTGAATTCAAAGTAAAAATACATTCAAGTACAGCCTGTTCGCTGTTTAGCATATATGAAGGGCCCTGTTTAAATGTATGCAGCAGTGCTAAAGAAAATCTTAAACAACATGCAATACTACCATCGCAAGTTTTACAATATATTACTGGAAAAATTCTGCCAGTTAATTTTTTAGTACTTTCTACTAGAAATCCTGAATTGAACGGAAGTACTACACATTAAAGATCAAAATACAAAACATTTGTACTTAAATAGCTGAGTATAAATGTTTCAAAGCTCTCTGTTAGTACAGTCATAACTACATTAGGAAAGTCGGAATTATTACATAGTATTCCTGAAGAATTGGTGCCATTTTTTTTTCTCTAAAAAAATTCCTAACACTGGTAAAACGAAATCTACTTATACTATTTCGTCTTAACATGAACATGTTGGTATATTTAGCATGAAATGATAGCAGGGTAACAGAAAATATATAAAAGATAATATGTTCTGCTGCTTATCACTACGGGGAGAAAAAAAAAAAAAAAAAAAAAATATATATATATATATATAATATGTATGTAATATGTATTATATATATAATATATATATATAACATGTATATATATAATAAAATTAAAAAAAAATAATAATAAAATTTGATGATTTTTAGTTTTCCTACCTCCAGCCATTTTCTTTGTCTTTGCTGAAAGCTCCATCTATAAGACTAGCAATAAACTGCCCTGCGGTAATACACAGGTTGTTAATGGTAACCAGCATCCCTCTAATCTCGGGAGGAGCCACTTCTCCTATGTACATGGGAACTGTCATTGAAGACAGACCTGAAAAATTCAGATGAATTGTTATACTGAAAACAGTTCATTTCATATACGTATAGTTCATTTGTGTACTAAGTAACACAGAGCCCTTAAAGGTAACCAGCAAATTGCTTAATAAAAAAAAAATAGAACAAATTACAAAATCCAAGCAATATATGACTATAAAAAGATGCATAAAAGTAATTTTTGAAACAGTAAATCTTAGGACTGTAATATTCAACAATTAGAAAATAAACATGCACACAAGAAACGAACGCTTGTGTTACACTTTGGGTACCTGTTTACTTCATAGCAATTCGCAAAAAAACACTTAAGTAGTCATTTAGCTAATAGTTGGACTATACAAGCAAACGAAGAGAGAGAGAGAGAGAGAGAGAAATTAACAGCTGAAGAGTTACTCTTATTAATTCAAGCGCATAATAATAGGTTAAAAGGCATCAGTCTAAAACTACAGTTCATATTTCGGATAGTTCATGTTAATTGCTATAGCGATCAGTTCAAATAAAAAGAAGCACCTGCATTAGATTTAACTTAAGACCGTTCGAAATAAAAGAAGACTGCTAAAATATTTCACGTGAAGAACTGAAATTACAAGTAATCATCTTATTATTCATGAATAATATCATCTTATTATTCATGAATAATATCATCTTATTATTCATTTAACATGCAAACTCTCAGATAATGTTCTTTGTGAATATTAATTACAGTGAACTTGTTTGGATATTACCATTTGGGATTACAATTTCGAGGTTTGCTTGACTAAGCACTATAGCTTCGTTTACAACACAGTTTGGCAGATCAGTTACAAAGCACGAATAAAGCATTTCATACAGGAAATTTTGATAAAACAAATTAAAAAACAAACTAACTATCAAATGGTACATTACAAAATGTTGAGCGCTTTAGGCTATACAGAAGTGCCCACCACTGTGAGGTAGATTTATCTGCGTGGCTTAATATCAGTTTGAACGAGTTCATATAATGCAGTGTGAAAAACCATTTTTTTCGAATTAATCGGTCATGAATTACCATTCCTAACTGAAAGCGTTTCGTCGGATTAATTGACCATTATCTAGACCAGGGGTCGCCAAACTTCTTTGACCGTCGACCCCTTCAATAATTTGACTTTTTATCGACCCCTTCTATTTTACTATCACGTAATTATAATAGTATAAGCAAAAAAGATGCTTATGTGAGTTTTTAGATTGTTTATTAAATGTATAATATAGTATATATGATTATATTACTATCACTAGCAATATCACTCGTATTACTAATGATATTAATAAACTACTGGTATTACTACCAGCCCTGCTCAACTCTTCAAAATAGAGAAGTTTAGTTCGTGAATGAATAACGATTGAATTATAATATGTATGTTGATGAATTTTAGAACATTAACGCACCCCTTTTATGTCGATGCGCAAAAAAATGAGACTGGGATCAAATACGTGTAAGTATAAGTAAATAAGAATCGCGCACGTGTTGCAATCTCGCTCCCGCCGCGCCGACCGGGCAGGAACCACCCCATCCGTTTATTGGTAAATATGTCATTTTGGCTTACTTGATTGGCCTCAGTAACTATTTTCGTGACCTTGCTCCATCTTACAGGTCCTATTCATGTCACTGTTCCCACGATTCACTCTTAATTGCGTTGTCATTCAGGATGGAGGTTAATCCAAGTTAACCGAATTAAATATTACCCGTACAATGATATCTTATATTTTTCTATCGACCCCCAACAATGTTATATCGACCCCTGGGGGTCGATACCGACCACTTTGGTCGGTATCGACCAAAAGATCACCATTGATCTAAAGCCATTGAGCGTGTGTCTGTTTAGATCACCAATGATCTAAACAGACACACGCTTATTAAATCAAAATGAAATTCCTACAGATCATTTCAGTTCTGTGTTCAGGTGTCCTAGTTCAGAAGTGTTATCTGCGGCCTTTTGTGACTTGCAGTTAGTATGTATTTGATCGTCTAACCAAATACATACAAGGATGCTACTTTTATAACTGATATTTTATCATTTAAAAATTGTGAAATAAAACATGAAACAATTCGTCGATTTAGTAAACATCAGGAAAAAAAAAGTTTTCATTTAAAAATCAATAAATTGTATTTCAGGTTTTGTCTTTAAATCCTATTTTATAGATTTAATTAATATCCTTAAGTAGAATGGTGGTGGATGTCTTCCATCGCCCGGTGAAACACCACCACCCTGCATTTTGGAGGTGTGAAGTGGCTACTGTCATGTTTTATCCCAAGCGTGTTGGTTCTCCGGTTTCGGTTCCCCGTTCTCACACGCAGTAACGGTGATAGCCTTGCTGGCCATGCTCAACATACGGTTATCATTATTCAACTAGGGAGCCAATTTCTGCTCATTTTGAGAGTACAGCAATAAAACGCTTTTCGCAGGCTAGCCGACAGGGTGCATGCGAGCGAACCTGAGAGTAACGTATCAGTTGGAGGATTCCCGATCAGCTGGCGAATAATCCTCCTACCGCTTACTCCAATTTCCGTGCCTGGAAGGAAACTGAGTCAGTGTTAGAAAGGGGAGGCGCACACTGTCCGAGGAAACACTTGCATTGTAGTCTGGTCACGGCACTGCCTCTGTATGAATTACGTACACGTCCCTCAACCTCCAGCTGCATGCTCCTGCTCTTAGTTTTCTGACTCAACAGATACACATGAAATATCATACGAATACTAGCATTTTAACTGAAAATAGAGAATATTCACTTTGTTGGTTAGAAATACCAAATTTCGAATGGCAGTTGCATGCAAAAATCGCTTTTTTTCCCCCTTTAGAATTCAAACCGTGCGTTTAAATGTCATAATAGTACCTTTTTTTTTTTTTTTTTTTTTTTTCCCTGAAGGGAATCGATTATATTTAAATTTCTGCAAAATAGGCAATTGAATTATTAATTTGCCAGAATGGCAACGTTCTCCCATAAAAATAACAAAAAAATCTAAAAATGTGAAAAATACAACAAAAAATAATTTGGAAAAAATAATAAAAACATGCCCCCAATCCTTAATAACACCAACGTTTCTTGCAATGAAAAACTATATCCACTAACTATATCCACGTCCACACCCGAGGCATGAATATAAACATTAGTAATATAAACCACCACGTACAGACATCAAAACCTGATATTATTTTCCTCACAGAACCCTAACTGGCATCCTCTACGACGACAGCCCAATTCCCCCCCCACCCCCAACTGTCTTAACTACATCGTGCAAGACGTATTACGCAAAAAGGGCGGAACATGTGATTTGTAAAATCTGGTATCCCTTGCCACAGGTCTAACCAACTTGGAAAAACAGGTTGATTCACCTTGTTAATGCTATATAACATAATAATTAGTAACAATCCAATTCTAAGAACGTAGCCATTCTGGCAATTAATAAATTCAATTGATTTTTTTGTAGAAATTTAAATATAATCGATTCCCTTCAAACAAAAGTACTATTATGACATATTTACACGCACGGTTTGAATTCTAAAGGGGAAAAAAAAAAAAAAAAAAAAAAAAAAAAAACAGCGATTTTTGCATGCAACTGCCATTCGAAATTTGGTATTTCTAACCAACAAAGTGGATATTCCTTCAAAGAGTCAAAGTAACAGACTATTCAAATATAAAACTTCTAAATATCGGGAATTATCTATGCAAATTTTCCCGAACGACATCAAAAAAACATGAACTGTTAAGCCAGAGTTAAAATCTTACAAAAAATGCAGCCCTTTGCATTCAAATCTCCTGAAACTTTTGTTTCAGAAGCAAACAATGTCATCTAATCTCTTATCTCCAGAGATTAGATGGCATTTTCCATTCGGCGGAAATCTCAAGCCTTGTTAAATGAAATGCAAATCGCATTAAAAAAAAAAGTAAGCAGACGTTTCTGGAACTGTGAGCTACAACTAAACCTAATTCGTAAGTTATTGCAATAAAAGAAATATTTTTATGCGCCATGTTACTTTAAAATACATTTTACACGCAATCGTCTTGAAATGAGTGAAAAATAAATATGTATTTAAAAAAATTCCCGATTCTCCAACATCAAGAAATGTAACTTAGAATTCTTAAGACAGATAAAGTAATGATGCTAATTATCTAGGCGGGCAGTTGTTCATTTATTATACACTATTATCGATGATACGGTTTTCTGGTAGTTCATTGATAACTGTTTAGTAGCTGTCAGACTACGAAAAACTACTAAACTTCGTACAAGAGATATAAATCCTGGTATTTTCAATTATATTATGGAAGTCAACTAAAACCCACGAAGCCAGTACAGTACAGTACAGTACGCTTGTTTGTGGGGTGATTATTCCAGATTAAACTGACTAATATCCAACTCCCCTTTAACAGGAGATTCATTCCACCCTGGACAGTATTAAAATACAAAAAGATATCATTCTTTCTAACGCAGAACGATTGGTAGACAACGAAGATAATGTAGTATGTTTTGTCTGCAGGTCTTGAAGTAATCCAAGCATTATGTGGTACATGAGGGAAGCATTATGACTTTGAATGTTTTCATAAGTAAGAGAGAGAGAGAACTTTAATGTTTCATTTAAGTAACATGGTATCTTTCTCTCAGCTGATATCGGACATTCAAATTACCAAGTATTAGCTTTTACTGACTATACATCAATTGAAGCTAATTACGTATTCTGTTGGTAGTTGTTAGTACCAACAGAATGTATGCGATGTCTACCTACACAGCTGACAATTTGGTTCTATTTCAGTTATTCTCTGAGGGATTTGTTTACATATGCAAACAAAAGTAGCTCTTGACATTTCAAAAACACATGCCTGATTCGTTGTGCAAAGCTCTTCTAAAATAAGTTCACATATGAAAGTAAATGGCAGGTTATACAGTGATTTGTTACGAATACCTCAAGGTCATATCCTTTCATTCATCATTCTAAATATTAATAACTTTCCCTCTTTTTTATTAACAGAATTGTATTTCAAAACATAAGCTGATAAGCAGCACGCTTATTTCAATAGCATGAATCTGAGATGCGAATATGAGAAGCGGTTAGTTAGTAGTTTCCGCTTGTGTGAACATTTTTTTTTTTTTTTTTTTTGCAATTTTATTTGAGTCAAATTTCATTTAGTTAAGATCGGATAAATTATAGTTAGAAATTACAGAATGCCAATACACTAGGCTAGGAACCTTTCTGTTGCCTTTATCCACTGACACATTGTTTTCCGGCAAAATTTGTCAAAAGTTGTTGCTGAAAGTTTTAATGAAACACATCTGGCAATGCTGAAAAAAAAATCTTGTCCACTGCCCCAGAATTTCATAGAAATAAATGTGGCACTATAGAGACCTGAGAATTATTACAGTGATTATTATACAGTAAACAATTGTTTGCTAGGAATAAGTAAGATTTAGTTTGATGGAAGAATGTAGTTCAAAGATTCAATGAGACCGGAAGAGGCCACTGGGCCTAAATCCCTGAAAGGATGACAATGTGGTTCACAAAAATAATTCAATGTTCTCACAACTGAGAAATGAACCTTGTTATAGCAATCTCATCTAAGAGGTACCTCAGCACCACGAGCGATACAAATCAGATAAGTCAGAAATCATTCTCTGGAGACTTTTTGATGCAGTGAATAAACAAGATGGTGGTAAATGACGGATGATGAAAACACTTGACACACCTAAAAGTTCACTAACATCCATGTCGGAGTAGGATTTGAATCCAGTTTCAATGTTAAAGCGTGAGCTATATTCACTCGGTCACTAACTCCATTATTCTACTCTTTCTTTGCGCATTATGTGCTTGCTCAAAATGCCGGGATTGACTATTCACAAGACTAGATTTGCCATCGAAAAATTCCCGCTGGTTTATTCCACAGAGTTTGAAACTCTGGAATATGGCTTATGTGGAGAATAATATAGAGATTGCCATTTAAAGATCGGTAAATGATAATAAAAAAAAAGGAGTATAGGCCTTTGCCATCAATAAAACAATAATATAAAGATGTTTCGCAACATAAAGGAACAACGAATCGCAAATCAAACGAATGTTCGAAAGAATTTGCATTATCCGTTTCCTCATGGGCGTTGTAGGTAGGACCATCAGTTATATGATACTAGGAAGACAGGAAACATGTTATGCAAACATGATCGATATCTGTATGATATTTGTATCTTAAGAGTTAATAGGTTTAGATTTGGCTTCTAGGACTTCTCTCCTACTAACCGCAGGAGAGAAGTTCTAGATAAGCAGCAATCCGGGAGCCCCATAATGTTTACTGTGGACGACTGTCTCGCAGATGTTTTTATCACACAGGACATATGCACTGAAGTGGTGCACTGGATAATGCACATTGCGTCATTCGTGACCATTTTAACCACAGAAAATGGTTGTGCTCTCTGGGTGAACAAAGCAATTTATGGATGCGAACACTCTTTCTGGTTTTTCTCCATTGATCTTCCGTCTTTTTGATCCAATTTGGTCAATGCAACGTTTTTATTTATTTTCCCCCTGATTATAGACATGACCACGTAGTGCAGTCACGAAGATATCAAAACATTTGCTCTTAGGCAGGAAAAATATGTTCAAATCCCATCTAGAGTGAACCTTTATCTTTACAAGTGAAATTTAATCTCATAGGATAATAAGCACTTTTATATTACAACTGTGGCAGGGAAAGCTTTAAGATTCAGGTCCTTGAAATTTTATTTATAAGACTGTTTTATTTCCAAATTATTAAATCCAAGCTACCATCTATATCATTTAACGAAATTAAAATTCTTTTGATTTCTTTGAATTACAGGATACAATCAAGATGTTAATTATCAGTTGGTTTTCTTCTCCCTATACATAAAAGTAACCCAGAATATGCGAGTGTCAGCGAGCAAATTCTCCATCCAATCGCACACAAAGAAATGATATACAAACGCATAACAGAAATGTTGCACGTCCTCCAAACCCCCCAGAGATATACTTTGTTCGTATTCCGCTAACATTCTTACATTTAAAGTGCCATAAGTTTACATGACAAAATATTCATGCATTAAAAATCTTGTTACGTTTCCAACAACGTCAATGTTCCGTTCTTTTGATGATTTCCTCTAATACAAAGTTATTTGAAGTTACAATTCCACGAACTCCACTTCAATTGAACGAAAACGCTGGTATTGTTAGTGTAACTCAGCCTTTTAGAGTCGGTTATTGATTACTTCAAACCGCTAATGCGAATGAAAAGAAAATAGCTGTGGTAAGCACATACTCCCTTGATACCAGTATTGAGAAGCATCTTAATTCGTTCACATCTCCTTAGAGTTAATTAGAAAATTTCATCTAATTGTAAAGCACGAAAATCTGATTTGCAGCTTGTCGTTGCTGCTGAGAATTAAATACAAAGAATTTAGTTTTGAATAATTTTTGAAAGTTATTTGGGGGATAGGGGAACATAAAAAAAAAACTACTTAAAATTTTGCTTGAGATTACAAATGCAACTAAGGCTATGAGAAGAGCAATGTATTAGCTCTTAATTGCATGTATTTTCTGGCTAATTTTGCATAATAAAAATCCCATCCACCTCCTTATGACACTAGCTAACTCGTCTTCACCTAAAAAGCCTTTGCATAATCTTAGTATCCTAGGTGGGATTCAAGTTGGGTCTCTTCAACCAAAGGGCATCAACAACGCCGAATAGCTAAAGATGCTCAAAATGCATAGTTACACAGCCACTAAATATTAAATAATAAATTAAATTTCACCGTCCGATGAAATTACCAAGTTGCGTATTGGAGGACTAAAGTAGGTTAAAAGAACTTTCATGTTTAGTCTCTAGAGTAGGATTCTCAGATTATATCTCAGACCCCTCTAATGTACTTAACGAACAGGATTACAACTTTTCGCGGTTGGGATTTATAAAAAAAAATCACATATCCGGAAACAGTAGAGAGTCTTAGCTACTAAAATGGTTAACACTGAAGCGTTGTGAATAAATCAGTCAAATACAATCGAAAATACGACAACAGTAAATGCCAATCCTGTATTATTAGGAAGAAATGTCAAATATCAAGTTAAATATTTACAATTAATTGATTAGGTAATATTTTGTAATAATGACTTTTAACTGATTTTTTCAGAAAGTTACAAATTTCCAGCGATTTTAACCTTTGATATTCTCCCAGGAACTCATATGTTTTGTCTCCAAGGCAACCAATTCCCAACAAAACTAGGCAAACTTTACATGTCCGCTATAAATTTCACTTCCGAACTGATATTTTCCAAGCTAAAACGTATGCTTTATAGTAATGATAAAGTTTTAAAAAAATCTCCAAATTGATGATACGTCAGGGGAAAATAATCGTAACTGTCGCTAATTTATGTCAGTAATTAATTGTAAAAATTGCTTTATACGGGTAAACATTTTCTTAATAAAATTAACCTGTCATTTTTAACGAATATATATATATATAAAATCGGCAGTAGATGGCGTAGGTGTAGATGCGGTTCATTGTTGGTGGAGACAGAGTTGTAGAGCAAGTGCCCTCCCTCGACGAGTCCATGGATTCCCTGGAGGTATCACATAATAATAATTAAAATATATTTTTAGATAAACAGTTTTGGGAAGTAAACGTTCAAACAAGAATTATAGATTCAAAATACTTGTTACCTTCCTATCCCATTGGTTATTTTATAGATAAGTACATGAGACATTGATGCGTATTAAATACAAAGCGAATTCTAAAAGATTGATTTTTATAGTTAGCTGTGATAAAACTTGATTTACTGATGACTAATAACTATCAATATTGAGGAAATCAAAAAACATGATCCTCATTAAGAAATCAAATCATTTCTTAAAACCGTTTAAGATTATTCGCAAGACGACATAAAAGGCAGGTAAAAAGTTCGCAGAACTATTTGAACAAATACTTGGGGTCGTCACAGTTTCATTTTTAAGGAAAACTCGTAATGGTCAGCTCTTTCCGAATCCAACATAAATATTCAATCTTGATCTTATCTCCAGACCTATAAGGATGATCTAAAACGCTGTTCAATTACGATGGGGGGGGGGAAGCGACTAGTCAATAGCGACATTCCAGTGAGTTTCTTTTCAACCTTTCGCAATATCCCATTTAACACACAATGTCATGCAAGCAATTCAACATGAGTTGACGTCATTAGTGCTTCGCTCAAGGGGAAAAAGCTCAGACATGTTAAGAGGAATATATTAGAATTAGACAACGAGTTCCATATTTGTCTATAGAAACTCGTTACAATGAATATCACTATTAAAACAAGCCTATAAAGAATACTTTTAGATAAAAACATCAAGGTTAAGATAGCAGCATACTGCTATCTGTAATAACCATATCAACCGTGGGAATTTTACTATGCTTGGCTTTTCACAACTGTAGTAGTTAGTATGTTTTGTATAACTAGCTCTGTGTGTGTGTGTGCGCGCGCGCAACGGCTGTCACAGGTTATCCAATGTGTTTCTGGAGTGGAAAGTTTCGTATCTATTCCAAACGTTTAATGATATTTCATGCCTGCACTTTTATCATGGCTATCTTAGTATGTTTGTACGATGGCGCTGAGAGTTAGTTTTTATTTTCAACAAAAATAAATTAAGCAATTTCAACTTGCATTTATTCTCAACTTTCCTGCACTTTGGAGAGCTGTAAAACTTCCAACCAAAGAGACATCGTGAATTTATAACAATCACAATGGTTAACTTCGATAACGAAGCCTGAATTCCTTTTGAGACAGAGCAAACAAACAAACAAAAAAAAAAAAAACGTATTGCTCCATCTAAAATGCTCATAGATACACAGGATCTTCAAAAGTATACATATATACAGAAATCGAATGATTACAACTATTTAAAACAGAATGGACTACTTCGTTAAAACTTCGACATTTTTAAATACATTTAAGTAATGTCTTATCATAATAATGAAAATTTGTAGTTTCTAGGATAACTTTAATAAGCTTCTATGATATTACATCTATTTGTTTTACTAGATATATGTGCATTTCCTACTCATAAAAGGTTTTTTTTTCTCTCTCTTCCAGTAATACTCATTTTCTGTGCATCGATTGGCTATCTTACTATCGCTTATAAATTTCGTAAAATAATAAATGCTCAACATTAAATCATGACGAAAAGCCATATGATATATAACTAGCACATTGCTAGATAGAAAGACAACTTTTTACAGGGATCAAAGAAGTAAAGTTCAACTAATGATGACAAACATTTTTCCGACTTCGAAACTGTTTCCGATAGCTGTAAGGTACTTCCGAGACCAGATAGATTTTATCTCATATGTGTGACTCATTCCTTCATAAAAACGGTATTGTTCTAAACAAAACATCGAATACAATTTATCACTCTGCACAAAACATCTAAAAAAAAAAAAAAAACTTAGAGAAGATGCACAAAGGAAGTTGATAACTACACAAATTGCTATCTCGTATCCTCGAGGGAGTTGCTGTGTCCCATTAGTGTTCATCATATCAGCTGTCATGTTCAGTTTTCGACAGCTGCAGTAAAAGACCCTGGAGTAAGTAACTACTTTCAGCTTAAAGTTGAAACAAAGTTAACGCTACGATACTTTCTTATAATACTGTTATAATAATTTAATAATTATTCAAATGGACAAGGTACCATCCTTTAATATTTTCATTAAAGTAGAGAGTAAACAAGGAAAGTCGTCTGGGCGAAAGACACGAAAATCAGTCTTTGACTATTCGATACCATACATTTTATGACATTTAATTTGTAAATGATAAAACTTTCATAGTAGAGCTTTTAAGTAACAGGTAATTTACTTTTCATCTAATTACGGGTCGTAGCTCAAAATATTTTATGTCCATTTCCAACAGCTTACATTTCGTCTTTCCCTGTTAGGCTCAAATGGCCTATCAGAAAACTTCGCTTTTTAGAAACCTATTAATGCTACAAAAGCTAACAGATTATATACTACGTCTACCAGCTGTGTGTATTCTCTGATCCGTTTGTCTTAATGGATGAAAAGCGAATTTCTGAGCAGAAAATCTATTCCACCTCGGTATGAGATTGGCTAACTCACTTTCAGTTGAAAAGTCCTTAATTTCTTCGCTCCCCGGACGGAATTCGAACTCAGTTCTTTCCGAAGGAGAAAGTTATTTCTAACTGAGTCACGATGGTGTCCTTTCTTTACAAGTTATTTTAATGTTTGAAGTAAATAAAGTGACAAACTTTTATCAGCATATACTAATACTGGGTAACCTACTCAAAACACGTAGAGATAAGAATGAGGGTCCAATCTTTTACATTTTTTTTAGCAATTCCTAGTCTAGATACTGAAGCTTCGTAAGATCTCGGCATGCTAAAAATATCTTCTTCTCATCTCATCCGCTTGATAACGGGTTGAGTCCACTAAGAAGAAAGGTTCTTCACTTATCGCGATCTTTAGCCATCTCAATCATGACTCTATAGCTGGGTAGATGGGAATGTTCTTTCACCAACTTAATCCAAGTACTTCTTGGTCTGCCTTTAGAGGTCTTTTTCTTCCTATATATCCATTCAGAGCTAAATATGGGAATCTATGAGTGGCCATTCTCTGAATATGACCAAACCATCTCAGTTGATGCTTAATGATTGTGCCTATTATATTATCTGGGAAGTTTAAATCTATTCTGACTTGATCATTAGTCTTGTGTTGCATCCAGTGGGTGTTATTAATTTTTCTGAGGCATTTCATTTTGAATGCTTGAAGTTTCTTGATTGGTTGTTGAGTTAATCTCCAGGCTTCTGATGCATAAGTAGCCGTTGGGATAATAATTGTTTTATATAATTTTAGACTCGTTGGGATTTTTTTATTTTTCCATATATAAAGAAGGGACACCATTGTTTAGTTTATTCATGTTGGTCCAACCTAGGTTTAGCCTGTGTTTTACTGTTTCCATATTGTTGAGGTTACTAGATAATAAGACTGCCAAGATAAACATATTTATTAACTTGTTCCAACAGGCGATTTTCGAGATTTATAGAAATATTTTCTTCTTCTCTACCTATCTTCATTATTTCTGTTTTATGATGATTTATTTTCATACCATGAGTTTTACAAGAGTCATTTAAAATATTAATAGTTTTTTCTAGCTGTGGTTTGGAATCTGCTAAAATAATATCATCTGCGTATTTTATGATTAATGTTGGTACCATTGATTTTTACAACTGGTTCATCAGCTATGGTTTTACAGACTTCTTCTAGGAAGATGATAAAGAGTTGAGGTGAGAGAGGGTATCCCTGCATTACACCTTTCTCGACTCTGAAATCCTCGGTTTTAATGTTGTTCGTTTTAACAGAAGCTTTGGTGTCTCCATAATAATTTGTAATAAATGTTAAAATATCAGAATCCATTTTTACGTTTTTTAGGATAGTGATCAATTTGTTTCTATTAACTGAATCAAAGGCTTGCTTAAAATCTATAAAACAACAGTATATGAGTAGGTTGCATTCCCAATATTTTTCTGCTATATTATTAATGGTAAAGATATGGTCTATAGTCGATCTATGTGGCCTGAATCCTGCTTGGTTTTCCTCCGATTTTTTCTGTTAAGCACCTGTGTTCTCTTTTGTATAATTCGAATGAATACTTTATAACTATGACTTAAGAGTGTCATGGGTCTATAATTTTCACATATTCTTTTATCTCTTTTTTGTGAATTAGTATAATAGTTCCTGTTTTCCAGTAAGTTGGAATTACTCCAGTATAAAGAATTTGATTAAATAAATTCGTTAGCCACCATATTTCTATAGATATTTCATCTTTACTCATAGCTTTTGAAAGTTTCATTGGGTTTATTGCATTTATAATTTCTGCTGGAGTTATGGATGGTGCCTTTTCATATATCATCTTTTCTGTTATACTTTCCTCCTCCTGTTCTTTTTAAAATGTATGATAGTAGTCCTTCCAAATTATTTTAATATTTTGTATTGATCCAGTTTCTAGATTGTTTTTATCTTTCATTGTTAATGGTTTATCTTTGTAGATCTTAGTTAATTCTTTGATAATTTTGTATACCATTTTATTATCATTTATTTTATTAGCTTCTTCGCACAGTTTTGCTTTTTCCTCCAACCAGTTATTTTTGGCAGATATGCACATTTTATCAATTTTGTTTTTAAGATTCTTATAACGTTGTTTATTTTCTTCTGTATTTTTTATATTTAATATATACTTCGCTGTTCTTTTTTCTTCTAAAGTATTTAGAATTTTAGGGGTTATCCATTCATGATTTGGTCTTGATGTTGTACCAAGTATGTTTCTTGCAATACTTGTAACACTTTTTTTTACCTTGATTCCATGTATTTTCTATATTGTCATAGGATAATCTTCTAAACTGATTTCCTATTAGTGTCTGATAGTTATCTTGCATAGATTTCTCTTTCGGTTTTGACAGGTCCACTTTGTTGATAGGAACTCGTGGTTTACGATACTTGAATTTTAGTTTAATTTTTGCTGCAAGCAGTTCATGGTCAGTGTCGAAGTCTGGAGTTTTTAAAGTTCTAACATTTTGCACTGATGATTTCCAATTGCGTTTGATTAGAATGTAATCAATACAGTTCTTTATTGTACCATCTGGTGAGGTCCATATGTATTTGTGGGAAGGACTATGGAAAAAAGGGTATTACAAATAAATAGATTATTTGCTTTAAAAATTCTAATAATCTTTCTCCTCTTTCTTTTCATTTCTGTTATCAAAAATATAGTATAAATTTTTTTTAAAACCAGTTAGTTTTTATTTCCTATGCTGTGAAGAGAATATCGAAATATTCCGAAAAAAATTTTTTGGCTTGGTGGAGCACATACCCTCAAGTCAGAGATGACATTAGTTCATATCAAGGTTATGAACTGTTTTTGAACTAACAGAAAACAAATTATAAAAAGTTGCTTGCGTATATAAAAATCCACGAATGCCTTTTATTTCACAGAGGGAGTAGGCGATGCGGTTTATCCCTAACATTTTTTGAAGACCAATTTGGCAATCACTGCAGTTCGACAAAACTATCAGTTATTTTCATGGGCATCCGGTGAGAAGCATACGGCAGACAACTGCCGTCATCTTAATGGTCCCTAATCCTAACGTATATTATCTGATATACAATATACTGGAATGTAATACTGAATGAGCAGCAAGCAAGTCAAAAATAAATTGCATTCACAATCCTTAATAAATCTGGAAGTAATAAAATTATCCCAACACAAAATGCTACTTTTGCTTAAATTAACACGACGGAGAGAGAAAGAAAAAAAAATACTATTTTTTTTCCCTACTACTACTATGGTAGTAAAAAAAATTAGTATGATTAGATGTTTGAAATTACAGCAGAAGTAACTAACGCTATACAGTCAATTGATGTCATAATTTCCTATATTCTTCTAGGCGGTTTGCAGAGTAGATAAAACCCTGATATATGACTAGTAGTTCTTTAGTTCTTTCTCATGAGCGATATAAAACTTTTTTTTTTTTAATTATCTATGTAACAAGTTAAGTAACTGCAATAATTTGATACTTCAAAGTATATCCACTCCAGCTTTCTCCAACTTTAAGCTAGTATTATCTCGGCTAAGTTTATGTCCTCCATGAAGACATTAATCGAAATAGTTTTTAATAAAGAGCCGCATGCTTAATGCTAGGTATTAAGCAGCTCTTCAGGAGAACCACTCTCTTCGAATTTGAAACTTTTCAGAGTAGCGTACCGAAATCTAATGATTATGAAGTTAACTGAGTAGGTTAGAGTTTCGGAGAAGATTAGCTAGTTGTAAGTCTGAATTTTATCTGGTAACCGATGTTATTCTATCCGACGATGTGCTAGCTTTCCAAGATTTGTGCTGTGGAAGTTCAGATCACAGCCGTCCATTCTTTTATATAATAATTTTGCAGAATAAGAAACTAGAATTTGGGGGCGGTGGGACTCTTTCCAAATCTATATGAAAACGACGTACGTTACTTTTAATTGCACCACTCCTTTAAATGTTTTTCTAAAAGAACTAAACACTTTTCACCACAAATGTATCCTGTTAACTGCGCTACAGAAACACTGAGGTAGGCAGCAATCTACATCTCTAAAATTTGGGGCTTATTCACTAAAAGTTGGCCAATCACATGCACTGGGTGGCGGAGTTTTCCTCAATAGAATTTCGGATTTTTTCATTTTGTAAATCCGCCAGAGAACACATGCAATTTATCGCTATTATAATACATACATGAATATATACACGACTTACATCCTTTTTTTTTTTTTTTTGGTGTGATATAATGAAGCAGCCAGAAACCCAATGAACTTATCTGATCTCCAAAATAGGACCTTTTATATAATACGTTAAGGAGTGTGAAGCAATAAACTTTCTTGAATAATCAGAACACGCTGTGTGAAAATGGGGGGAGGGGGAGAAATAGCCATTTCGTTGTAAGCGTGACGTCGGAAGTTCTCTTCCCCGTACATTAATCGTATCTTCCTATAAGTATACTCAGTGATTGGCAGAACAAGCTAATTCACCTAATAATTACGAACTAATCGACAGAATTGCCATTAGTTTTAAGCGTCTACTCTTTTATCTCTCCAAAATATAGGAAAAGTTGATCCTCTCCTTAGACGTCTGTCAATCGTTCACAAAATTTACACAATATATTAGAAGAAAGAGGAAGTAGTACAATATGCTTTCAATGTTTTTCCCCTTTCTTTTCCCTCAAAAGTGGCACAGCTACGAATAACAGCGATAATCGTGAGAATGTGGGAAAGAAACTCAGGCGGAATTTCTTTCCCAACTCCCTTCACCATTATTAATATACTGGAGAGCTATTAACAATGCAGATATTGAGACCAAACAGTAAAATCCCTTGAGCACTTCCTTCCAAAAATGGTGGAAGTCTCATACAAAGTAACCCATTATACGATTCATAAACAGAATCCATTTGTATCATGCGCAAAAGGGCAGCAGCAGTATGGGCTTGATTAAATTTACCAAGAAATTATATTCGTATTCTTGTTTATTTTTATATCCAAGCAAACAAATTTTGCGTGTATATTAACGAATAGAACTACTTGTATATACAGGCTGATGACTTCACATCAACTGCCTTAGTACCCCATAACGCAAAGCAAACTGCATTTCAGAAATGCATATCGCTATGTATTATACAGGCAGAGTCACTGCCCAGACCGGTTTCGATCATCGTATAAAGCGTCATTTCCAAGATGGATCATTGGAACTTATTCACTCTCGATGTCTCAAAGATAATCAGCGGTGGTTTCACTCTGTGAAAGACAAACCCTATTACCCTATTTCCTGGGATATAAGTGATTACGCTCATACCTCCCAGGAAAAGCATTCACCGAAAGTCCCCGAAACAAAGGCCACGTTAGTATAAATTATAACCATATGCAAGCATCTAATGGAATGTACCACTTCAGCGGATCCCTCATTCAGGAAAAACCACAATGGGAGCCAGTAAAAGAAGCGACACCAATTTAATGAAGAAGTCATATTTCTCATATACAAGCAGGAAAAAGGTGTGCCACATATTAAAATACTTTGGATCAGAAAGAGGGAAAGTTGTAGAACGTTTTTTCACTTGTTTAGAAATGAAATTAAGCTTGCCAATAAATTATATTCTTTATTCTGAGAGGAAGTGTCCTTTGCATTATGGAATACTAACGCAACTGTGAAGCCTCTATGTACAAATAGATCAAGTCGTAATGATACTTAATGTACGAACTGTTTGCTTACATTGGATAAGGGATTATACAAGAATAAATTTCTTGGCATGTATGTTTAATTTAATTTCTAACCAAATGATTAAAAAAAAATTCTACTTGGCTTGATATTTGTCAGAGAAAAGCAAATGTTTGAACTATTTTTAGATACAGATGAATTGCAGCGGAAATGCAACCTTCAAATTATTAATTTATGAATGAATGAAAAAACATAGAATGAAAATAATGTATACAAAAATTGTACGTGCATTTTCCAAAAACAGCGATGGTAAAGGTGCAAACGGCTAAGCGTCATCGTGCAAGGGCAGAACCAGAATTGGTTAATTCATCTGCGTAGATTCCCACAGATAACATGTCCTTAAGGCATTACAAGCAATCAGTGAATTTTATGCCAATTAGGATTCCCCCCCCTTCCAATAATACCGTTTATTGATATATAGATACAGGAGTTCAAACAGCAAGAACTACTTGTACTTTCTCCACCGTACCTAACTCCGACGCGCGTCTCTCTCTCTCTCTCTCTCTCTCTGACTGAAAAGATATTTCGTCTTTCAAACATAGAAGCACTCCAGTCTTCAGTTTCTTTCCCTTACTTAGACACGACATTCGCAGTCAAGACACTTGATGTAAAAATCGAAATTTCTAAGAAATCTTGAAACTGATTAGTTCGACTCTGTTTAGTTTGAATTTTTATTATGGACTAAATTTAAGCGTATAAAATTGAGTGTATCATAGCTATAGCGTTTATTCAGGGTTTCGAAGAATATTTGTCTGTGTTGGGAGAAGAGAATAGCCCGCATGTCCCAGACAGAATTCCATATTTTTGGAAGAACTTTCTAGAAAAATACCGTAAATGATAATTTAATTTAAAAAAAAATGAATCGTAATACAAATATTTTTTGTTATTTATGCAGTACTTGCAAAAGGTCTGTTAAAAAACTGCCTCGATATTAAATATCTGCGCCTCTGCTAGCTGGCATTTAACAATTCTCAAAATCCTTAGAGTAAAACGATCAAATCGATCGGTGACATTCAAAAGTGAGCAACAACAAAATACAAATGACTGCGCAGTGAAACGTAATATTTCGTTTATTAAAACAAGTGGTACAATTCGATCTTAGCCGTTTGTTAAAATGTTTCGCTTGAAACAACTTCAGTGAAATTAAGACCTCAGTCTGACAGATACTGGTAGCCGTGTGATTTATTTCACTTGCGAGTACGTATGTGCTCGCAAGTGAACATCTGTTTTAGCGCCCTCTACCAGCATGACATTTACCGTATTAATATTATATAGTAACCAAGGGGTGGAGTCCATAGGTGATGTAACTACTGTGTTGCGAAACTGAAATAAGAAAATATCAATAGAAAATATTGGCGAGCTAGGGAAAACATCAAAAGGTCCATTGAAAACTTGGCTGGGAGACGGTGAGAAGGAATAGTACTTATGCCACAAGAGTAGCTATGCAGATCAGAAAGCTAGCCTGAGAAATACTTAGAATTATATTATATATATAAATAATCCTAAAGCAAGTATATTTAATATATAAACTGCTCCAAACTTTACATTAATGAGACTGATGTCCAGCATGAAATCGTAGTGTGAGAACTCAGACTTCCCTCCTCACTCACACACGCGCGCGCGCAAAGTTATCTGAATATTTCGTGACACTTGTCCATTCAGAACATTTATCGTCAAAGACAGATTCATAGTTACTGGAACGCGGTACAAAACACAAGCTGAAGTTAAGAAAAAAAAATAAAAATAAAATAAATAAATAAATATATATATATATAGAAAGTTTTTTTGCCTTGGATATAATATATGTTAAAGATACCAAGCTATTTTAAACCTGGTTTTTACTCCATTTCCCAAGTAAGCAAACAGACAAATAAGTCAAGTTTGCGCCTGCACGTAATGCAAGTCAAAGTGACCCTGAAAGTAGTGCAAGTCTAGGCAGCTCTTGGTAAAGGTGGAATAAGCTCTGATCACTATTCTTAATATTTACCCAAAGCCCATCTCCTTGCGGAGATGTATGATGCATTAAAGGCAAGGGGGCCACTACCCAGATCGGTTTCGACCTTTATTGAGGTCTCATCAGTGGGAGCCAGGCTAGAAATACTGGGTAGTGGCCCCCTTGCGTTTAATGCATAGCATCATACATCTCCGCAAGTAGATGGGCTTTGCATTAAGGGTAAATATTAAGAATAGTGATCAGAGCTTATTTCACCTTTACCACGAGTTGCACTACTTCGCGGGTCACTTTGACTTGCATTACGAGCAGGCGCAAACTTGACTTATTTGTCTGTTTGCTTACTTGGGAAATGGAGTAAAAACCAGGTTTAAAATAGCTTGGTATCTTTAACACACACACACACACACACACACACACACACACACACACACACACACACACACACACACACACACACACACACACACTCGAATAAACATTTCTTCCTGATGCTTACGATAATAAGCATCAGGTAAATGGCTACTAATAGCTGTTAGGACGATGATCGCAATATCCAGAGCCATAACTTTTAGGATTCCAAGGCAAACAGGCGAATAAGCAATTAAAACGAAGTGCCTCATAAAGGAATTTGAGTCTTCTTGGAAGCGAGGACCAAAAGCAATACCATGGCATCATTATTACTAGCAATATCCTTCATAGTCAGTACACATTAATTCGAAACTTACTTCGCAAAAATGAAAATCCTCCTTAAAATTTTAACGATTACCATCAACCGTCCTCAAGGCCGCTGAGAAGAATGTCATGTAAGAGATCATAAAATCACAAAAAGTACATCCGTCAAAATTGACTTGATATCGTCAAAAAAATATTATATAAAAATCAGGTTAGGACGAGAGAGAGAGAATCTGAAAGTGCTGCGCTGTTTTTGCTTCTTATTTAGAACTTTAAAGTAATCTGTACTCCCCCCCACCCCAAAATCCAAAAATATAATTGAGGAGACAAATATTGATAACTTCTATCATAAATCTATTGATATATTAAGTAAAATACAAGAGTCAAAGTTAAAAACAATAGACAAATGAAAGAAAGTAAGCTTTGGATTACGGGAAATCGGACACTACACTACATAAAAATTAGAGAAAACGTATAAAAAGTTTAAAAAATACCCACACAATAAATATTATGAACACGTGTCAAGTACTATAAGAAATCTAATACACTATAAATTTAATAAAGAGTAAAAACTAATACTGTACTACAGAAATGAATTCCTAAAAATGCCATGGAAACTCCAGAAAACACTGGAAATTTGTGAATAAATTAATTAGCAAAGATATAAGTGAACACCCCTTTCCAGACTTAAAGATATCAATGAGAATGGAAACAGAGGATTAGCTGAAGACGAGAAAGCACCTTCTGAATTGCACCCCCAAAAGAACTGATAATTTCATACATCTCTTCCCCACCTGTGAAAACAAAATCAAGAGTGTTAGAGCTTGCTAAAAAAAACAACCAAAACTTCATGAAACGATGCATTAACACAAACATTGTGAAAGAATGTTAAATGTACATTAAGGAACCCCTTACGTCATTTTTAATTTTGCACTGATGATAAATTAAGATAATTAAGAACGCCATAATAGCAGATTTTTAAAAAGGAGGCAAAAATTTCTTGAAAATTTACATACCAATCGCCCTTCTATTGTTCGGTTCGAAAATATTTGAGAATTTAGTAAAATTAGAGACTCATGAAATTTTTGTACAAAACGAACATTTTTTTTTTCAAAGAATCAATATGGAATAAGGAAACGTTGAGCACAGAACATGCTTTGCTGAACTTTATAAACAGTTTATACCTCCCTAGATGAACTAATGTTAGCAGTATCGTTACATTTACACAAAGCTTTTGCCACCATTATTACATAAAATTTTAATAATAAAAAATTAGAAGTCATAGCACAACGAGATACTGTCCTAAATTGATTCGAAAATTACTCAAATGCTAGATCACGAACTGTAAAAATAAACGATAGCTATAGCAAAACGGTAGACTGGTGTACCACAAGGATCTATCTTTCCATCAACCTTATTTAGTATTTACATCAATAACTTATACAATTTTAAACTAAACTGTAAACTAAATGCTTTGCCGATGATACAGTGCTAATTATCTCAACGGACACAGCCGAACAAATGCAAACCATAGTTGAAAGTTGATCTTTTAAAAGTAAAAAAATCGGTTCCAATCAGATACACTGTCTGAATGTCTCAAAAACTAAATATGTAAATTTTAACTTGAGAAATACAGCAAGAAAAATGAACTTCGCAACACAATAATTCTTTCGACTGGAGCTGCAGAACAAATTCAAATTAATGCTGTGGGAAATAGAAAAAGTCAATGCAACAACTCATTTGGGATTAAAAATTGATTGTAATTTAACTGCGCATCACTGATGTCGTAAATAAAGTGAGGATTACCTCCAAGAATCCAAAACGTACCATGTTTCTGGCATACAGAAAAGAGGCGTTATGATAGTCTATATTAAACAGACTTCAATATTCTTAAATGTTCAAAATATTATAGTTTGCATGGATTCAAATTACATTACAATATGGTATTTTAAGTTGGAAGAATCTATCGGCGCTACACTGAAATCTCTAGTTTCGACTCAGAATAAAGTAGTTCAGAAACAAATTATATTGCAATGTGCAATAAATACACCATACTAAAACATGCTATATCTAAAATATTTATCGGTTTATAAGTTACTGCTATTCATAAAAAACGATAATGAATGCGTAAATATCAAACTATGTGTCATATTTAGTAGACATAAGGCCATATGTAGTTCCTAAATCAAATAACGAAGCTATATACAAATATACTTATGCAACTTCAAAAGAAAGATTTCGGTATTGTGATCACATGTTTATTAAGATAAATAAAGATAAACAAACCCGAAAATTTCGTATGTCGTTTGACTTGCATCTTCAGGGGTTACAGGTGACTAAAAGTCTAGTTAGACTGACATAACAACATCAAATGGACTATTTTGAGTAATTTCTCATTTCTTTTAAATGTTTAGTTACCTGAAACCCCTGAAGATGTAAGTCAAACGACATACGAAACTTATCGATTTTGTTTATCTTTTGTTTATCAGAAACCTACGCCTATATACTTATGCAACGCCAAAAATATTCAATACACTACCTTTAACAATAAAAAGTGAAGCAATAGCAAAACGGTAGATTATGGTGTACCACAAGGATCTATCTTACCACCAATCTTATTTAGTATTTATATCAATAACTTGTACAATTTTAAACTAAACAGGAAAATAAACGCTTTGCCGATGATACAGTCCCAATTATCTCAACGGACACAGCCGAACAAATGCAAAAGATAGTGAAAGTTGATTGTGTGGGTATTTTTTTAAGCAGTAAAAAAAAAAAAAAAAACTCTAATCAAAGAATTTTTATTTTTCCACAGAAATGAGGAAGATCTGTTCAAAATAATTGTATAAATGATTGGTTTAGGTAAGACTAGCCTATTTGTATTCAAAGATACTGTCTCGTAAAATGTATGCCTTCTATTTCTGACCACAAACCCATTTCCCAAAATATTAGCAACTTGATAAATGTAATACTGTGGGTAGGCGAAGGATCAGATCATCTGAATGCGGTTACACTGTTTATTTGAGAGCCTGAAATGATTTGTTCAAACATTATTTTCAACAAACCATTTCAGGCTACCAAATAAGCAGTGGATTCACACAGGAGAATAAAAATCTATTACCTAAAGACTTTCTACAAACATCGTAGAACAGTGAGATTCAAACTCAAAGTATGTTAGTAGCAAAATGAAGACGCAATCTATTTAGATACATTTTGAGCAGTCCTAATTTCAAAATTTGAAAGTTTTATCTGATGCGAATAGTAAATGTGAATTCATTATTATAATTTTATTATTTTTTAAAGATAGTTATTAAAATGTTATTGAAACGATATTGATAACTGAAGCAAAAAAAGTAAAGTAACAAACCATCTTTTTATTAATAGAATGTTACAATGGTTCCTTGTTTATCAACAGCCATGTAAAGTAGTTCTTTTTTTTTCAAAAGTAAGAATAATATCTGCTTATATTTCACATCTTTTATTCTCGAACTCCAAGAGCCAATTCATCCAGCTTTTTCTGCAGCTAGTTTCGAGAATGAGTTATTATTTCGTTTATTATTATACATGCAGACTTTATTCTTTTTATTGGATTCTCGCAGACATGAGCCGCAATTTTCGGGTTAAAATAATATTCCTGATCAACGGAGAGTGAAGTGGAATTTCTTTGTTCAACGCCAGCGTACCCAGAAGTTCCGCTTTATCGAAACAGCTACTATTATTCAATAGTGGGTGATTGTTTTTCTTTCGTTGGGAACGAAATGCCATCGTTTAAGGTACTGCGGCCATGAAAAGAAAATAACTGGTTTGACGATAACAAGACACATTGTTACTGTAAATAAGATAGCATACAAGATTTATCAAATACAAAATTAGGAAACAGCGTACTACTGGAATTGCAATAAGAGTTACCGCATAAATATTTCACTGTCAGATTTTTGAATAGTCGATTTCTACAGAATAAAATCTACGATGGTCTCATGTGCAGTTTCAATAGTGCATCGCTGTGGAATAAGTAACTGAAAATTACTCTTTAGGGTATAAATTGCTTAACACGGTAACTAGAAATATAATTAATGGTTTATTGGAAGAGATAGTTCCCCCGTAACTAATTATCTCAGATAGATTACGTCTAGACGCAGTAATCTGCATGAATAAGCGTAAGCGGAAGTGTAGAAAGCTATAATTAATATTTAATCTCTTCTATATCTCAATGTTTTTTTTTTCATCTTTTAGTGTATTAAAAGATTATTGCTGGGGCAGCAGGTGAAATGTGCATTTTAATTAGCAGAGGTGTTGCAAAAAGAAACATCATTTTAGCTTTTTTTTTTTAAGGTATGATCGCACACAAAACTGTGCGATCATACATTCAGATATCTTCTTTGCCTCCTTATATATAATACTGCTTTATATTAACAAGTATGAACCCAAATTATAAAAATGAGTTGTAAAATGAGTATGCTTATTCCATGTACAAAGTTTAAGAACTTAAATTCAAAGAGTGCAATTTTAAAGTCCTCCGAAAATGAAATGCCGCATCAGTACACTTCATTGGCAAAAGCTTATTGAACTCAGGTTCGAACCTAAGTTATTACCCAGTTTTATTCAAAGAAAAACTGTCTTAGCTAGAGGAGAGGAAATAGAGGAGCAGACAAATTTCCCATCTGCTTCCCCGAGGCGAAGCTTTATCATAACACCCTAGAAATACAGCACTCAGCCACACAGAAAAAGACAGAGAGAAAGAGCAGTACCAAAAGAAATTTTGCCTAGCAGCTGTAGGTTCGATCAGACTATTCGGTAAAAGAAACTCACTCAGGCTCCATTATCTTCGATCACTGAACTGGATAACTGATTTTTAATAACACTCAACTGATCATAATTCCATTTCGCAATACAAGCCAACTGTAAAATTCTCACATAAAACCGCTTATAATATTTTTATACAAGATCAATCTTACATGCATATTTATCTTTTTTTTTTTTTTTAAAAAAAAAAAGAATCTGACAGTCACAAAAACTGAGAAACTTGTTGAAATCAATAGTTAAAAGATGTCTATATCACTTTTTAACTAGTTCATGTCATACAAGCTTTAAACATGAACTCAAAGTGCAATGACTAATTCATAAGCATTTTAATTATCCAAGTATCGTCTGAGATAAATTTAGTTTAATCCTTAACAAGTGTAAGCAAACTAAATTTGCGCCTGACGTATCTTCAGAACTGAGGCAACTCGTGGTTAAGGTGGACCAAGCTTTCATCACTCCTTGTCTCAGTATCTCCCATAATGCAAAGCACATTTCCTTGCGGACATGTAATTCTATGCATTAAGGGAAGGGCCACTACCCAGACCGGTTTCGACCTTTGAGGTCTCGTCAGTGGGAGCCAGACCCAGAAGTGGTGATACTAAGGCAGAAGCATTGGAGAAGTCACATGTCCGCAAGGAGATGTGCTTTGCATTATGCGTGATACTGAAACAAAGAGTGATGAGAGCTTGGTCCACCTTTACCAAGAGTTGCCTCAGTCCTGAAGATACTTCAGGCACAAACTTAGCCTGTTTACACTTGGATCAAGGATTAAATTTATTATAGTCTAACTAAGTGGGAAAAAACTTCCAATATTATCGAAACTGTAAAGAAATAAGTTAATGGTTATTCAAATCATCGAATTGTACGGCTGGAAAGTAATAAAATTTACAACCCTTAAAAAAGTGGTGCTATTATTCTAAAGATTAAAACCTCCGTCATTATCGAAAGTGAATTTTTAATTCCAATCCGATAACGTTTTGAGTCGGCTCTAAAATATAAATAATAAAAAAAAATAAATAAAAAAACTCTTTCGACTGAAATGGTCCTTTGGTTTACGTTTATTAGAATTTATTATAAAACATTTATTCATAGTTGTACTTCTCAAATTTTAGCATACAAGATGAATTTTATCCTTCATTATTTTTTATGATACTTTTATTACGGTAAATGTATTAATACATTTCTAAAGTGCTTCCGTTAGGTAATTGCCAGGATGTTGCGATATTTGGTTTTCGGATATTGGAGAGTTTTTATTGGATTCTCGCAGGCATGAACCGCAATATTCGGGTATAAGTAAAGAAAACTCTTCTAAAAGAATTTTCGACCGAAAACGTTTGAAAGTTGAATGCTTTTCAACTGAAGGTGAATTAGCCAGTCGCATATATAGATGGCAAGGTTTTTCCCCCTTCACTAATACATTGGTCTTCAGCTTTAGTTACTTAAGTTGTGAACCGTTATCAGAAATAATTAAAATGTGTGACAGAAAGAGAAGTGTTTTTAATAACTGTATCACACATATACACATTTTTAATTACTGCTGATAACAATTCAGAACTATAAATTTATACAATTTAACAACATTTTTACTATCACAACGTGTCAGAGCTAAGAAAACTATAAAAGCTCAAATGAAGTCCAAAATCCAAATAACATCTTATCTGATAGAACAAGTAACTTAACTGCTTTCGCAGTTGGTATGTGAAAAACTGTATGTTGTCAAGATTTCGTGTTCTACGCGTTTGCTCACATTTCTAAGTCAAATAGGCGGGAAAAGATCTATCAAGTTACGAGATGTATGCGATGGGCTGACTAGAGATTTATTTTTGCACTGTTCTAATAGATAATAAATAGAAAATCGAGTAAGGAAATTAGTTTCAGACCACACGGCCAGAGAGAGTGTTAGATTACTTTCAAAAAAAAAAAAAAAAAAAAAAAAAAATATATATATATATATATATATATATATATATATGCAACTCCCACATCCGTGAAAAACTAAACGTACCTTGGATTAGTATCGTGGGTGGACTAAGGTTTTTATTCATTTATAAACCTTATTTCAGAGATTAAACAGCAACTTTTTCAAACTATCTACTCCTCTGATAATATTCAGCTTGCATATTCCTCACTACTGGGTGAAGGCCTCTCCCATTGCGCGAGAATTTTGTCAAATTCTCGTATACATTTGTATGAATGTATGAAGGTGAAAGACAATGACAAACATCCATGCCCTACGCAGGATTCGACGCTAACCACTCGGGGAATTTAGTGGGATATGTCAACCACTTACTCAATAGGCCAAGTGGTTACCGTATGATATTTTTAAATGCAAATTGTTAATTACTGAATTACAATAGTTGTTTATCAGCACAGGACGTTGTGCGAATGCACATCATTCCATTCAAGATGGAGATAGTTCAACACAAGAAGGCGCTGCTAACACATCTTAACGATAATGCACTAAAAGAGTTAAAAACGAAATTAGACTAGATACATCAGAAATGTTTTGACCATTTGTGGTAAGAGCTGAATTAGAGGTAAGATGTATGCAGAACTATACATCGGGTTTACAATGAATTTTTTCGCATGCTTTCAAAAAAATAAAAATAAAATAAAATACACACATTTATATATATAAGCTCCAAATCAATCACAATATTTGTTACCATTATATTTTAATGTTTTCGATAAATCTCTGCATTTAGAATAATAGAAATTCTTTTGTGGATGCCCATGTAAACTGAAATTTCTGTGTTTAAAAATGCGAGCGAACGCACACACAACACCACGACAGTCTTTATGCATAGTATATCAACTTGAAGCTTGGCCTAAAGGCTTCTTTTTTTTTTTTTTTTTTTAATACTTCTTGGTAACAAGAACACTTAACCTTAAATGTCCGCGCCTTCCTCTTTCAGAAAATGCTTTAGCAGCTTAATTCACACGAGCGCGGCCTTCGGAGAGTAATTGTGATTCCGAATTTCTTTCTCATCAACTGAATGGCATCCGATAAAAACTTTTGTAGTTAAATCGTCAGTCTACGGGTAAAGTGTGGTCATCAAGAGTTCTCCACTTACCTTTAATCGCATGTCCTTGAAAACTGTCGAATAGTTACCCAGAATGCTAATCTTATCTGATTTCTGCGATTATCCACAAAGAGTACTTCGTATAGATCCTGGTTAGAACGTACAAATTACTCTCAATTATGCATGTAACGGGAGGGAATAATCTCCCCTCCGCAAATACTTAAAGCCACTGCTTAAAAAAAAAAAAAAAAAAAAAAAAAAAACGCATGTGTATTTTGCGACTACCATTTATCACTTGTTTTCGATTAGCTGTATTAGAATGTATTGCTCAGTTGTTTTTTTAAAGATGTGTTAATTATAGGAAGTAATAGAACTCATACTACATTATTAGGATGACAAAAACTGGTAGTCTGGCAGCTATTGTACACAAATGGGCAAAGAAGAAGAATGAATAAATGCCAATTTCACGTTGCAAAGTGAAAGGCTATGCATTTTGGAGTGAAAAAGATTACTATCTGTGTACCATATTAATGGAACTGTACTCCATGAACTTGAACTTAAGGATTTGGGGATAAGGGGTACGGAGTCGAAATTCAGAGGACATATTGCAAGGGTGACTAAAACAGTTCATAAGATTACCTGGTTATTGAAGAACACCCTGACATGCAGAGATACGAAGTGGAATAATAACCTTCTTAAGGCCTCATGTGAATTATTGCGCAGAGATCTGGTCGCCCCGGTTTGTTGGAGATGTGGATGATATGGGGAGGATTCAGGAGAAGTAACTAAGATGATGGAAGGACTGTGTGATAAAGAGAGACTGAAGATTTGTGGGCTAGAAGCTGCTTGATCGGAGGATAAAGGGAGGGAGATATGATGTAGAGATATGTAAGTTGCTTAACAGGATTTATAGGATTCATATGGATGAATATTTCAGTACATGAATAACGTGAGGAAAATTAGAGGTCATCCATGGAAATTGGATAAGAGTATGGTTAGTAAGGGAATAGGGACTGGATGTTTTGCTTGTTGAGTAGTGAATGAGTGGAATAGGATTCCGGAGTCAGTTATGTGCGCGCTGTTGGTGAATGATTCCAAGGCAAAATATGACAGATATTGTACAGGTATTGATAACACTGGCCAACAAAAAATTCTGCTGATTATGATCTGACACTTGTTTTTTTACAAATTTGGGTGAGCTGATTTCAAATATCAAACCCATTTTTCTCTATCACGTCAGGTTTTTCCTCTATGGCATTTTCTTTTTGCTAATTTGTAAGTTTTTGATAGTTTTAAAGTGGCAGTACTATTTAGAGGATCAAACAAATCGATTTGTTAATATTATTTTCTGAAAGTATGTACTTTTAAAAATCTGTTCCTAACTTTTTATCAAGAAATTCGAAAAATTTCCGAAGATATAGCCTATTATTCAAAGCGGTGCGCAGATCAGAATCGGAGCGCTCACCGCTCTCGCTTGTTAGTAAACGAATAAATGCGTAAGAACCTGCAACGGCACGTACTGGTACTTTGAATGCGAGAGGCCGATAACCGACCTAATACATTTAGGTGATGAAAAGTAGGCGATGAGAACTGTCTAAAACAAATGAATGCTATATTGCGTCATAGCGGACAAAGAACGATCGAAATCAGTCAATCGTTAATCGATCGTGAAAGTATGATGAGCGCTTATAACGTTTCAATAAAGTCTGTTTTTTTTTGTTAATTGCATGTTAGTCGGCAGTGAAGAAAATACATCATGTCTACTACTCAAAATTGTGTCAATAGTATAGATTCCTTCTGCTACATTTGTGGCAGCTTTACTGTTCCCAGTCAAAGGACACATATCACTGATTTCGTTAAGAAAGTGTACTTTGCATACTTTGACGTAAAAATTGCAGATCAGGACAAGTCATGGGCTCCAAATAAAGTGTGTAAGTCATGTGTAGAAAATTTACGACAGTGGAGCAAGGGAAAACGCCAAAAATTAGCTTTTGGCATTCCAATGATTTGGCGTGAACCGAAAAATCACGTAGATGATTGCTATTTTTGTTTAATTCAGACTTCTGGTTATAATAAGAAGAATAAGAAAAAAAATTGTGTATCCAAATCTCGACTCAGCAATTCGGCCAGTTGCTCAAATTGGCACGGCTATTTTATTGGAAATAGCCGTGCATTTAATCATTCAAGATTAAATGAAAAAAACTTACTGGAGCAAGATACGAAGATTACTTTCCCTGCTACGATAAAAAGTTATCTTGTACAATATTTTAAACACGAGTGTGGGTTTGCTTACTGTAACAATGTGTCAGGTTTACTAACTGAAATGAGTGTTGTACAATATCATCCAAATGAGTGGCGTTTATTTATCGACAGTTCACGCAGAAGGCTCAAGTGTGTCTTACTACACAATGGGAATGTATATGGCTTAATTCCTATTGACTATTCAGTCCACTTAAAGGAAACATATCAGGACATTAAAAAGGTTCCGAAGTTATTAAAATATACAGACCATAACTGGATCATCTGTGTGGATCTTAAAATGGTGAAATTTTTACTTGGCTTTCAAAGAGGATATACAAAGTTTCCGTGTTTTCTATGCTTCTGGGATAGTCGAGCTAGAAACCAACACTGGAGTCAGAAACATTGGCCTCTTAGGATATCCTTAAATGTTGGAGAACAGAATGTTATAAATCAACCTTTAATCGACAGAGAAAAAATCATTTTTCCACCTCTACACATCAAACTAGGTCTTATGAAGCAGTATGTTAAAGCTTTAGCTTTACAAGGTGACTGTTTCCAATACATATGTGAAAAATTTCCACGACTTAGTTATGAAGAAGTTAAAGCCGGTGTATTTGATGGACCGCAAATTAGAACTTTAATGAGAGACCCAAATTTCATCAACTCTATGAACGAAATTGAGAAAGAGGCCTAGACTTCATTTACGATGGTTGCGAATAATTTTCTTGGAAACAAAAAAGCGTGCAATTACAAAGATCTAGTGGAAACAATGCTTGAAAATTTCCAGCGCCTAGGTTGCAACATGAGCATAAAGCTTCATTTCCTATACAGTCATCTTGATAGATTTCCCGAGAATTTAGGTGCTGTAAGCGATGAACAAGGCGAAAGATTTCATCAAGACTTAAAAACTATGGAATATCGGTACCAAGGAAGATGGGATTCTCACATGATGGCCGACTGCTGTTGGAGTATTCAAAGGGATTACCAAAACAGAACACACAGCAGAAATTGCTACAAACAAAAATGTATTCCCTGAAACTCATGTGAAAGTAAAATTGTTAATTTTTTTATAAATATTCTTGTAATTTTTAATGAATATTGTTAAGTAGTTATGTATCTAATTATCGGCCTCTCTCGCATTCAAAGCGCCAGTACGCGTCGTTGCAGGTTCTTACGCATTTATTCGTTTACTAACAAGCGAGAGCGGTGAGCGCTCCGATTCTGATCTGCGCACCGCTTTGATGTGTTGGACTGTGTAATTGTTGATTAATGTTTTAAGTGGATCTCACGCGATGAGTCTACGGACTTCACTGAGGCGCCTGTATAATAATAAATTTGGCGATCTTCAATTGGAGGGATTCAAGATAACGGAGGTATGGTGTTAATGATTTTCTCTATTAAAGGTTGTGTATGACAATAACAAGACAAAACCGAATAGAAGTGAACCCCGACAAAACCTTCAGAAGAATCAGCCAGGTGCTAGCAGGATTAGGAAATGTCTGTTTTGGTATTCAGTCTGGATAAGTCTTCTGACCGCTTTTTTCAAGTGAGACATTGCAAAAAGAGAAATCTCGTATTTTAATGCAAAAAGTGGAGAAATATTAAGAAGTCAGGAGACCGGTGTTTCCTTATGCAACAGAACTATCCATGTGCAAAAGAACTGGAGAAGGAGATGAACAAAAGTCCAAAATCCTTAGCGCAATATCAGAAACCATCCAACTAGTTATACACAAGCATGACTACCATGTGGAAATAATGCACGTTTCCCACTTTTTGGCCCTTTGCATGTGTTGATAACTTTGTTCACAACATTTCTGAATAAGTATAGGCAGAAAAGAAACTTAGGGATACAGTATGATGATATTCTTTATTTTTCTATTGTACAGCCTTGGCACACTTTTCTGGAGAACCATAGTTTAGGTAATGGTCCAGAATTTAAAGTAGGAATGGAGAATTAATGGTTTTTGAAATAATAAAAACGAAAAACAATCCTTGTATGATTTTAAAGGTGTTATTGCTAAAAATCTCTTTGAAAAAAGATTTCCGTCGCAGTGCGATATTGGCATTGAAATCGCGATTGTATTTTCACTCACTAATATAACTACCACAAAGAAATAACGTAGTCCCACATACACCAAAATTATTTAAAATTCTTTACCACTAAAGAGAAACGCACGATGGCGTATATAACTCAAGTGCAGCGATCAATTCTTTCTCGGTAATGAAATGTCTCATCATTTTATTTGCAGCATACGTAAATTCTCCACCCCCAACTTCAAAGTAGTAGGTACTAGGTAAGAAAAGGTTGAGTTGGTATGCTGTAGGGTCTCTGTCTCCTTCACCTGTCATTTTGCAAGTAAATGCACAGGCGAAAGACCAGGTAGAGTAGATCTTAACTACAGGCTTCTCCTGCATATTGTTCAACTAAAAACTTTATGCTGGCGAAGCTACACACTTGTCATTCATTTTTATTCCTCATAAAACTTATTTACTTAATAATTTATTCTTAAAAAAGTTCCAAAGCATTCGACTATAAGCAATTCTTCCTTGCTAAACAAACACCATCTAAAGTAAATCAAAAAAGGAATCACAAGGAATCTAGTAGTGAAAAGTCAAACACATTAGATAGCTCTTCGCAGGCTTCTATTTGTACAGCCCTGTAGACACATTGTTCGTTTTACCACTTGTTCTCCCCGGCGTGCAACCGTATTTATACAACTATTCTCTTGGTGCTAAGAACAAGTCGAATCCCCAGGTTAAGAATGAAATGCCTGTTCGCAACAAGGAAAAAGAAATACTAACAACTTAAATTCTTTATTTTCATACAAACTAAAGGAGAAAGAAAAACAAGTTAATGGATAAATGTTTGTATCTATTCTCACCTCAAGTCTCCGCATACCCTTAGGCATTAATAAGTCTCAGAACATCTTTAACGCTAAATAATGATGTCTTGTTTTCCATTACGGTAGCCACTTAATAAATGTAGTAAATATAAAGAAGTAGAAATTAATAAAAGAGGATAGTAAAAATAAAGAAAAGACAGCCAATGGGGAGTATTGGCTATCTGCAAACCAACTGTTTAAAATTTTAGTATCGATCTGTTCACTCTCAAGGTGAACGAAACGTATAATTCCACATTCCGTGTAATTTGTCAGAGAAATGCTTTCTGGTGTGTTCATTTTATTTGTTTTCTGTATTATACACTCTTGTTTTCAAGTAAAAGTTTCAGTAAAACTGTGCCACGTCTGAGAAAGAGAACGAATCAGAGATGTTTATTTATCCGCATTCATGTGACTATTATACCAGAAAGAACAGTTTAATATGAAGTTGTTGGTTATTTGAAATTAATGCTGAAAGAGCTAAAGTGGCGCGAGTTTTTGAAATTTTAAGTGCTTCAACATGAAACTTCAATGTGATTATTTCAAATTAATTGTTATGAACTCTTCATTTTGGATTTGAGGGTTCTTTGTTTCGCTTTATGATTATTATTAATTTTTTTTTATTTTTTACTGGGAAAGCAACCAGACGTTAATCGCATTAACTTATCGACTAGGACAGGTCAATTCAGATTTACTTGAACAATCAGCCAGCCCAAATGCCTCACGAACATCTAATTTCAGGCAAACGGCTAATCATCTTGTTTATTACAACGCAACTGGCAGGAACAGCTAAGAACATGACACACGAAGTTCAACTTTAGTGAATGTCATGGATATCACATTTGTTTAACACAAGGTCCTTCAGACTGAACGAAGTGAAATTCACTGGTGTGATTTAAATGAGTGCCAAGAAAAATTGCAATTCATGGTTAATTAAAGTTCACAAACGATTTTTCCCTCTGAACATCATGCTGCTAATTTTTTTTTTTTTTTCCCCTCCATCTCTGTTTTGGTATTAAGCAAAATTTAAATGGGGGGTAGGAAAGGGCTGATCAGACACAATTTACTGTATGTTTTATTTCATCTTTCCGTATGTACTCTCATGTTGCGTTTCAGATTAGGATGGCCTTCGGTGGACAATAACAGATCCAATGCAAAGAAATCTGAAGTTAGCGAATACTTAATAAATAGAAATCTTACTGCGGATAAATTTAATGCATTGAATTAAAAAAAAATCTAGTCTGAGAAATTCGATACTTAATTTATTTGAAAGCTGAAAAAATAAGTTTTGCCCCCTATTACCGAAAAGAAAAGAAAAAAAAAAAAAAAAAAAAACCGTTTCTATCGTCATTTCTTAGACCCATCCATTATCGGGCTTTGATAGAAAATATTTCTTATTGGCACTTCGGCAATGTTTCCGATAAAAAAGAAAAGAGATAACAGCAGTTCTTGAATTGTGTGACAGCTTGAATGGCAGTAGGAATTTCCAAGAAAGTGTTTTTTTTTTAAGGATATACATGTTTTTTTTTGTGTGTGTGTGTGTGGGGGGGGAAATCGTGTTTTCACTATCTCGCGATGACACGAGTACCAATTTTTCCAAAATACAACAAAGAAATCATTTTATGTTACACTCAATATTGTCAACAACGGCCAAAATGAATTACATGATATAAAATAATTCTAATTTAACAATACTTTTGAAAAAACAAAAACAAGTGATTCGTATATTCTGCAAGAACCGAAATATTAAGCTTCGAGATGAAATAACTCCCCTATTAAATACTAGAGAAAGATGTGTCTGGCATAACTCCAAAGCGTTGCGTAGTCATATTTCAATAACAACATTGGTAGTATTCTAATACCAGCGGCCTGTTGCAGCAGCTTCATGAAGCAATAAAAAAAAAATAATAAATATATATATATATATAAAATCAAGTTTTAAATCCAAAATAATAAAATACTAAAATAAAATAAATGTATATTAGAAAAATTCAGTAAAATTAAGAACTTCGTCAATGATAAGCTGTGTTTGTGATAAAATGTGCAATTGGCTAAAATACTGTGTGCTCTTTCAACACAAAAACGTTGCCGAGAGAACAGCATCTCCGCTAGCCAACCAATCGACAGGATGCCAGTTTAATTCCACTGTGACGTTTTAATCTTTAGATGACTGATGATTTTCGTCAGCCGATGTGGTGTGAGACTAACTCTGTTTACTGGAGATCCGAAATGGTTTGAGAAAGTTTTGTTCTTTAGGGTGTCCGATTGTTTAGCCCACAGCCACAAACCGACAAAGGTCAATTTTTGGATGATCTCCACAGAGACATCGTCGGCAAATCTCGTCCTTAAATGGATATATTCCCTATTTCGAAAGCTTGATTCCAAATAGAATTATCCTGTCTGTTTATTGGGTTGTAGTCCGGCGGTTTTTTTCCTTCGCAAAACTGACAAACAATATATTGCGAAAGAGACCAGCTAATTTACTTGGTTGCAGGATCCTTATAATTTTCTTCATGTCTTCACACAGAACTAACCAATAGAATGATATTCTTTCGACTGCTAGGCCCAGCTTTCAGACTTATTTACGATTACAAAGCCAGGTCACATATGAGAATATGGCTTCGGCCAACCACTTAACAAGTTTTGAAAGATATAATAAACTGTAAAAATCCCATAATTGTATTTCTCGTTATGCTCGTTTTTTACCGTTTTATATATGTGTAGTAAGAATTTTAATTAATAAGAAACATTTTTATTATTTTTTTATTTTTTTTTATAATTTTATAAAAAATTATAAAAAATTATTTAAAAAAAATTTTGTATGTTATATGATAAGATAATCTAAAAGTATATATGTGCTTTGTCGTCTAGTATTTCAATTTTATCTTCTTCCTCTTTTATAGAGATTTTTTTTTTTATCCCGCTTGGTGCAGGGTCCACTTTGATTATGCGACTGTATGAAACCCAAACCTGCTTGGCGCAGCATGGCGTTGGGCTGGAGAGAAAAATTTTTATGACTGTAGATGCGTGTGTTCATGGGGCCGGTTTGCCTGTTCTGGTGAGCGAAAAACCCGTGTTTGCGGGTATAAAGAAAAACCCTACCTCCGTATGAGACTGGTTAACACACGTTTAGTCGAAAGAGACCACAAAGGTTCCTCACCTCACGGACGGGAATCGAACCAAGGTCTTTCCGACCAATGGGCTTTGTCTATACCGACTGAATTACGAAGGCTCTTAATTTTGCAATTATATACTCATTGGAGCTGCCATATGTCACTATTACTGTACAACGTGCGAGAGCTGTAGCAACGGCAGCCATGTTGTCACTTCAGTTTCGCTTTGAAAGTCGGTAACGGACATGCGCATTAGTTGTTTTAGTTTGGAAACAGCAACGTTAGAAAGTAAAACCGAAGATGTCTGATAAACTACTGAGTTAAGTTCCCCATTCTCCTCCCAAATCATTAAAACAAGAGCCACTGCTAACCAACACCCTTTTACAGTCCATCTTGAAACTCACCGAACCAACTTCACTGCGCCCTCTTTCATTCCATCTACTTTTGTCCTATGGAATAGCTCCCTCACTCTGCTTTCCCAAAAGATTATAATCCTTAGCTGTTCAAGCAAAATGTGAACAGATTCCTCCTTTCTTCTATTCCTCTTGTTCACACACGGCACTAATGTGCTATAGGTCATCTGGCCTTTCGTGTGTGGATCAGATATATAAAAAATAATAATTGAAGTACAGTATGATATATCAAGCCTTTTTATGTGAAAATATTTTGCGCTCAATTTAAGGCAAGTGATATATATTCCAAGGAGCAATTCGGAATCTGCAGTGAAAGTTCTAGTATTGGAAATGCTCAATTAACATATTCCTATTGTTTGTGAAATATTTCTTCATGCCTAGTTCGAAAAATTGAAAGACAGATGCATTATAGAAAACTTCTATATGGCCAAGTGAGACTACAGAACGTTTAAGCGAATGCTATTTTCAGTTTGTTTTTGTAGAAATATTTTGTTTTGTCTCTCGATATTGAATAGAGTATCAGAAAAAATTGAGCTATTTACGTTATTTTAAAAATGGCCATTTAATTATTCCTTTGTGTGTGTGTGTGTGTGTGTGTGTGTGTGTGTGTTTAAAGTAAATATTTTAAATTTTCTTTTATAATTGAGCTTCATTCTTTAGAACACAACGGCTGTCTAAATGCAGGTTGGAAATAGGTGGGGAGTAACATACGTAGAGCATCAAGCTCACACATATTAAAGTATAACACTCTCGCACAATAATATAACAAACTGGCAAGGCCGGTAGGATGCGATAATGAAGTCTTTAATATAACAGAATAATTACAAATAGCTGTAGAATTAAAAGATACGGCTTTCATAAATTACACCTATTATTTTTCTAATGTAATATTTGATAGGCAACAGTTCAAGACCGCTGAACTTACATGCGAAAAATCCTAAAATCTTGTTACTCGAAGCGCCGACTTACTGTATTACCTACATTTAAATCAAAAGATTTCAGACAAAGTTTACTGTGAGTACTCTCCAACTCAAAAATTGAAAGCCAATGAAGTGCAAATACTAGAACACAACCATTAAGTTCTTGTTTGAAGCAAAAACATTGTTTGTAGGAAAGATTGACTTCTATTTGGGTTTATAGGTCAGATTTATTTCCAACTAAGTTATGCCAACTAGTTTCGGCAACTATAGCTGTTGGCTTCGTGAGGGTAAAAGAAAGATATATATATATATATATATATATATATATATATATATATATATATATATATATATAAGACCACTTAAACGCTAAAACTGTAAATGAACCGAATATAATTGCATTTTTACAAAAAACAGAAGAACGCGTACATCACACACATAGAGCGTGTTTAATCTCACTTGCTATGTAGGAACGTTCTACATAACAAGTGAGATTAAATTTGTAGCAAAATTTAATTCTGGCAAGTTTAAAGATCTAACTAGGGTCTTTCAGATCTCAGGAAAATTAACCCTTGGTTTCTATTTAGGTTTTGTTTTGAACGAATAACTGTTGTGACTTCTTTTATCATTCGGGAGCGAAAATCCTCCTCTAAGCAGGGCATAAGCTTTTGTCCCATTCTATGGTATGGTATGGTTTGTACTAGAGAAATGAAAGGCTAACCCCGATTTGTCTTCTCTATTATTGTTTACGTCTCCTATGTGTTCCTTTTTCCTGATTTCAAAACTTCTAGAAGTCTGGCCAATATAGTTTAAGCGGCACGAGCAGGAGATGTAGACTCCGGCATATTTGTAAAAAGGATGACTGTCTTTTGGAGATCTTAAGAATTGGCGGATGGTCTTTGAAGGTTTAAAACCAATCGTATTCTATGTGGCTTGAGGAGTCTGGCAATCTTATTGGAAACTGTCCCCGTATACGGAATTACGATAGTGAAATTATAATCTATATCTTCAGGCTGTCTTGGTGGGGAAGTCACAGAAAAGTATCTTGCGGGTCAATTTTCTAGGATAATCATTCTTTGTAAGGTTATTTGATATCAAGGAGAGTTCATCTTTGAGGTCTATCATCTGTCGTAATGAAAGGCTCTATTTTTTATCATGTGTACAATGCTAAGTTTCTGAGAAATGTGGTGTGAAGAAGTGAAGTGCAAGAATCGATTCTGTATTGGTTGGTTTCTTCAATTATTACTACGATTTATTATATTTTCTTTTATATTACCGAAAGATGATGTGGAATGCGAGAGAGAAAAATTAAAGAGGTCATCGATATAAATATTCCCGTCAAGGTGTAGTGCAATTTAGGATGAACAGATAACAAAACGCTTCCGTAAAAATATAAAATTTTAAAAACAGATCATTCTGAACGTGAAACCTTACTAAGTCATGAGAAGAACAAGTAATACAATCTGAAACAACCACGCTGCAGCAATAGGCAGATCACATGCAACCAAGCATTTCGGTTAATGTAGTTCATTTTTCTCGTCACGCTATCACAGAAATATCAGTCCTTTTACGTCCTAGCGTTCATAAGTTACAAAAGACTTAAGTCACCTACCTGCCTTCTTGTCAAATTGCGAATATTCAAACTTCTTAAAGTGGCTGTAGTAGCTCTAGAGAAGATAACCACTTTTAACTAATTTTCCTCAATTTACTTCTAGCTCTTAGGGGAAAAATGACGTCAATCATTCTCTTTCTACTATTGCGCCACCTGTGTGGAAAGTGAATAAGTGAGCACAATAAACGACTCATAAAAGGCCGACGTGTGAAGACAATTCTCTTACTGGGAATCAAGTAATGGTGTCCTAAGGGTTTGCAAAATGTTCAGCTGAAAGCTTTCCACACAATCCAATCTCTGAAAACAGTATTTATAGCTTTCCTAAACCCGTGGAATGAGAATAGAAGATAAGTAATCACTTAGTTGTGTAAGACAAAGTTGAAAAAAAAAAAAAACAGCATCGTGACGATATTTAGAAAACAGGCTCTAGAATGACTTACATTGATGAAATGACTAAATTAAAATATAGATATGAAAACAACTCCAAACAGCTTTTGGGGTTAAAGAGTAGAAACTTAAAATCAAATTGTGGTGGTTTTAATTCTACAGCAACCGGTTTAAATCCTAAGTCAAAATATTATTCTCTCATAAAAGTCAATTTGAATCATGAAAACGTATTGTAGACTAAACAGTTTATTTTATTATGTTAACAACTAAACCAGGATATTGATCTATCTCCACAACAGTAACTCACTTTCGAAAATGAGTTGATGTTCATTTTGTGATTAATGTCCATGTAAAACAGTGTCGTTTTGGCAATATACACACATAATTCCTAGCTTACGTACACAGGGACCTAAACTTTTTTTTTTCTCTGTGATTTGTGACTGCCAAATCACAGAATCTCATTGCCACGGGCAACTAAAAACTAAGAAAGCTCATTTTATTACATTAATGCAGTGTATATTATTTGTAGCGTCTTCGATATTTATTCACGAATGTAATTTAAATTAAACAGACATCTACCTTAAAATTTCAGTTTTCCAGAGAATATACAAGCAGGAATATGAAACGTTTCACAAATTATAAGACTGTAAACTGTGAATATTACTTTCAGACTTTTTATACAATTGAACGCAAATCTTTATAAATAAAAACTACTTAAGGAAGAAGTTATTTAGCAGTAAGCTGTGTGCATGAGTGAATAAGGGTAATGCAATTTGACAAGCTTTGCACGTGCAAGCGCTGAATATGTTTAAAATTATACACCTATGCTTTAATCTTTCTATATCATAATACTTGGGCATTAAATACATACATCTTCAAGGCCCACTCTTCCTAATTGGGTTGTGGGGGCAAAAGCTGCAAGAGGAACTTCCAATGGTCACGATCCTCTGCCACCAAGCTCAGATGTTCTGGTGGGATTCCCAAACGTGTCCAACCAAGGTTTTGGATATAGTCTATCCAGCGAGTCCTTGGCCTTCCACGTGGCCTATCACCCTCTGGCTTGGTAAAGAGGGCCTGCTGAGGGAGCCTCTCTTGTGGCATTCTGACCAGGTCCCCGTACCAGCGTAACTGTGATCTCTCAACACAGAGAAGCAGCGGTTGAGTATTGAGGGTTTCTCGAATTGTAGAGCTTCTGACTCTGTCGAGTTTTGTCAGCCCCGCAACCCCTCGAAGGAACCTCATTTCAGCCGCTTGGATTCGTGTCCGCATTCCTTCGGTCATTACCCAACTCTCATGACCATAGGTGAGGATGGGGACAGACTGTATTGAAGACAGCCAGCTTTGCCTTCTGGCTTAACTCACGCTTCAATACTACCGAACGGCCAAGCTCCCGCAATATTGAGCTTGCTAAGCCAATTCGAGTATCTAGCTCTACGTTCCATTTTCCATCATTCGTGAATATGGACCCAAGGTATTTAAACCTCTCCACCTGTCTCATTGGGACTCCACTTACATTTAGAGTGCACTGGGATGGTTGTCTTGAGACCACAAACGTTTCAGTTTTGGCCACACTGATCTTCATTCCGGCGTCTGCACAAACAGCTACAAACCTATCCAGGGTCCGCTGGAGGTCATCTGTGGAAAAGCTAAGCAGAACTAGGTCATCTGCAAAAAGCAGACGTCCAATGCTACATCTTCCAATTCTGACACACTCACTGCCTCGGCTGTGCCTATCAATCCAGTCCATAAATATTATGAAAAGGAGGGGTGACAGAACACACCCTTGGTGGAGGCCAACAGAGACTGTGAAAGGTTCAGACTTTGTGCTGTTTACCCTGACACAAAACTCTGGGCGTTCATACAGGGACTTGATGGCAGGTAATAGTTGGCCATCCACTCCATACTACTACTACTTGCCAAAGCTTATCTCGAGGAACCCGGTCATATGCCTTCTCCAAGTCCACAAAACATGTGTAGACATTCTTAGCGTATTCCCAAGATTTCTCAAAGACTTGCCTTAAAGTGAAGATTTGGTCAGTTGTGCTTCTACCAGGACGAAAGCCACATTGTTCTTCCTGGAACTTTGACTCAACTATGCTCCTGCACCGTCTTTCCAAGCACTTAGCATACACTTTTCCCAGGCAGACTGAGCAGAGAGATGCCACGATAGTTACTGCAATCCTTCTGGTCTCCCTTCTTAAAGACTGGTATTATTATGCCTGTCTGCCATTGCTTTGGTGCTCGCCCCGATATCCAAGCAGCCTGACACACTCGAGTCAGCCAGAGAACAGTCTTGATTTAAGGCTTTTAGCATTTCGGGCCGAATTTCATCATCGCCAGCAGCCTTGCCCGATTTTAGCGATTTTATTGCTAAATGGACCTCTTCTGCTGTGAGACTAGTCATTGCCGTGATCTGCACCTCTTGGATGTCCACAACTGCTAGGCCATCCGGGTTAAGAAGGCTCTCAAAGTATTCCCTCCATCTGTGAAGGATATCCTTCTCGGTTGTTAAAAGTGCACCATCAGAGGCCTTAATTGCCCTTGCTGTGCACGATTTCCTCCCTCGAAGGCGGCGGATGGTCTGCCAGAATACTTTGTTCGCATTTACATAGGATGAATCTAATCTTTCTCCAAAGGATTCCCAAGCCTTCTGCTTTGCTGTCTTTACTGCCTTAGCAGCAGCTTTTCGTGCCTCAGCATACCGCAAACGCATCTCAGGTGACCTGACTAAGCCGTGTTAGGTAGGACTCCTTTTTTGCCCAGACAGTTTAGATTTATTGGTTCCACCAAGGTGTCCTTTTCTCACTGCCCGTTGCCACGCCGAGTCGCTTTCTGCCACACCATGAGAGGAGAGTGCAGAGGTAGTGACAGCTGTTCTGAACAGCTTCCATTCCTCCTCAGCATCTGCAGTATGCTTGGGAATCTCTTTGAACCTGGAGGAAATGTCATCTGCAAAATTCTTCCTCACAGCCTCATTTTCCAATGTCTCCCATTTCACGCGGTATAGCTGCTTAGGCCTACCAGCATTGATGGTAGCATCTGGTTTCTGAAGCCGTAGAGTGCACACAACAAGGTGGTGGTCAGTTGACCATTCTGCCCCTCTTCTCACACGAACGTCCAACACTGAGGAAAATAGGTCTGCTGAGACTATAAAGAAGTCAATCAGAGACCTTTGTTCTAGTGTATCCCTGTACCAGGTATACTTATGGACTTCTCGGTGCTGGAAGAAGGTATTCATTATGGACAAGCTGTTAGTACAGCAGAAGTCCAATAATTTCAACCCATTCGCGTTAAGGTCAGGGGCACCGTTCCTCCCAACCACACCCCTCCATGTCTGGTCATCTGTTCCAACATGTGCATTGAAGTCGCCCATTAGCAGGACTGATTCCATGTCTGCCACCCTGTCAAAAGCAGCATCCACTTCCTCTAGAAAGGCAGAGTATTCTGACTCCAGATTAGGTGCATAGGCTTGCACATAGCCAAATCATGGTTTTTCATCTGAAGCCTTAACACACCCCAATGGGATCCACTCAGCAACACAGTCTGACAGCTGGGGGCTTGTGAGTATCCCCACACCCACCTGAGCAGACATTGTCGGGCTCACACCAGAGTAGTAGAGCTTCCACCCCTTATCCAGGTCGACAGTTCCAGAGCCTCTCCTCTTGGTTGAAGAAAGCCCGACTAAGTCTAGCCGGTAGCGCTTGGCTTCCTCAACCAGTTGCAACTCCTTTCCTGTCAGAGACAAGATGTTCCAGTTGCCTAAAGCCATAGTCTGGTGCCGTTGTCGTTGCCATTTCCGTCCTTTTGCAGAACCATTTCTTTGCGCTGCCCCTAAACACCTCCCCAAACGGGTAGCGGGCCCATTGATGAAGTTTGCTTTAGCAGAGTGCTGAGGAGTGGTATCTAAGGGAGACTAACATATTTTTCGAACGGGTCCCTCTGCCTAAAACCCGAACGCGTCCCTTGGTAACCCGGCGCGAAGGACGATGCTGTATGAACATTTTTTGATGGCCTGATCATGTTACAGTGTTTGATAATGTCCTGTTAGCACAAGACGAAATGACATAGAAAAATAGGAAAGATTCCCCTCGAATACTCTAATAGCATTCGGGGGAAGGAGCAAGAAGAGAAGAAAGAAAGAATCAAGGGAGGAAGAGGAGGGACCAGTCTACAGATAATATAACAGATGTATATTACATGAAGTAAAAGGCATGGTCCTTAAATGGTCCTTGGGCATTAAATTTATAATTAAATAAAAAGCGCAGGTCTTTAAATGTTCAAGATAGGAACGCTGTTACAAGGTTTGAAAATCATTGCAGGCTAAAAACACCGCTATGGGATTTGTAAACCTCGATGACTGAGTGGGAAAATATTTCTCAACTTAAATATTTTGAAGATGCATATAATCTCTTTCACAATTTCAGCTGAGATGAAAATCTGAGGGAAGAAAAACCTGCCGTCTTCTCCTTGAGATGGAAAGTACTTATAAATGCTCTTTGCATCGTAGACGACATTCTAAACTAGATCTCTCTCTCCATCTCAAAGGGCTGTCGATTTCTTTCCAACTCAATGGAACCCACGAAAATTGAGGAACGTAAATACGTATCTTATAATACAAAAATTTCAGGGCATGTAAACATTATACAAATAGAAAGAAACGTTAAAATTTCATTAATTTATACGTTTAATGTGAGAACAGTAATTATAGTATCGTGATATTAAGCAGCGGGAGGTCAAGAGCTCGCAGAGGCGAGAAATTCCCTGCAGGTAATTCGTGAACCAGACGAAAGTAACAACATAATCATTTTAAAAGGGACATTAATTAGTATAGTTTTTCAACAGTTTGATAAATTTCTTTTTCGTCACATTATAAATAGGGAGCTTTTATCTGCTTATGGAAATTTAGTTTAGATAAAGTAGAATATTGCATAAACTGCAAGTATTAAAGCGAGACACTATAAGAGTGACCAAAAATATGTAAAATAACATCGAGCACAGAGAGAGAGAGACTTTATATATAAAGGCCTATATAAAGGTTTCTAAGAGTACTAGAACAGGAAGAGGAGATAGGAAATAATTGTTGTAGCCATTCCAATCAGTTTGTTGTGGTCGGCTTTCTCACAAGCACTGTTTATCCATAGGCAAAGGGATACAGTTGTCTTACTGGATGGCTTTTGATGAAATTATAAACGCCTCAAATTTCATCAAAAGCTGCCAAACGTTAGTACATCTTCTGAGTCAAGTGTTAGTTCAAGTTTCAAACTTTGACAAAATTGATCTAAATTTCCAGCTTGAATCGAAAATGTTAAACCATTTTCGATTAAAATCAGTATGGAAATAATTTCCTTACTGTTTTAAATCGTTTTTAGTTCAGCAAACGTTAGCAGGTTGGTTTCGAGCTGTGATAGAGAGTTTCTAATTTTCTGAATTAACGAGAAGTGTTTAGACTACGAGGGTTGAGATTAAAATGGATGGCATTTTTTCTCCGGAGTAAAAATGAAGTAATAATATTAAAATACTGAAGGTAACAATATTAAACAAAATCGGGAACGCACAAATCAGAAGAAAGGTGTAAAATACATCCAATAAATGACCGGATCCAAAAAGAAAAGAAGAATGGGGGGAAAAATCACATAAAGGAATGCAGGATAACAGATGGACAAAGAAAATATAACAAGGATATTAAAGGGAAAGGAGAAGCAGAGAGGACAAATGAGATCGCAGGGTGATCTTGAAAACAAGGGCATTAAAACAACTACGCTTAAGTGAAACATTGTCCATATTCTCTTCCCACAAGCATGGTGGGAGAGAACTCAATCTGCAAAACGATGTTTCTAATATTCGCAAGAGAGACCTATGGACATGTAATATGTGCACTAGTTGTGCTGAAAAACAAATTTCCCTGGAAATACTTTGAAGTAGGTGTCAATGTCAGGAATCGCGCCAGAGAAGTAAATAAGAACTCCGATGTACTTTTCCATTAATTCAAAAATCGTTCGACAAATTCCGCCTTATGGCTTCAATGCATTGTCAAACGACTCCTGAACACTACGAGAAGAATGTCCAATAAACATCTCTTTCGAAGTGGTTCAGGGATGATAATGAATAAGCAATAACAATGTATACTTACCAATGAATCCTGCGGAATAGCATAGGAAAGAATATATATTCACATTTACAAGATCAACATCGCATTTATTTTCCTGATTTCTGTCAAATTGCTTCATGGTAGTGGAAACCTTAGGTTTTGACATTTAAAAAAAATCAAATCCATGTCTCGTCCTATGGTAGGCAACTTAGGCAAACCCATACTAATCTAAATTTTGAGAACGGATTCTAAACCGTAGGGAACCAAATCACATCCTACAAAGCTCTTTGAACAGTCAGGGAGATTGGAATTATGGAGGCAACTAAGAAAATGGAGTTGGCATGTCTTAATTGCGAGTGTTCTTTGGCTGACTGGAGGGGAGTTCTAACTGCACATGAATTCGGCTAGGTTGTTTGAAATTACCGCAACAAGGCTATGAAGCCAGAGTCATGTCTGTTAACTGAATGTATTCTCAGGCCGGTTTGCTTTAATTTCGAAATTAAAAAAAAAACTTGAATTTTCAGATAGCAAACCTTACACTTCTCTATGAGACTGAAGAAGTCTCAAATATTTGTCTTACACAGGATTCGATGTTATCTTTTTAAATCTACAGGATAAGAAAATAAGAGGTCATTGTATTATTAATAGTGCGGCCGTATTTTTCCTCATTTCTAGTGCAAATTTATAGGAAACAAAAATTAGTACATGGTGAGTATAATTTTTTTTTTTAAAAAAAACTGGACTTCTCTTAATTAGAACGGGGTTTATATAATTAAAGAAACTATCCATACAGCCCAGGACTATTCTGGGACTGTCACAAATTATGCTGTACGATCGATGAAAGTAACATGATGCCACCATGAACGCATCACACATACATGGAGTTCGGTTACTTGAATTATTTACAGCATAATCGCGCGTTTACAAATACTCCAATAAAACTCGAGTTACGTAATAGAAACAACTCATTCAGAACTACCTGACCTTACATGGCATTTTTATTTTTGTCTGAGTTACTTTCCAAGGATGGAGATTATTAATGTTAATGTCAAAATCGTTTCTTTCCCATTGGAAAACTTTTTTTTTTTTTTTTTTTTTTTTTTACAGGACAATTACAACCTACAGGGACGGGAAAAAAAAATCCCGCTTCTCCCTTCTCTTCAGCATTACTGATATACAAAACAATGGATTGTTTGCTAACAATAGACTGGTTCTTTTATGTTGCTTATTGACTTAGTCTGTACTATTAACTGCTAGCGCTGTCGATAGTAATTACCTTCCTAGTTTCTGAGATGATCCTAATTGATCGCAAATAAGAGAGGAGGGGAAAAAATAAAGCTTCACATGTGTGGTCTAGGGTGCCAGGAAGCTCTAACTTAATTATATTCGATGTACAATCAAACTTTAATTTCGTGATTCCCAGTAACTATTTTATCGTAATTATTTCTGCTAGCGCTTTATTTATATTTTTAAGACAGAATTAATTATACAACTAATCACATCTACAATAAAATTCTGATTGTGTGATTTTATTCCGATAAAATGGATGGCTAATAATAAATATTATAGTCGACAGAAGTCAACTTAAAAGTTGATCATTCTTACAAGACTTAAGTATTTTCAAATAATTCTTAATTCGATTATGAAAGGATGACTTATAGTTGAAGTATAATATTAAAATGTCAGTAGAGGAGCGTTTTAAAGAGTTAATTCATGCACATTATTTTCGCATATCGTACGCAAATATACCACAGTGATATAGTTTTGCATGAAGTTTTTCCACAATTATGGGGAAAGCCTCAGATGCAATTTGGTGCGAACAAGGTTCCATATCTCGCAGCTGTGAAATTCCAGCTATCATTCATATAAAATAATTTTTTTTTAAAGTTAAGTCGACTACATCGTCTCTAAGTCAGTATCGACGATGCCCTTTGGGTGGAAAGTTCTTGATTCGAATCCCATCTAGGATGCAAAACAACTTTCCAAGGAGCTTTTCCACTGATGCCAAATTTGCTGGATGAAAATCCTACCACTCTCATATGAGAGTGGTAGGGTTTTCCTCCTCCGAAATATGCAAAACCAGTCAGAATACAGGCAATTAACTATTCTGATACGCTGGTATAAGTGCAAATGAAAACTATCTCATTTGCTTTCTTAAAAAGGCGGTGGTTACAGTTATCAGAATAGAACGAGTACAATACAACCAACTTTATTTGTATTATTTAGAATTATGAGGCATCTAAAGTATGAGACAGATGAAATGTCTTGAGTAGGGAGGAAAAGGCTGCCACCTCCAACACAAGTAACCTTCATCTAAGAAGACCTATATTTGTAGAAAATGGTACGCCTATTATTTATGCGATCTCTATCTTTGTAACCAAATGGTAGCAGTTGCTCTTTGGGGTGAGCTAGAGGAGCCTCATAAGTTGATAATATGATTTTGGAATACGTTCGTTTAACATAGATTTTCCTTGTTTTCCTTTAGTGTTCTTGATCATGCTTAGATCAAGTGCTAGAACACTTGAGCATGTGAAATAAGATTCCACTATTTATTCCCAATGAAATAGAGGATAATTTAGGAACATACAAATGTAAATGGGAGAGGAGAAATTACAACGTACCTCGTTCGTTTGCATACAAAACACACAAAGAGAATGAGTTTGAGCTCAACCACAGAGATAGCCTGGATTCCACATTATAGCTCCGTAAATGTTAGACGCATTTCGAAGGCTCCCAACTATCCCAAAGATCGCTGTAGTATATATAGTAAGTTCTGTTCGAATGTTGAAAACGTTCTGAGGAAAATACTGAAAGGGCAAATGGGAGAGGAGAAATTTTTCAAACAATTCTCCCGAAACTAGCTCAAAACGTTGTTTCGCTATTACAAAAGTTCTGAGTTGAGGACGAATGAGATTTAGGATAACAAAATTATACAAAAAAGTTCATTTTCGAACTGAAAGAGGACGGAGTCCCTCTCATGCTAGCTCAGATTAATGTTCCGCCCGTTCATCAGAATATTAGATGATAATCAAGCCTGTAAGAAAAAATAAATCTAACAGCAAAATAATACAATATATTCAAATTTGTGTAAACAATGTGTTGTCCTTTGCATAAACACGCTCCAGTCTTATGTTGTACAGATCTCTTACATACATTCGCAATTATTACGGCTACCTAGTTGGGCTTATAACCTTTCCGAGGTCAATTCAACAGATCACAGATTCGAATTCCACGGATATTTGTAAATGTCTTTAGGTGGGAAAATTTTCATCGCTCTGGTTCGGTGTGAGACCACCTAGCCGAATGGAGGCCTTAAAACGGCATGAAAAAATTTAGGATTTCCGTAGTATTTAATCTTTAATCCACCCAAGGTAGTGATGGAAGACAGATTTGCAGTTATCGCGAATGAGACTCATACACGTATAACATTTTGGAATTTATAAAGGGTCGCACTTCGGTGGCAAGCCGTTTATAGAACGATGAGATGATTGGTTTAAATTATGCCAAAGCAATTAAGACTATAGAGCGAGTGCTAACTGCCTTCTTCACTGCGTACCGATTAATTAGTGATAGCCTTGGGCTATCTATCTCTGATTGGTTGCCAGTGGAGATTGAACTGCCCACTCAGTCTCCAACAGCCTCGCCTACTCCCTATACCGGAACAAAAAGGGGTTAGCCGATTTTTTTTAAGCGAGTGTATTATATTTGAATTGATAACGGTCAGGTTACCATTTTGTGGAGACCAAATGGCCAACCTGAAGACCAGTATAAATGTCCTTCAACGGGAATTGAAACAAAATCTTTCCAATCGTGTTGTTGCTTACTGCTTTCAAACAAAGCATCATGCAGAAGTTAACTGAAGTTAGAAACTGAAATAAATGGACACACACACACAATATTCATATGAAGTAGATCCATCTTTATATTTAATATCATAAATGCATAAGACGTATTCCATCTACTCCATTTATTCCATATGGCATAATTGCTACCAATATGAAACACTTAATGGAAATCATCCACTATTCTTTAAGAAAAAATACTCTCAATCGATTAAGGAAAAAATGAAATGAGAGGGAAAAAACGACCTTTTTTTTTATGAGTAACTGATTAGGAATTTGCTTGTTTTATTTCTTGCTTATATAAGCAAACATTCAAATGCAAGCACAGAAAGTTAGGAATATGACTTATCACTAACAACGAATGACTACAAGGGTATTTTTAATGAGATTTTCATAGCTCCTGTAGACGGACAGTGAAGTGAGTCAATTATTCATAGCGCACAAAGGTTTTATGTTGAACAAGTAGAAAGAATTTCCATTGATTTCCAATGCGTGGCGAAAATTCAGCTTGGTCGGCATCTGCTGAATTAATTTTAAATGAGAAAGGAAATAACAGAAGACATGTTTTATAATCCCAAATTTTTTCAATATTAATGAAGAGATACTTTTCGAGATCAGAGAGTTAATCCATTTGATTTCATCATGTAATATACGTTGCATAGACAAACCTTCCGCGGGAAAACAACAAAAATACACTGGATTACATTACACAATGCTGCTTTGATACAGATGATCTGTTGAATCAATTTATAACTTAGAATTAAAAACAAACTAATCTCAATTAATTCGTTAAGTATATATATTTTCTTCTGGAATTTTTTATATTTTTATTGAATCAATGCTGTCGCCTTCCGATTTGGATAAACATTTACGATAATAATTTACATTTGTAGATAATATTTATAAACCTATCCATGATAGGACCATCTTCAGAAGAATCCTTTAAATGGTAACTCATTTTTTTTTTAAATTTCCATAAAATATTAGAAAAAAAAGTAACAAGGATTACGTGTCACAGTTTATAAAGAACTAAGAACCAATTCTTTTCATCTTTCTCACTTCACTTTTTCTACTGAAACGCTACCTCAACAGCTCAATCTTAAGTCCAATTTAAAAATTTTTTTTTTTCAATAAAAAATCGTACCGCCGTTTCATTTCTTAAAGAGCGCTGAATGATAGGCAGCCGATCAGCCCTTCTTCAGTCACCAATGGAACTTTTCTATGCCACTAGGTGCCAGCCATCTCTTTAATCGCCACCTTTTTGGTCTTTGTTCATTTTTGAGTTTTTTCCTTCTAGTAATATGACCTGCCCATTGTCATATGGATCATTTAATGGAAGTTATGTGTCTCTGATTTGAAGAGTTACAACCACCATCTCGTTTTTTTTGTTTTTTTTTAAAATAATGTTTTTTTTTTTACCGGAGAGGACAGAGAGAACTTTATTGATTTTTTTTTTTGAAAGTTATCGTTGTTTGGGAATACTTCATGAGGTAAGCTTTTCAGACTACAGAGGTGGACGGAATAAAAGAGGAAAAACAGGTTTGGTATGTTTGCAATTGCACAGTAAAGGGATGATGAGTCGTTGCTTCTATTAAAAGGTGCAACAGAAAGTAGAGAAATGATGGTTGCCGACCCAGTCCAATGAAGCAATGACCACTGAAGTACCTTGAAAACAGACAGTGCCGAAACACTGAGTTTGTGAAATAGAGGTTGAAGTGAATCTCTAAGATGGATCATCAATGAGACGAACTGCTCTCTTCTGGACAGCAACAATAAACTTTTAGGCCGCCGCAAACATGTGAGTAGTATCCTAAGGAAAGACGGATTTGGGATTTGTATAAAGTTAAGAGTTGGCTGAGCGTAAAATATCTTCAACGAAAGAGAATGTCCAATTTTTTTGGATAAAAAAAGAATTTGCCAGGAGAGACCGGAGGTAAATGTTAGCCCAGAGAGAGAGAGAGAGATCCTGGCACTTAGATGCCAGGCACAGTCAAAAACTCTGGAAATGTCAAGAATGACAACTTCCTCAGAACCTTTCCACAGCACGTGTCCAGCGGTGGGTAAACTACGAGGTCAGCTTCCTTTTTTTTTTTGGAATAGGCAGGACATTCATGCGATTGCTTTTGCGAATAGGAATAAGTACCTGGTATATATAATAGATTGTAAAAACGATGCAGAACTGGTGTTAGCTCTGGATCACAACGCTCGAGAACAACTGGAGAGATACATTCAGAACTAGAAATATTTTTTAGCGTTTAAGTTATTTAATAATTTTCTGATGTCCTTTCGTAGAAAAACTACAGAAGGCATACAGTGCTCGGATTCCGGTATGGTAGGAGACGATTTCCCTTGGTCATCTATGCATGAGTTCGAGAAAAGAGTGATGCCAGAAGATCAGCTTTATCTTTGGGTTAAGTAACAGTGGCACCATCAGGGAGAGAGAGAGGTGGACGTACAGGCGAGAACAATTTGTGTCCAACGGCCTCAGCAAGGAACCAGAAGAACAGGAGGCAAGTTTTGCTGTTGCCCTTTGTGAAATTAGATTTAGATCTGCTAATGTCTGTCTTGCATTTGTGGCGTGCTTTGTTATAGACTGAGTGTGAAGCGGGAATTAATCCTAACTAGTATTTCTGTATGAATCATGGGATGTCTACGATTTTCCTGAGGAATGATGTTAAAGATTGCAGCTTCATGGAGGGGGAGGGAATTGATGGCACTAAAGATCGCTTAAGAAATAAAAATGCAACAATATATTTAGTAAATTGCAACAGTCTGTGAAGCGCACAAGTTCATAGGTCAGTTTAATTTTGCCAGAGGGGAGAGCTCTTTCTATCCCATTCAACACCAGTTACTCGAATTCTCATGCAAAAATCCTAAAAAATAGTCCGTCCTTGACAAGATTTGAAACTATGGCTTACAAAATAAGGTATTCTTCGAACCCGCCATGAGGCACACTGCAAATACTTTGAAAAATTAAAAGCAGGAGCCTAATGCGATGTATGCGTGGATCAAGAAACGATTCCCAAGTGCATATTTATATTCACCGACGGGCTGACTGATATGACACAATGGAGACTATTTTTGTCGATTTATATCGATAATGTTATACAATATAAATCGTAAAATTTATATCGTATTAAAATCTCGTAGATAATCAAACGAACAAGTGTCCAGAAAGAAACTGCCAAAGAAAAATGTTGTAAAACTCAAGACATGACTTTAGAAGCAAATATATTGGCCATACATTAACCTATATTAACTACACGCAAGACACTAATTTGCTTGTTTACTCTGCATGGTCAAATTTCTCACAAATAAATCACTGTAATTGCGCTAACTTGTGCAAATATCGGATGCTGCTTGTTAACTGAATTCAATTTGTTTGAAGAATACCATATTCTACAGACATCATTTGATAATACGATAGAAGTAGACCGGCAGTGAATCAAGAATGAGAAGAATTTCACCTACAGTTCGACAGTAATGAAGATATTTTAAAAATAATTCCAGAAACACCAGAAGTAAAGGCGATTTGTGCAACTGAAATTCAGAAGATACAAGATTTGTTATTCTGGTTACTGGACGCTGATTATCTCAGGAAAAGAAGATAAGGTTAGTGTATTATGTCTAAATTACATGCGTGTTTCTTCTGACCCATTTGCTGAACCTCAATCTCTGCTGAATCTCAATCTCACTCTCCTGCTCTCCAAAGCTTTACACCGAGATGCAGAATCGCGAAAGGAAATCGTCCGACGTAACTGCACTAAAGAAAAAGTAACAGGTAGAGCTTCTGTTATGAAATTAAATATCAAATATAGTCAGTATGCTCATCCACATCCATAGGATTCCTTCATTTGATGGCAAAATGCGAATTGGAGCAGTACATATAAGAGGTCCATTTTTAAGAACTCATTTTCTTCGTTTCTGCTATTAGAATGTTTAATGGAAATTGGCTCTCGGTAACCTGTAATTCAAATTGGGCAGTAGATTATCATGATGCGGACGACTTTTTTGATGGCTTCTGATGTATTCGCTCTTTTAGCGATACTTGTGGCATAGAGTTACTATTATTTACACGAAAACACATGGAATAAGTAATTATAAATAAGTATCAGCAATTCTAATACATTCTACTGTATTCCAGGGCCAGATATGAGCCTTAATGAATGTAAGTATAATATTCTGGAAGGGTAGAAGAGAATCCAATTTGTTATTCATCACCCTCCCGCTCTTTTGGGTGGAAGTGGGAGAGATAATTAATGCAATATTTCTAATTTACAATTTGAATTAATTTTCTCCTTCCCTATCAGAATATAGCGCGCGCGCGCGCACACACTTTGCAACCTGAGAAACGCTGCTATGTATGTATGTGTGTGTGTACACTATAAGTGCTATACGCAAGTTTAATTTTTTCAAAAAATAAATATGCCGATGTGTAACAAATTCATCGGTCACGTTTTCATACAAAGAATTATACACAGCTCTTACCACGCAAATAATTCAACCTCAAGGAGAGTAAGAGATAATTTCTCTGCAAATTTTGTTAAAAAACTTGGTTTTGTCGTTAACTTTGCTAACCATCAACGATGCTTCTTAATCGTAAATCGTGCATATTTACAATAATTCTATTTGCTGCGCAAACAAAACAGAACGGGTTCAGATGATATATCAATCTGACGTTTCCTGACGGTGTGAAGTTACGTGATAATTTTTATGTTCACACCCATTCCGTCTGCGCTGTACCTCATTAAGAAGACAAGTCCTTCTATTTAGTGAGAAGTAACCGAGTATAACTGAAGACTTGTCATAGATACAATTAATCTCGAAAAAAAGATTCCGTACTTTCTTCATGCCGTGCTGGAATGAAAAAGATACGATGACTTGAGTATCGAGCTACTAAATATTTAACTATTCGCATCAGCAGTGATTTACTCCCCCACCCCCACACTCCCGAAAGACTCCTATTCTTGCAACGTGTATAATAGGCATATGATCTTTCCCTATTGTGCACATGTTAATTGGGAAATCCTATTTGAATATTCGAAAGAATAGTGTATAGCACGGAAGATTGTAAATGTGCATTTCCTTAAAAATATAAAGAGAAATTATTTTAAGACAGGTGGGGCAAAAATGTGAGGGAACAATTTGTTTGCGATTCTGGAGTTGAAATATATGCATATCGAAAGTATCTAGTTGCCTGACCTAAATTATTTTGGCACCAGGCAACGAGACAATTCCAAAGCCTTTCAAGTTAGTCAATAATTTTATTGTTTTTTTTTTTTTTTTTTTTTTTTTTTTTTTTTTTAACACTGTAGCATAATTGGGAAAAAATTGCCTTTCAAACTAAGATTAACAGTTTCGGCAGGTTACAAGATGCATAACATTACACACAGTTATATAATCATCGTTATACTTATATACAAAAAAAAAGAGTAAAAAATATTTTGGTTATGGAACCAAAATAAACAATAGTGCTACTCAGTTATTTTTATTTTATATACATATGGCTAGTCCTTGAACACTCATGGGCTTGAACACCTAGAACCAATAGTCAAACTGATTAATTTATACAATTATTTTGAACAACGCTTCCTCATTTCGGCAGAATATTCTTTAATGTTTGGATTAATTTAATTTTTTATTGTTTTAAAGAGTGTTTTGGATAAATATATTGGAATATAAAAATATTCAAAATGTGAGACCCATATTCTACAATCGAATCGATCTAATTTTTATTAGGTAATAATTCGAAAAAAGTGTGGGTTGAACGCGTTAATGTAACAAGTGGTGCATCCAGTGGTGAGCTATAAGGGGCTCGCCCGAGCCCTTTGTTAAATTTTTCTCAAATTTGCGATCCCCTTTTTTTCAAAAAAGAAAAAAAACAATTTTTTTGAAATATATTAAGCGAAAAACTCATACGGTAACCTAACAAAGTGATTTTATTAAATAAAATATTATAGTTACTGTTATTACCATTTTACAAATAAGAATTCACTTTTAGTAATCGCATATAATATAAAATAATGTCCCTTTATTGGTACCGTTATCACTTGAAGTATAAAAACAAAAGAGAAGTATAACGTACTTCAATATTATTGTGTTTAGATAATATTCATTTATTATTTATAGATTGTTTGTCATAAAAAGTTCTATCGCAAACAAAAGAAATTTATTTTGTTTATACAAAATTCGGACTATTTCATATGTGCGATTATAAAAGATTTTATTCTTATTATATTTTGATAGTTAAATGTTTTTCTTATATAACACAAATGATTGTGTGCAAATATTTCATGTTTAGATCATGAAAGATTTGTTTAAAAATGATAGCCTTTACATGTTGATTGTCCCATCATACTTTTTGATTGGCATTTGTACACAAGCTGTATTAATAAACGTTTTTGTGTGAAATATGGCTTTTCTTGCTCGACGATGCGAGCCCTTTGTTGAAATTTCCGTAGCTCACCACTGGACCGTGCATCTAAAAAACAGTTCTGTTTACACAACCGTTCAGGTCCAAGATAATTATGAAGTAACGAGCAATAGTCCAAGTTGTTGAATAATATGATCGATGCGAAATCAATTCGCTGCTCTCTACAAGAAAAGTTCTGACTTATCAGTATTATTGCTGGTGATTTACGATGGTGGTGTTACTATCACTTTTCATGGTGATAATCGCCCATATATTGAAAATGTCCATATATTACAATTTTTTTTTTAGATATGATAATGACTGTTGCGAAAATACATACGCAACTCTCCGTAGGACATTAAAAATAAGACTAGAAAAGATAAAACTTGGTTTTCTGATATCAACAGCATTGTTATATGCAAGTGAAATTTTCATCATCCTACAAAATATGAAAAAAAAAAAAAAACTGAAATCAGATAAATGGATGAAAGACTCACTTCATAAAATATCTAATGAATACACAAGAAAATAACTTGAGACAATGATAAAACTGCACAAACCGTAATTATTGGTGCGAAAAGAGGGAAGAACTCTTTAAAAGAATATAATACAGACTGAAAGGTGAAGTAGGATAAAAAGACAGCTTCTTATAACTACCATTGGTTGGCCAGTTGTATGAAACGAGTATACCGTTTGTCAAATGTGTTTTAAGACCAGTTTAACCAGTTTATAAGTTCTATGGACTTTTAAAAAATGTAGCTTATGAAGAAAATATGGTTCCGTAGTAGGGTTCATCTCTACTGACTGGAAAAAAAAAAAAACTCCCAACAAATAAAATACTTCCGATAAATATCCACATAACGTAGGGTATTGGACTAGTTTTCCGAATTTTGAGTAGAAAAATGGAGATTTATTGCTGAAGCGAATTTTGGACTCCCCCCCATGCACTGAGCTATTTAGAGGACTTATTTCTTTCGTTCATATACAATCTAAAATACAACTTCAGATAATCCATGTTTTCTGATATTTACTTCAAGAGCGCATATCGTCATAAAATCCAGGTTTTGGTGATAGGCTCTTAGACTAGAGAAGGAATAAACAGATGGAAGACGAAACCAGCAAGAATCAAAATCTCTTGGGTAAATCCAGCTTCACTCATTTATTTCATAGATCTTGCGCCAGTTCCGACTCGTCCACTTTCGCTTCCAAAAGTCAATTGGTCCACTGGGATGAGTGAAGTCCGCCGATCTTCTTTGCCAACAATTCATGAAAGAGACGTCATAAACGCAACTCTCACTAAATGAGATGTGCTACGGTACTACCGACGACTGTCTGGAGAACATGTCTGGCGTATATCTTTTAAAACGGTTCTTCTTTTGCGACACACATACCGTATAGAAACCTGCGTGGAAGAAATTTCTCGTGATCGCTTGAATAGCACAAATATAGTCAGGAATAATCGAAAAGGCAAAGCAATGAGGCTCATTTATAACTCGAATTTCATATTCACTGCATGGCTTTCAGCCTCACAAACCATTTCTATACTCGGAATGATGCCCATCTATTTAGCCTATGTGAGACTTATTTTTCAATGTAACATAAATAAGACTTAAGACGCAGCACATGAAATGTTTAGTTCTTGCAAGTTTTTGAATAAATGAGAAACTAAAGTAGCTTATTTCTCGTTTTGTACTTTTGCTGTTAACACATAATTTGAAACCTGTACCAATTTTCACTCAAAGATATTCTTTAACCCCCCCCCCCAAGCATTCTTAAATAAAAATTATTTTGAGGGTTCATTTTCATTTCTTATTATCATTATTACATTCTCTCTCTCTCTCTCTCCTCCCCTGTTTCCAACAGCTTTGGAGGTTACTAATTTATCAATTATTCTCCACTAAAGTGAACATTTCGTAACCAAATATTGAGGAATATGTTTGGTTTTTAGAGACTAACTACAGCGCTTCGAGCTTTCGAATGTTAACGTGAAAACTCAAAACAAAAGGAAGAGATGGAAAGAAGAAATGAAATCGCACTTACTGAAAGAAAGTAACTCGGAAACTTTTTAAATGTAAAGTTCTTTCACAATTACTTATAAGAAAATAAGTTCCATCGACTGAAACCTTTTATTTATACAAATTTTATTTTTATTTATTCCTTTAATTTATTCTTATCAAGAAATAGGTATTTGCCTGTTCCAGCATTATTGGTCTTTTTTTAATCTCTTTCCCTTTCGATTTTTTTGTCAATCTTTTCATCCTATATATGTTCTTTCTATTTCTTGCAATCTTCCTCGATCTTTCCAATTAAATTGTTAACATCTTCATGATTAGATGATCTAATTTTGTAATTCATTATTGAAAATCTTATTTCTGATGTATTTTTACTTTCTTTCTTAACTGTTCTTATTAAATGCATATAAAAAGAATAAAACCATAAAACAGTCTTTAATATTCATCAGTAATTTCCGAAGAATGGAAATAAAAGTCAGTCATTTAAATAGTACCATTACACTCGCCTCATTTAAATCGAAAATTATGGAGGAAATCATCGGCAACTAACTTCACTGAAACTGAAGTTGACCATTCATATGGATTACACCACTTATTTCATAGCTTGAATCCATCGATGGATTCAAGCTATGAAACTTGCGTGAATGCTCTAGATGTTTTCAAGGCATCTGATTATATATGACATGCATTGAGGCCGATTTACCAAATTAACATCCTACTGTAATTTGGTAAGCAGGCTGGAGTATCTCAAGAAACGGGTATTTTCACTAACCTTAACTCCTATACTAGAGTACACTGCATTCACCTTTCTCAGTTGACAAATACTAAACTGTCTATATATAATATCAAACTACAAGATATTCAATACCCAGTCTTAAACATGATACTGATTATCCTCACCGCACTGAAATATAACGCTATATTTCTTCTCCCCCACTGTTCTATTTTAGTAGGGAGAGGAAAATGTTGTCGACTTCAATGCCACCATAGCATAATCCTGCGTTATTTACACACAAGAAAGACGCGAGATCAGATCTCTTTCTGGAATGACTTACACCTCAAGCCTCTGCTAACATCGTTCTCATACAGATGAGTTTCCCTCGGAAAATTGATTTTTCATCCCGCAAAACAATCTAACTGTACAGAAGAACTTAATAGACATTCTATATATATATATATATATATATATATATATATATATATATATATATATATATATAGTTTTTTACCTTGGGTATATGTTAAAGATGCCAAGCTATTTTAAACCTGGTTTTACTCCATTTCCCAAGTAAGCAAACAGACAAATAAGTCAAGTTTGCGCCTGCATGTATTGCAAGTCTAGGTGACCCGTAAAGTAGTACAAGTCTAGGCAACTCGTGGTAAAGGTAATAAGCTCTGATCACTATTCTTAATATTTACCCTTAATGCAAAGCCCATCTCCTTGCGGAGATGCATGATGATAAAACAGACTTATTTGTCTGTTTGCTAACTTGGGAAATGGAGTAAAACCAGGGTTAAAATAGCTTGGCATCTTTAACATATATTATACTCAAGGTAAAAAAAACTTTCTACATCTATCTCTCATCCTGACATTTTTATCTAATAAGGTCAAAGCACAGCACCTTATGGTAACTTGTTTTGGTAAAATACTTATAAGCTCTGTATTACTTAACCTTTATATTTCTAAGCCTGGGTACCACCTAGGTAGTGGCCCCTTGCCTTTAATGCATAGCATCATACATCTCCTCAAGGAGATGGGCTTTGCATTAGGGGTAAATATTAAGAACAGTGATCAGAGCTTATTACCTTTATTACGAGTTGCCTTGACTTGTACTACTTTACGGGCCACCTAGATTTGCAATACGTGCAGGACAAACTTGACTTATTTGTCTGTTTGCTTGCTTGGGAAATGGAGTAAAACCAGGTTTAAAATAGCTTGACATTTAACACACACACACACACACACACACACACACACACACACACACACACACACACACACACACACACACACACACACACACACACACACAGGCTTCATAGTCCCAATTACTTAGCCCGTCCAAATAATATTTCCTGGCATATCACTTTCATAGCCTCTATATCACAAACTTTGTATACGCTGAAGACAAATCCTAATACAGTACTATTAATCCCAAATTCTATCTTAGAATAGTTAATATATGGAATTCCGAGGGGGGAAAAATCTCTAAAAATATTCGATGATGCTGTCTAACAGAGGGCGATTCGTTAACGGGAGACTTTTCACCCATGGGCTCACTCCAGTCACTATTTCATACACGTATAGCTTCGGTTTTATGCCTCTTATTTTCATGGACGCTGCACTGCTGAATTGGTCGATACTATTCCTCCACTTTTTACGAGCGGTTATCAACCATTCACTTTCCAAACATACGAACCAACTTCTTTCCTTCTTTCAGTTTTACCTTAGTGATCGGGATCAGTCTTTTCTATACAGTTTTCCCCGAGGAATACAACCTTCAGTTATTCAAAAAACAAAGTTCCACATTCTTCTGTACCGCTTGTCCACATAAGACAATGATGCACTATAAGTTTTGCAACATCTCATGCGGGATTGATATAAGAACAGGAGTAGTGATTTTACTTTATAAAAATTTAAACTGGTATTCTTGTTTTTTTATTTTATTATTCAATTTCATTTTAATTGTTCAGATTTGCTAAAAACTTTTTCCTATCTTTGTCTTATCGATATATTATGAAATATAAATGGAGTGGATTAATATTCTACTAACTTATATCTTATTACAATTTACAAATAAGTTCTGCAATCTTTATATAACATTTTCAAATTTCCTTTTAAAACTGCTGAATTCGAAAGCTTCCCTATTCCAGTTTATACTAAAGAATGCACACATGAATCTGAAAAAAAAAATCTGTCATTTGTGGCATCCACTTTAATTCTCCTTTCTTTCTTCCCACAGGGCCTGGTAACAACATCTAAAACTTCACTTATGCAAATAATATACTACATTCGTTCTGACACCTAAAAGTGTCAGAGGGGAGCTCTGCAGCTCCCCTCTTTCTCGTGTATCGCAAATTCGGTAAAGAAACATTGACAGAATACCAATTACGCTTAGGAACGTTTCGTGCTCAAGAGTCATATTTCAGGCAAAACACGAAAAACTTGGTCAGAAATAACATGTTTTACGTATGCAATTCTAAATATAGAAGAAATAAACGCAGAATATATTTTTTTTACGAAAACATTCCAAGGTTACAAAAACAACATAAAATAGCAGATAGTAATAAGGAACATCTGCGTTCACTTAACATTTAAGTCCGATTCAATTTCATATCCAGATGAATAAGAGAATTAAAAAGATACTTTTAGGAATGTTATTGATGCTCGATGTTCAGAAAACATCGGGAGAAATAAAAAAGGCGCATTTCATCATAATTGTAATAAGAATGCAAAAATCAAATCTAAATTAAAATAGCTCAACAAAATTTAGCAAATGATGCATATTAAATTATCAAAACTTGTTTTTCCATAGTGGAAAAACAAGTTTTTCCTACTAACGCAGAGGAAAAACAGTCCATGAGGCGGAATATCTGGGAAAGTGGGTTTCATTTCCGAACAGAAAATTTCGATTATTGTACGATGAAATCAACATTGAGAAGTAAAAAAACAATTGAGTGATTTCACATTCAAATCGCATTATTTTATGCTTCAAAACACACGTATATATTGAAAACCTCTACCTATCTTTATATAAGAATTTAACAATACAGCTCAGGTGATTGAATTGATTTTGATGAAATTTGACATTCGTATTAATACATTTATAGAGCTATTTCAATTCAGGTTGAAATGGAACCAGTTTTATTATCGACATTATGCACAATTATAATGTGCAATATTAATCCAGTCTCTAATGTATTCAAGCATACAAATAAAAAAGAACTATTGAAATAATGAGCGATTCTACGTCACTGTAAGAATGATACTGCACGGTTTTCCATTGAACTGTTGAAGAATTCAGCCATATGATTTAGTAACAATCGAGGATGTTGCGGTCGTAGATAGTGAAAGGATCATGTAATGTCTCCTATCTATGTGTTTCCAATTCAATTCCTTTAAGAACATAATTTCAAATTCCGACAAGACCAAATTTACGTCGAATATGCACTGTAATTGCTTCCGTTATTTTGGCTCATTTCCGAACTTTTTCCAATTGTCAATTCGTTATTAATAATGACTTGTTGAAATTATTTGTATCATAGATCGATGAGCAGCATTTTTATGGTATTCACATACGCCATTACTCGTTGCAAGTTACTGACAACAATGCGATACACACACACACGCCTGCTCAAGAAGGTTTATATAAACGGCTGGGTTCAATTTTTATAAGTAATATGGAATTCATAATTTTCATATCATGGTTTATGGTTATCTTTAGTGCGAACGGGACGTGTTGTAAGGAAGTATAACGGTTATAAAGCAAAGCAAGAACGTAATGCAAAAACACTAGGTGAGCTCGATAGGCAATATTGGTCCAAAGGAAGGAAAATTTCATTGATTACGAATATCTATATAAAAATACTACTTACAAGTATTGTGTGACACCTCCAAGGACTCCACAGTTCCATCGCCTACACCAGTTTCCCAAACTGTGGTCCGCGAATAATTCAAAGGGGATACGCGGGATAGTTTATTTTCATTTTATCTTATGTTGCTCACACACCTGGCCTAATTGATATGTTCATATTCCTCCGAATATCTCCATTTATGAAAGTATTGCACTGTCATAAATACACATTTAGTGTCGTAAAATTGTAATATATTACTTCATCTTTATGATATGTAAAGTATAAAAAATTTCCATTTTGGATTTTATGAGGGCCCCGGTGAATTAACATTCGCTACAGGGGATCCGCGACAACAAAAAGGTTGGAAACACTGGCCTACACTACTTAAACTTCCTTTTATACAACGCCCCTATAAGATTATCTTCCAGAACTGGGAATAATCTTATTAAAATGTAAGGGACTAATTTAATACAGTCCGAGCATAATATTTATATCTGAGTGAATCGCAGCTTTATTTATTATTGTGCCCATAATTTTTTTTATCGAAAGGTCAACTTTCATCAAAATCTTGAATTCTCGGCCGTCCGTGTACAGCTATGACCTGATTAAACAGAAAATCGCTTTGTTTAGCAACGCGTACGTAATTTTGAATATTAAATAATAAAAAAAAGCAACTAATTATTTATGTTCTTTCAGATTCCTTCGTAACTATTCAACGAGCAATTCAATAATTGAGAAGAGAATGAATAAATTCTATTACTATCAATCTCATCGTAACGTATTTCTCACAGCACAGAGACTTTGAGATTTTAGATATGAAGAATTGCCAAAGCGGCAAGTCATCGGTTACTGACATCGATTTGAACTACACACCCAATATCCCAAACTATCTGCTCTGTGTTAACATGTTGGGGGAACGCATGTTTAATACACTGCAGAAGGCTCACTGGAATGTTGCTTCCCTGTATCATTCACAAGCTACTGGGAAAAATCAAAAGTATAAAATTAGGAAGCGAAACAATATCGACCATAATTACTAATTTAATAAGCCGAAAGGCCATTTTACCGGCGAACATGTTAATAGAAAGGGGAATGATAAATCCCTTTGTTTTTATAGCCGGGTAAGATGGATTTCGATCCGAGTTTCGTACCCGGCTATAAAAACAAAGGGATTTACCATCTCCCTTTCTATATCGACCATAAGTTTCGTAACCATCTTTCGTCAGATCAAGCATATTAACATAGCTAATATGGTTGGACATTTACAAAGTTTCGTTTCCAACCCTTGTTTTAGAAGCAAAAACAAAAGATGCGTCATTTAATCAACCATAAGTTTCGCATCGTAACCATCTTTCGTTAGATGAACCATATTAAGCGTGGCTACTTATAAAGTTTCGTCTCCCCCCCCCCCACCAAAAAGGTGCACCATTTCACGGAAAAATTCTTGATACATATGAATTACAACTATTTTAAAAATTACATATAAAAATTGAATATTTCATAAAAATTCAAATTTATCTTTAACGCATTTCACACTGGATGCAAAAACGTTTCTTTTGAATCTCCTCTTCCTATTTTAAGAACTGGTGTATTAATAAAAGTAATACAAACTAGCCCTATAATATTCTTTTGTAAGTTTCAGAACTCCTTGAATCACATAAAAACCACCTTTTTCTTAACAGTAAAAGTAAGTCAATAATAAAGAAGACTACTGTTTACCTTTTCAAAGCACACAACTAATATCATTATCGGATGGTCACAAGTCACTGCATGGCTGCAGTAACGTTGGCTCCAAGAAATAGTGATTTAGAGAATACCAATAAAAAGAAAGAAAAATTGGAAAATGGGAAAAATACAACAAGGAATAATGAAAAGGGCAGCACTTCCATTCGAAAGTCTCTTACGCATGGAATAGATACTTCATGGGGAAATACTGCAGCTGATGCAAAGTCGTAATTACCGCTGAAAGTAATCTGCAGAACATCAGAATGATTAAGACAAACACTCTGCATGTCTTATTAAGGATATCGTACCTCCACTTGCAGCACTTTCCAGTTCTAACTGATATCGAACGTGTGTGCTCCAGCCTGTTTTTTTCAGGATGAGAGATCGGATTTCTCGGAGGAAAAAACCTACCACCCCTTCAGCAAACCCTTTCAGTTGAAAAGGGTAAAATTTGGCCATCAGTGAAGGTTTGAAATGTCATGCAATATGACCAAAATGGTTGCAACATCCCAGTACTGACACGATACCACGACAACGCTCTTCCCCATTCATCACAATATATCATGAAAATGATGCGACATCACCAGCTCAGCCCATATGATTCCATTTGGTCTTTCAGGCCCGATTTAAAGAAATGTCAAAGAAATATATATGCTCATACAATTAAATAAAATCAAAACCCTGAGTACATGTCAAATGGATTTAAAATTTTGGTATTTGAAGAAATCAGTTGTCGGTCCACATTTTCCCCTATTTACAAATCGGAGTAACTCGGACGTAATATTCAATAACATTGATTATTTCACGAATTTCATAAATTTTCAAAAATTCATTACTTTTTTTAATATCTTTTCATTCCCAAAAGGAAGCAGGCCGCATTATTTTAGCCTACTCTTTAGTCAATTTGCAGGCAGTTTCCATCTTTCATCATCACCACATCGTGGTGTGTGCTAGGTTTGATTTAATTAGAATTATTCATATATTTCTTTAATTTACATTTATATAATTATTTATTAATATTAGAATTTCACTGAAATAAAAGCTTTGCAACCCCAGAACGAGATTAGCCTACCCATTTTCCGTTGAAAAGACCTTATAAAGTTCCTCGCACAACTAGCTGCGATTAGAATTCAAATCTTCCCAATCGAAAATCAGCATTATTCTCGTTCCTGCGTTGCGTTACGCTACGGTGGAGCAACTAAATCATGCTAGAAAATGGACGATGTCCTTATTCCTAACTAGTGTTTGTTTGGTTATATACTCTGTATGTTATTACCGATTTCTTGCAATGTGTACAATTGGAGTTTTTCTGTGGAGGGGAAAAGCTTTACTTGTATAAAAGAGACCATCAATAGCTGAGCTGAAAAACAGCCTAGAAAAATTTCTCTAGTCGGCGAACTAGAATCAACCCTTTCTAGTCTCTTACTAAGACTTATCACGACGAAATTGTGCCGGTACCACCGTTCCTACAGTTTGTAATCATAATTATTATTATAATAAAAATGGCGTGATAGTTTGAGATGGATGTCACGCCCGTAGCTCTTAGATCAAAGAAAACTAGTAAGCGTACTTTAAACATAATTAAGCTATCCCCTGACCGATTTATTTATATACTAATGTAAATATTCTTTTTTGTTTTCTTTTGAGGAAATGAATAAAGTTTATCAACATATCTGTATTTTGAAAAAAAAAAAGTAACTTTTTATGCTTAGCAGAAAATGTTTTCTAAATTTTCATGAAAACGCAAGCAACAAAAACGGCTTGCAATTCATGAATAAAAGCACATTTTTTTAGCACTTAAATTCTTACAAATGCATCGAAGTCTCAGTTTGAACATTTACGACATTTCTTAGTACCACAGCAGTAGCAGGGAATATTAGTCGTGGTAAAGGTTGTATGGAAAGTGTCCCTCGAGTATAACGTTAAGAATGTCACCAGAATATCACGTAGGCGCGTTTCTAAGAGAATGTGGTCAGAGAAGGTTGTTAGTGTATGAAAGTTTGATGACCGCCAGCAGCAGAATACCAAATTCAACCAATCCGATCGTTGCGCTGAATTTTAAGGAAGAGGAGATATTATTTTTATGGAGTTCTAGAAAGTCATCGCCCATGAAGAGTACTGGATATTCGTCAAAATCAGATAGCAGTTAGGATCACCAAAAAAGAGAGAAACTATTAAATAGAATTTTAATAATCGCTTATACAGTTTTGTCTGTATTATCGACTTATTGTAAAAGTTGCTAAGTTTTCCAAATATTAAATTTGGGGTAACATTTCAATTTCAGCGAAGTACTACACAAGCAACCATCAACAACGATTACTTATTTTCAGTCTCTTTTGATAGAGAGCTGTGGGAAATCCATTGAAATAAAAGAAAACACGCAATCAGATTTCGATTTGTATATCACAAGCTATCTTCAATACAGAAGAATAAACAATGGAAATTCAAATTATAATTTAGTTTTAATTTTTAATTGAATTTAATTTACTTGAGGTACACAATGGTTGTCTTCTCATGTACAGTCCGAGCATGCCAGGTAAAATTATTACACAATTAGAATCATGAAAAATATCTTGATAATAAATTTCTCGAATTCTGAGCATGCAGAATCCATCAGTGACATTAAGGCTGGAACGATGTAGATGCACAAATTGCTACGAAGTATCTATTTCGCATCATTCCCAAGATCATATGGCTAGTATTGTTATTCTCATATTCTTCACGAGATTAACAAGGAAGATTATCTAAGGAACAGATTGGATGAAAGCTTGCGTCCATGCTGTTGGATAGTAAATGTCTGATGAGTAAGATAGCTTTTAAAGGCTATATAGAATGGGTGCTAGTTCTGAAGCACAAACGCTTAGAACTGGAGAAATACTAGTAATTCCTCTGCCCAGATAGTATCAAGGCTACTGAGTATTTTTCTGATATCATTCTAACGAAAGATCAGAAAAGGCAAACTGAGATGGCTTTTCTAATAGCAGGGAGAGAGATGCCTTGATTGTAAACGAGAATTGAAGAATGATGTCAATGTTCTATCAGAATAGAGAGAGTAGAAACATTGCAGGGCAGAAGTTTTCTCTAACAGTCTTAGCAAAGGACTAGAAAGCTTGACTGCCATATGGACAAAGGCAAGTTTAGTACATCTGGTTTATAATCGGCTTTTTCCTCTTTCTTTAAGCTTTAGTGTAAGTTTAGTGAGGGACTAGAATTATTATTATTATTACGTGACACCTCCAGGGAGTCCAAAGACTCATCGAAGGAGGACACCTACCCCACAACTCTCTGCTTCCACCACTCAATCCACCAACTAAAACGAACCGCTACCACCATCATATACACCAGCTAAAACGAACCGCTACCACCATCATATACACCAGCGCCATTTATCGCCCACCACTAGCATTTTCATGACAATCACAAACATCCATGCTCACGGCAGGATGTTTTTAACTTAAGCAATTGGGGGTATGCTGTATTTTTTTAGCTTTGATTGCTTTCTTAAGGATAGGCACTTGCTCTCTGGATGAAACGACTTGATTCCTATTTGAGATACGCAAAAAATTTATTTTATGTTTTTTAAATAAACTAAAACCGAATTAGCCAACATCCATTTTCAAAAGAATCTACGTAATTCTGATCAGCAACAACAATGTTAATCACTTTTATCTACAGATGCACTATTTCCAAGTCTATTTGTTTATAAATGTATTCATAACTGTCCACTCATCTGTTCTGATTGTCAGCTACTCACTATAAGAACAGATGAGTGGACTGGTCATTCATAATGTGCTACCAATTAAAAATGCGGCCTAAATATTCCTAACACAATAGGCTCCAGTTTAAGATACGTGGAACTTGCTAACTGAACTAAAAGAAAAATTCTATTACACACTCCTCAAACACACGTATTCTGCTTGAAGTCATTTGAACATGGCTAAGATATTCATCTTTATTCCAAAAAAAAAAAGGATTAATTTTCGTTTCATAATGAATCAATGTTGCGTCGTGCATTCAATAGAACGACATCGCCACGAAGCAATAAATCGCAGTTAGTCAGTAAAATCCACCAAAACACTCATAGCAGACTTCTCGTTATTGACTCAGGCACAACGTATTCACAACATTTTCCAAGTAATTCTGAAAGTCATCAGTTATATCATATCAAAGAGCGGTTTCTGAAACATGTTCATTTTGAGCATAATCCATAATGAAAACTGCATTTTTAACATTTTACCCAATTTAGGTGTTCCCAAATAAATTATATATCTTTGTTATGATCTGGAGCGATGTTATGAGTATAGTAGAATGGATCAATTTACGGGCAAAGTTTAATGCGCTATAATCTTGCAGCTTCCATGCCATTCGTGTCGGCTTATGTGAAGAACAGTATTCGGTGTCAAGGCAGTATTATTATATGGATAGGAGACATGGAAGAAGCCAAAGTAAATAGTTTTAAATCGAAATATTTGCGCAAAATATTAAAAATATTTGGCCCTAATGAATAACAAACGATAAATTGATTGAGCAAGAAAAAAAAGTATCACCGATGAAATAAAAAATTAAAAACAAAAACGCAAATGGAATAGATTGGGCATACTGGGAATGGACAGAGATTGCAGTTAATAGCTTTGATATGGATCCTAGAAGAAAAAAGGAAAGAAGAGAAAAAAATTGGACTTAGATGGGAATAAAAACTCAGAGTTTGATATAATAAAGACTCAAAAGCACAGCTACTTCTCCTGAGTCTTTATTCTCCAGCTTAAAAAGTTAAGCTGGTAATTAGATTGGAACCTATAAATCTTTCTTCTGTCAATTTAGCGTTCACAAAGTGAAGTTACTTGGGTACCTTTTTATGAATATAAAACAAAAAATCTCTTAATTAAATTTTAAAAACGCTACAGCTATACCAGGGAGGAAATACGTGGTGGATTTTTGCATGGAATAATTCATTTGTGATTAAGCCACCTAAATTTATTTGTTGAGGAATGCGGAGATAACGTCTTGGAATAAGAAATGCTGGTTCCAACTGATATCCAAATGACTGTTCACTAAATGCGCTTGGAGTTTGTTATGTTGATTGTTGAGATATTTAATAAATGTCAAAACAACTGCCATACACTCATTAAACATTGAAAGACGTCAATAATACAGATGTCAAAGAAATCGAATGCTTTAAACTATTCTCATGCAGTTTGGACATTTTAATTCACATCCCAATAAGTTCGCAACTAAAGAAATGTTCCTCCGCGCTGCTCTCATACTCCTATGACATTAAGGCCTCTTCCCTGAGGAATTTTCTGTATTTTATGCCAACGAAATGTTAGGCAAAAAGTTTTTCGATAAAAATCAGCAGCCTCCAGAAGAGGTGAAAAAAAAAATCTGCTATTGCAGTGTAGATTTACGACACCAGACACAATAGCTATACAGCAAATATGTTCGCAAGATACCAGTTCCACCAATAAGCATGAAACGTACCTGAAAAATTCCATCGTAGCCATGATGGAAGAATTTTAAAATGTTAAATTTCCTAGTCACCTCACGTGTGTGCAAAACTTTATGAGAGAGAGAAATAAATCGGAATTTCAATTTATTTTTCTCCATCTTCAATCACAGATACTTCAAAATAATGTTTTTCTCATTTATTTCTTATGAGTGCGAAGAATAAACAAAAATAAAAACTCGTGTCGCTGGGGTGTTCTTCAATGCTAAATATTTTTCACAAGCGAGCCTTTTCTCATTTTTTTTTCCACTTCCTAAAAAAAGGTTGCATTCTGTAAAGAGACAGTATTGATAATCGATACAACTGATACTATCCACTTCTTCCTTTAGAAGTCTAAGACACTTATTACGCAGAAGCTAATTTACATTGTATTAAAATTTATTTTCTTATGAATAGTTGGTTTATGTTCCTGGATTTATAGGAAATGCTAATTTAAATTAAGATTTTTTACTGAAGACGGCTGAGCTTAAGAAGTAATTGAAAATATGTAAGTGTTTTCGCACGAGTGTCGAAATAAGAGTAGTTAAAATTACATGAAAGGAATTCCAGAATTTTATGTTAAACTATTTTACTGCAAAACCCCTGCACACTACAAACAGCAAATAAAAGATCGCTACAAGTTATAGCGAAAAGATTTACAACAGCCATTTTAAATGGTAGGTTTCTTTCTTGATAACTTTAACAGAGTACAGATGAGAATAATGATTGTTCCATCAGTAATATGAAACATTCAGTTTCATCCAGAATGCGCCGCTTCTATTTGAGGCAATCCTATATTTGCTTCATGTACGGCATCAGCAAAAGCCCCTTCGCGTCAGTAAAATTATATTTATTTGAAGATCTCCAAGTTAAATTTTAGTTAGTTTTATCCAATGTGTTATGTTTTTTTTTTTTTTTTTTTTTTTGTCAGGAAGGGAAAATAGTTCAGGCAGAAGCAAGTCAACTTGTTAATGGCATACTTGTATCTTCGAATCCAGAGTTTTTGGGAGAAATTCCTGACAGCGTCGTACTGAAATGGAATGAATAAACCTTCATTTAAATACTCAAACGTTCCTTGCATTGAAGGGATTCGAACCTGGGTGTTTCGAACTAAAGGGTGCATTTCGTTTTCCAAATATACTAATGCAGATGTATTCTCTACCACTAATTTAAGTACGAGGTTCCCAAACGTTCATAGTTCACTGCGCGACCATTTTTTTTTTTTTTTTTTTTTAACACCCCCGCGACTCTTACATGTCACCTTGTAGGGTGCAAGAAAAACATTGCTTGGCATTGAAAATTAAGTATTTTTGGTTCTTTGAGCATTCCCGTAACTCAGTCGGTATAGACGGAGCACTTTGGTCGGAATGACCTGGATCCGATTCTCGTCAGTGAACCCCCCCCCCCACACACACACCGGGAAACTCGAGATTTTCGTCCTCCCAGAACAGGCAAACCGGCCCCGGGAACACACGCAGCTACAGACACAGGATACTTCTGGAATAGCAGTGACCGACCTATTCCGTGGGATTTCCGGTTTCGAATTCGTAATAAGCCATGAAGCCTAATACAGAACCGTAACAGGCTACTAGGCCTAATATGTGAAGGAAGAAGAAGAGACTTTTGGTTCTTTCAATTTCAAACGGCTCGAAATGGCATTGATGCCTCCACGTTCGCTCACTCTCCATTAAATCACTTAGGTAAAACACATCCATGACTATTCAAGCACTCCCGTCCAATTCAACTAGAAGCTTAGAAATTATTTCCCGTCTTCATATTTTCTACTGCTACCTTTTGGAACAATCTTCTCTCTTAAGTCTTTTCAAGAGACTATTTACAAGTCTTCAAAATCCGTTATTTCTTAACTTTCTGATTAGATTTTTCTAAAACTTTCTGCCCACCAGCAATGCTAGTTATGCTATAAGATTGAAAATCTCATGGATGGCATTACCATAAATATATCTTAGCCATCACTGATAGTGAACCCAAGGTATCAATGAATCAAGGCTCTCAGTGAGGAGGAGGAAAAAGAAGTGCTGCCATCGCGTGGACCCAAATCCTAACGTTTTAATTTTATTTATTTATTATTATTATTTTTTCCTTGAGATACATGAATAGCCATCAGACACATGCAAAGCCAAGTTTCGAGAAGAAAAAACAGTACTTGTCTGTGTGAGATTGACTAAAGGAAGGACTATATTCAACCACCAGAATCAAACCTGTGTTTCTTCAGGCATTTCAGCGCTATGGAAGCAAACGCCCATTTCACGAGGGCTATAAAGGAACCTATTCTTAGCGCATTTAATATCTAAAATTATCTTTTAAAGTTTAGGATTAATTAACCACCACAAAGAAAGGAACACCTGTGTGATAAAAAAAAAGTGATGCGGACTTGAATGACTTCTAGACAATACACGACTTTGTGTGTGCGCGCTAGAAAACCGGAGCTAAAGCGTTGTTACGAGAGAAAGATAAATATATCAAAATTTATACTCAATTATGTAGAAGCGCAATGCATTGTATTAAGACAAGGCACGAAACGTAATCTTGAATTCTAAAACAGCTTTTACATAATAAAATGATTTGTGGGCTTCCATGCTTGTCCAATCAAGAAAGAAAACATGTTCAGCAACAAGAAAACAAGATTTCTCTCCATGATGAAAGACATTACGTGTGCATAATACATATTACCTTAATTAGGTATGCATAATTTATATTACATTTCAGTTAGAATAATAAAGCAGCTACTAGAGGGCACTTACGTCGTTAAAGATTTAGCGTACGTATAACAAGGAAGGATTTGTTTCTTACTGATAATTTACCTCATGAGACTGAAACTGCTTACATGGCATATGTCAGTTTCCTGCTTCCGATTAAGAAAGATCCTAGAGAAAAATACATTTCATTTCCTTAGATATAAATGGAAGTAACGTCTCTTGGGTATTTGAAATCAATCCACAAGAAAAGTTTTTCCAAACAGCTTAATACTCGGAGTGGTTTCAGGCACTTCTTTTAGACGAGAATAGGTGTTGTAAGAATTATTCGATTCACGGAAAAGGATTATTCTTACCAAGGAAAGATACTAAAAAAGTGCGATAGACCGCTATTGGTGATTTCTTTATCTTCGCACGTCCGGCGAAAATATTTCCGTCAATCTCAGGGAAAAGCTTGTCCCTGAAGATTAACCGACATATGAGCCTTCTCCAGACACGTAGTGAAGCGCTTAAAATGCTTCTTTTCAATGCTCTTCAGACGAAAAAAACAACAGCTTCCTGTTTCACTTTTAGGTTTTGTAAACCCTGTAACTCTGCCAATAACTTTTCTTACCAAATATAACACTACAACGAATTTTTCAATGACTTCCAATATATTGGTACAGTAAAGATATTAAAAAAAATCTTTACTGTACCAAAAGAAGTCTCATATTTAAGTTATACTGAAATAAAACCTTTTGGAGTGTATCCGTTTATTCTGATGCAACTCAATTATAGCAATGTGTGTGCACCTTAGTGACATATGGAGGAGGACAGATCCAAGGGATATGGATCTCCATCAGGAAGATATATACTGATCTTCCAGCAAAAGTATTCATCACAATGCAGAAAAGAGGAAAAAAAAAAGAAAGCATGCAGTTTTTGCTATGAAAGACCCACATTCGGATAGCAGAATAATATACAATCTACTTTCCGCCAGTTTACAACACATTTCAGAAAACAATGAATTATGTCCCTTGGTATTTTTCATGCAAAAAAAAATTTTCTGCGTTTATCAGAATGTAACAATATGACAGTCCGATCATTGTGCTACCTACACAAGTATCTCAATATCATTCATAAAAAGGATCTCTTACAATTATACTATCATGCCTAATAATTGTACAATGCAGTCCCATCAGATGCATTTTCTAACCATGTCAGATCCAGACTGTCCAGTAGGATAAAACAGTATATTTTTTGCGATGAGCTTAGCTAATGTTTTTTCCACTCTTCCAGAGAGTAATTTCTGCAGGAAGGTTGTCATGGCTAAACATGGTTTACTCTTTAGATCAGACTTTTCGGATTATTTTATCTTTTCCCCCACTCACAGTGAGTGTAAGATAGCTTTACAATCTTACGTGACTGGAATTTCCATGATACACACACACATGAAAAGTATATACTGCTCTTGGGGTCATCTACTCTTCCAAGTAATTTATCTGCAAATGTGAATGCGATTTTATTTGGCAACGTATGTGTTCGTCTCTTTCTCTGAAAATACAGAAAGTGGGAGTGAGTTGGTTCTTGTTTCAACAATTGCATATTGTTGATATCATACTGCTAAGTACTAACTGCAGGATGTAATATACAATTATAATAAATATCCTCTTATAAAAAATAGGATATTTATATAGTAACATCATCTTCTATAATATATATAGTCCTCTTTTATTAAAAAAAAATAGATTATCGAATGTTTTGCTTCTTGCATTTATATTCACACTTACTAAACTTTTGCATAGAAAAGTTATTATGGCAGAAAAATAAATAAATTCAAAACACTAAAATAATTAAAGTATATGTTGAATTTCTTACTTTTTTTCTTCTCAACAGAAATTACCATGTTTAGAGTCGAGATGCAAAAATGGGAATTTAAGTTTATTTTTAAATTAAATTCTCTTAAGTTTAACTGAAATTTAGACTACACTCAGCTAACGAAATGAAAGCACTAAAAACTCCAATCATTTATTTCGAAATATGCAATGGACTTCCATTAATCGAAAAGAGGAAAGTTCGACTAGAAATAACAAAGCCAAACGTCATTACAGACAGTTTCCTACTTCCTTGACTGATCTGTTCCTTATACACCTCTAAGCGTGTATCCAATTAACTAGTCACCTCTCTGACGTATTAAGTTGACAGTGTAGCGAGATGGGCTTCGGACCGCTGATGTTCTGTCACAGAGGAGACGAATTGTTAGCAATTACGGTTGGCACCGCCTCGAGAAGCTATCTGAGGGATATAGAACACACACGTAGCGCCTTTGCTAAACCTATTTACCAGAGCGTGGAGACATCAGATGCTCTTAACGTAACGATGATATCAATTATCTTAACGTCCGCATAATTACAACGAGTCCACTTGCGAACCTCTTCTTCCTATATTGTTTAAAGGAAGAAAGTTGTTAAGAATGTGATTTCTTTTAAGTCAATTGTCCGTTCATCTTTGTGCTGATCTCTTGTAATGAAAACCAACATTTATGATGGTAAAAGCCAAAGGACCTGAAAAGGATATTCTAATAATGGAAGGAATATGTTGGTTTCAAAAAAGTAACGAAGCTGGAGCTGCGATAACCGAAAAAGTATTTCACTAGTTTAGCAATCCTACACACAAGAGGTTACAGAACTTAAATAAACACACCATTAATGTGTTACGCTATCGCACATTGGCATGTTTGCTAATAGTGGGTAAAGAGAAGAAATGGAATCCAATAAAATTCTGTTTTCAACAACTGGAAGTTATAGTTCAAAATATAGACCACAAGAATTAAATGCCTAACGTTTATTGGAATATAAGAAAGGTTATGGATTTAACGTACCAAACCAGAGTCCAATTTTGAATTTTCAAAAATTTGTTTGTTAATAAAAGTTCTTATATGTTTGTGTGAAGAAATTTCAGTTTGTTAGTTCTTAAATGTTTCCTACAGAGACAAATACGATACATGTAATATAATATAGTACAATGTGCTCTATATATATATCTATGTTCTTACAATACTTAAATGCATGTTGCAAAAAAAGTTTGCACGTTCTTAATCAAGAACAATGAATCATCATCATACGTATCAAGGATTTAGGCCTAGTATGGCCTGTTTCGGCCTTAGAAGTCATCGTTGAATCGTTTAAGAGGACGTCCTGGTTTCTTTTTCCTAATGGCTTGTACTTTAAGGCTTGTTTTGGTTATCTTTCTGTTTTCATTCTTTGAACGTGTTCCATCCATGTTTATATTTTTTTATTTTTTCAATTACTGGTTCTTGGTTTAATTCTTTCATAATATCTTCGTTTCTTTTGTGATCAAATAGGGTATACTTTGCAGTTTTTCTCATAAACTTTATTTCTGCTGTTGTTAATCTTTGTCTTTTTATTTTATTGTCCAGATTTCGCTTCCATACATTAAGACAGGTAGGGCTAATGTATTGTATACTTTTAGCCTGGTTTGTTTTTGAACTAGGTTTGGTTTAAATATAGAGTTAATTACTCCTGTTATTTTTAAATATTTCGCAATTTTTATGTTTATATCTTTTTCATTTTCATAAGTGATCATACATCCTAGGTAGTTAAATGAATTCACCTGTTCTAAGATCTTGTTATCTAATACTATTTTAGTTCTTGCTGGATCTTGTCCTTTAAAGGCCATAGTTTTTGATTTTTCCGTTGATATTATCATACCAAAATCTTTGGATATCTCATTTAGATTTAAAATAGCTTTCTGTAAGTTATCTTCAGAATTTGTAATTATTATTTGGTCGTCTGCAAAGAGGAGAGTGTTTAAGTTAACTGTAGGTGAAAGTTTAATTCCTTGATGTAAATTTTTACTCCATTTTATTATTATTTCATTTAAGTAGATATTAAAAAGAGTTGCTGAGAGGGGACATCCCTGTCGGATCCCTTGGTTTATCTCTCTTGTATATGATAGCTCATGATTTAATCTTATTTGTATTTGATTATTTTCATATATAGTTGTGACAGCTTTTAGGATATTATTTGATATTTGTCTTTCTTTTAATATGCTAAATAATATGTTTCTTTTAACTTTGTCAAATGCTTTTTCAAAATCAATAAATGCAATATGTATTTCTAAATTATATTCTCTTCTTTTCTCTATTATTAATTTTAGGCAGAAGGCTGGGTCTATACATGATCGTCCTTTTCTAAATCCATTTTGTACCTCTAGAATAAAGTTTTCGGAATATTTCATTAGTTTGTTATTTAAGATTCTGCTGTATGTTTTGTAACATGAATTTAGTATACTGATACCTCTATAGTTTTTAGGGTCATCTCTATTACCTTTCTTAGAGATAGGAATCACAATTGCTTTTTTCCATTCTATTGGAGGGATACCAGTTGAGTAAATTTTATTTAAAAATAATGCGTCTTCCTTTGAATCTTGTTCCTGCGTATTTATATAGTTCTGAACCTAACAATGAATGCATTCGTTAAAACATTTTAAAATTGTAATTATTATTCAGCGATGTCATAAAGGGAAGGACTTACCTCTCAGATAATAAAGCTAATGTTATCAAGTTCACAGCTAGTCGCAAAATGAAATAGCAAAACCTTAAATATTACAATCGCAAGTGTCTCGAATACGAAATTTATAAGGCAGTTACTGTAGTGTACGCGCACGCGCCAAGTTTTGTTTGGAAAAACTGAAAAATCTACGAAAGCTGATGTGTTTTATGTCAGTCTGGAACGATTAGAGGTGTGAGTCAGGCGCCCCCAAGAACGGACTGGTCTCATCTAGTGAGTTGATATTATCAACAGGTAAGGAGAGGCGAACTAATTTATTTTTGTGTGTGAAAAACATTACTGTGTTTTGGTAGAACTGAAAGTGACTCAGTCGTGAATGTTTCACTGATATGGAGGTAGAACAATGTTTAGGGCGCTAGTCAGACTTCGACCATTGCAGTGCTTAAAGCACGGGGTGTTTGAGTACTGGTTATCAAACGAATAGGAGACACGGAGTGTATCATAAGCAAATGCTCTCAGAGTTGATCCGCTTCAAAGTAGGCTCCTTCTGCATGTTGGCCTGCCTGACTGGTTGGCAACATGCAAAATAGAGCATCTCCATTCTGTAGTCTGTAGGTTTGAATCCCATTGTAGATGTTTACGGATGTGTTTAGGAGAGATTAGGTTCATCGCTTTATGAGAGACCAACATCTTTATTAGAGGGACAAAGAGGCTTGCAAAAGTGCCATGTTTGGTCTCGAGGAGAGGATTCCTGCATTGTCTAACTCATAGGTTGACAATGCAAGGAAAAACCAAAGTGATGCCGATTGTTTTATACAGGTATGTTGGAATCATGACTGAAGTAACTAAGACTGATGCCAGTTGACAATTTACTTCCCCGCGCCCTCAAAAACACTCGGAGGGAAGAGAAGTCTGGTCTAGACAGGATTAAAATTGTCGTCTTTTCAGCCGAGAACAACTCTTGCTGAGTCCTCAAGTTTATTAATCAACAACTCAATTGGAAATTGAAAAGAATATCTTCGATATTGTGCATAAAATTAGCTTCAAAGGTGAACATCGAAAGAAAGGAAATAGCTATGACCAATACACCTTCACACTCATCCAAAATGTGCTACATTGGGCACAGCACAGTATCCAACTAGTCCGAAAACCACTGGATACGTGGTGAACCTTCGTAGTTCAGTCAGTATTGGCGATGCCTTCTGGTTATAAAGACCTGAATTTGAATCCCATTTAGGACACGAAGAACTTTTATCAGGGTTTTTCCTGACAAACTGGGATTTCTCATTCGCAACCAGGAGAAAACATAATCAGACATAACATAGTTGTTTCGGCCATAACTCCAAATATCCCACCGGATACGGCGTGTGTGAACTTAAAGCATTTTCTTATGATTTTTGTAAATCACAATAGGTGTATTCATTGATCGCTTTGTACATTTTGTGCGAAAGGTGACGCATGTTTCGAGGGGAAATGCAATAACGTTTTTTTTTTTTTTTTTTTTGAAACCCAAACATCGTATATACACACACACACACATTGAAAAATATGAATGACTCAAAAAGTTATAAAACTGATAACTACGTTAAAAAAAATTAGTAAAATAGCTAATTTTTCATAGGGAAAGTAAAGTGAAGATTAAACAAAGGACTAAACAAACCAAACTCACGATATCTTGACGAGCTCATGAATTCCAAAGAAAGAGAAGAGCCACTAACCTGACTAAGTGCATATAAACATTACCGAACGAAGAAAATACGCTGCCAAGGTGCATTAAGCAGAATTTCTGTAGGATAAGAAACATATGTAATCAAGGTGATCCAGAGAATTGTAGTAACGCTAACATTACGCACACACCCATCCCCATACCTGGTCTAAGTGCAACTATCATTTTATAAACAAAATACACAGACAGGTTTTTACATAAAACTATTCTCTTTTGCAATGCATACATATACATGAATTACTACTGCCAACAGGGCTTCATATTCCCAAGCTCTTATCAAGATCGCGAAACCAAATCACACAGCTGCACTTTGCCTACTTCTTTCATACTTCATTTGCTGTACTTGTGTTTAATATTTCATGCCGTGGAAACGCGTGTGCAAATTATTTCTGCCGAAGTTATGATCTCTCTCTGCGAGGAACTAAGACGCACAAAATCAATCGCAAAGCAGTCAAACGGCATTCTGGGCGCAAAATCGTAGTCACTCTCAAGTTGTCCATGTTTCAATTATGGTGAATGGAATACGCCGAAGGCGAGGCTTCGTACGATTTCTTTATTAAATTTATAATACAATAAGCGAAAGCATTTCAGTAATAATACTGAATTATTTCATTAGTCATTTGCTGTTCACTAAAAAGGAAGACACAAAACATGATCTAATGAAGACCTTAGCGTTAGTCAAGTATCCTTGTTTTTTCTTATATTTTATGACACAGGCCTCTGTAGCTTAGTCGAAAGAACGAAAATCATTTTGTTGAAAATATATGGTGTCAAATTCTTTTAAGTATGACATGATTTTTGTATAAAAGAAGGCATTGATAATTCCAACAATGTACGGTAAAGAATATCTGTCCATAAGAATTTCTACATGCGTACAGACGGATGGGTGGATAAAACGAACACACGTGTCTACGCATTTTGGGAAATTCATCTACTGGCTAATAAAAAGTAAAGTAAAACTTACTATAAAAGTTAAGCCAAATTAAATTAATGAAATTGAATAATCTAACAAATGAGTGACGCAATTACTTCAGACTGATTTAAGGAGCATTGATTGAAGATATCTTTCGTGTCGACTACTGTTCTTCAGATCTCAACGCAATTAAAAAACTACGAGATATTTTGGAATCTGATGTATGGATGCAAAGTTCATTACTCTCGTCATTTGAAATTATACGCATTTCGACTATGCGTCGAGTTCGGTTAGCTGGACTACGGTAGAAGTAACTAAGTCTGTCAAGATGGTGTGCCTGTTCTTCAGGCCGGTTTGCGGGGGTGAAAAATCCGAGTTTCCAGAATGAAAATCGTGTCACTTCCGTATGAAACTGCTAATTAATTTTTAGACGAAAAGCCTCATTCTTTACGTCCTGGACGAAATTCGAACTCAGGTCTTTTTCAATTGATTGTTCAAAATGCTGCGACGTCCAAGCGATAGCGCTTTGGGGACACTGAATGACTTCAGATTATCCCATAATCAGAAGTTGCTCAGATTAAATAATAAACTTCAGATCTCATAGAGATCTGAAGTTTATTTTCTATATAACAATTCATATAATAACCCATATGAGGTGATAACATCGGATTCGATTATCTTATACTGCTTCCCAGTGAGAGCAGAAATTATCTAGGAAGTCACCAATGGAGAGGTTATAAAAGGATTGAGTGAATAACCATTAATGATGTTGGCAAATTTATTTGATTTTAAAATAAATACACTGATGGATGAATATCATATTAATCTATAGCATTCTTCCGTCCTTATTCTGAAAACAGAATCTTGATCTTAAAATATTCTCCATGCTATCATCACTGGTCAACACTACAGTGAAGATATCAGGAATAAGATGGCAAGTGGAAATGATCGAACATCTTGAGCATGTGGGTTAAACCTGGATAGTTCCACACGTTTCCACCATTTACAAGTCCATCTTTCTGTTACATCTAAGTAGTACCACACCAGATTTTTGTGACTGTCGAGAATGAAAAGTTTCACTGTTGCATATGATGTGTATCATTTCTTGTCATTGGCTTGATTTCTTTGGAATTACGGTTTTGAATTCTGTTAACTGCGCACTTCTTCGATTTTGCGGGGTGAAAAATCTAGACTCATAATCCATCTTTTTATATGGCAAGAATTAAAGTTATACAATGTTTCTCATTTTAACTATGTTCAGTAAATCTCGAAACTACACTAGTAATAAAAAACAGCTTATTCCATTTTTTAATTAAAAAAAAAACGAAAGTAGATATTACATATGCTTTGTTTTTATGTAGCTTCCATCCATGAAAGGTTTTTCTGCAAACCTATATTATATTTGTACCTTGAGTGAACTCAAGGTTTTTCCTCATTTTATATATTTGGTTATTTTTTATTTATTATTATTTTTTTTTTTTTTTTTACATAGTCCAAAAATCCTACTATAGAGACTAAAACATGGACCTTTTTCAAGCCATCTTAGGTTTTCAATAAGTGGTGGTCTCACAACGAGCGATGAAGTTCATCTCTACCTAAAGATAATCACAAGTATCTATGCCCACGCGCGATTCGAACCCGCACCTGTTGGAAGGAGAGCAGATATGCTAAAACACTCAGCCAATCAAGCCGGAATACTATGCGCGCATGACTAATACTCTAAAAAAATGTACAACTTTTCGTACTGATGTGAAAAAGAGTAAAATACAAAATAATAATAATAATAAATAAATAAAAATAAAACCAAATAAACAATCAAAAATAAATGCATCAATTAACTGATATATATATATATATATATATATATATATATATATATGTGAGGTGTATAAAATTCCCTTGTATGTATTCTCCAGCGAGGCTTATCTGTTTGACGGGCAGAAAAATCCGAATTCCTGGGTTTAAACCTTACCCATGAGCCATCTCCGTAAAATACCTGCTAAACTCACCTTCAACTGAAAAGCACTTATAAACGTTAAGCACGGTAAGCTAATAGTTTTCAGCTAAGTACATGTATAGAACAATAAAATGCTCAAAAAGTGCGCTAAAATGAGATTTTTCGCAGCCCACGACAAAAACATTACATGGAAAGACAACTCTGGAATTTCAAACGTTTCGTTTATTTTTCAAACAGCAATTTTGCATATGAAAAAAAGGTTTAAAAACTCAGTACTGTTGGGTAGATCACTGGTTAGATGTACACGTAAACTGTGCTAGATTTTTTTTTTTTTGCAATTCAGGGGACACTGAGCTATTGTCCAGTGCAGTCAGAGGAAATAATGGCATTACATAGAAAACGAGAATCGTGTATGTAATATTATCAACTGAGATTTAATAACTTGCTAATTTGACATGTTATCAGGAAAGAACGTTACAAACAACCATGCTATGTTTAGTTCGACTTACAGACTGTCAGTGGTAATCAAGCAGAAGATTTATCTACTCCATCGTTTCTCTTGCGTTAATACGAATAATACACACTGTTCGGGTTTAGTTTAATGCATTTATTATCCAACTAAACAGACAATTGAGGTAATAGTGCATTTCTGCAACTTGTTCTTGGGTTAGCTTGTTTTTGAACTTCTTTATCTTTTAAATAATCATAATCATCAACTTCCTAGACCGTAATAAATTTCGTTTAATCCTTTATCCAAGTGTAAGCAAACAGTTTGCGCCTGAAGTATCTTCAGAACTGAGGCAACTCGTAGTAAAGGTGGACCAAGCTCATATCACTCCTTGTCTCAGTATCTCATTGTCTCAATATCTCCCACTGACGAGACCTCAATAAAGGTCGAAATCGGTCTGGATAGTGGCCCTTCCCTTAATGCATAGCGTTATACATGTCCGCAAGAAGCTGTGCTTTGCATTATGGGAGATACTGAGACAAGGAGTGATGAGATCTTGGTCCACCTTTACTACGAGTTGCCCCAGTCCTGAAGATACTTCAGAGACGCAAACTTTGTTTGCTTACACTTGGATAAAGGATTAAACGAAATTTATTATAGTCTAACCAAGTGGAAAATAAACTTCCATCTTTCTCTAAATCCAGAGTAATTTAATAATAAGATGGTAACACTTTTTGGCAACTCGAATAGGTAAATATGACCTCTCTATTGCTTCTGCCTTAGTATCACCACTTCTGGGTCTAGATCCCACTGACAAGACCTCAATAAAGGTCGAAACCGGTCTGGGTAGTGGCCCTTCCCTTAATGCATAGCGTTATACATGTCCGCAAGAAGCTGTGCTTTGCATTATGGAAGATACTGAGACAAGGAGTGATGTGAGCTTGGGTCACCTTTACTACGAGTTGCCTCAGTCCTGAAGATACTTCAGGCGTAAACTTTGTTTGCTTACACTTGGATAAAGAATTAAACGAAGTTTGTTATAGTCTAACCAAGTGGAAAATAAACTTCAACTTCTTAGACCGAATTACTTAGCCACGGTCGAAGAGCGCAAAGCGAATATATTGTACCATCACAAATGGGATTTGAATTAATGTTTCTTTCCAGCGTGTCAATCATTTTGATATCATTTATTCTTGGGAGGGGCACAATATAAACAACCACCATTTGACTATTGATATAATTAAGTAAAAACTGAATCTGAAATATGAAAATGAACAACTTGTTATATATAAAAATGTAGTTGAAGATACGAATAAAAAAGAGTCTCTTTTGAGACGAGAGGCATTAAATGATATACTTTCCTTGGATGCTCATATACCAGTTAACTGCTCTGAATGGAAGATATAAATCACTGAAAGTATAAATCCATGCGTTTCATTCACATCCACTTACTGAAATTTACCAGAAAATAAAATGGCAACAAATTCACCTGGTAAATCTCCAATGCTGAAGACACGAAAAGTAATTCGAAATGACTAAACCAAATAAGGAGCTAAAAAGTCTGATATAATAAAAGCCCGTGTGCTTCTTTGAAAAGTAGCAACGTTCACTGGAGACTGTAATCCAGTCCAGTCAGATGCACTTGATTGTCAATACGTTCCTATCTGGGAGGAGACACGGACACTTTATAGCCTGTCATCGATCACGCCTTAGAGACGAGCACAAAAGCTGTCAGTTTGCACTCCAACAGTTTAACGCAATTTCCACGCAATAACGGGAACTTCGTGAGAAAAAAAAAAAAGCGTCTCGAATTCACTTTGAACTTAACTTTCACCGATTCTTTTATTACTCCCCCCCCTGCTGCTTGCAAAAATAATTATTTACATAAATTCCTTATGAACAGAGACAGACAAAATAACAGAAGCTAAATGTACAGAAATATATGCACCATAAAGGAAGTTTCAGGAATGGATCAACTACATAGTTGCTAAGGGAATTTTGGAACATTTCCACTGTCTTCATCTATATAATGAACTAACTGAAAGATATAATCTTCGATGGAGAAAATTTATTTCGCCTTCTATTATCTTCTAAATAGCACCTCGTGTGTAACTATATAATCTGGAGATCAGGAAGAAATCTTAGCCAAGTTCACTGTATATAGCAGTTTAGAAAGATTTTTTTTTTTTACCCTCTTTCGTCTAAAGATTTTAATTATCCTTCAGAAAAACTTTCTTTAGGCCCAAATTTCAATTCAAAATGAAAATAAAACATTCAATTTTTTTCTGTTAAACGTCAATCGCCTCCCGACCCAATTTTCAAGGCAAGCAATGTTGTTTGAATTATTGACATTCCGCTTTGAAAAGAGCATTTCGCCCGGTTAAAAACACGCGGCTTGGATATTTCATCAACTCCAAAACATTTAGTTCATCAATAATTTTGGATTTTACTTTTAAGAATATAAAAGTGATTCTCCATCCTAAGAATTTCTTCACTCGTTTTGCAGATGACCGAATCAAACACAAACTAAATGAAAAGAGCATTCCTGCCGACGAACCAAACTGCTGAACTTCAACCCTTTCTGATCTATTTCAGCAATCAAAATCATTCTAAACTAAATATCGGGAGTGGAGGCCATTTCGCATCTGGACTTATAAATACAACACAGAAAGTGACGATTTCAATTAAAATTACTCACTTTTAATGTAATTTTTAAACGAAAACAAAAAAGGTTGAAATTGTTTCATTATTTGAAAACGACCCCCCCCCCCCTCCACAACATACACACATTTATGTGCCAACCGGCTTTAAGCAGATGGGCGGGTGTGGTGAATGTCCGGTGAACATCTCTTAGCAGAGTGCGTAATCCGTAACCCCAGCTATGAAATTCGGAGGGGGGGGGTGATGGTATTGTCCCCTTTTTTTCTTGGTTTTGGCCTCAGACCTCTGTGGTGCCCAAAACACTGATCTTTGGGAGTTATCTGAACATTCTGGAAAATGCAATGCTTTATACAGAATTTTCTTTTTGGAGTTTCTAAGGAACTAACTAGTCTTTCTTTCGGCAAGACAATATACTGCATCATAAGGCTTCTGCTTCAGGTGAGTTCAAAGGACATAAGTCCCACAACAGTCCAGGACCTCCTTACATGCCTACAGGAAGAAGGGTCCAAAATTCCCATTGATCGCTATCGTACGCTTGAGGAAAGAATGTCCAATAGGATTGATGCAGTCATCGCAGCGAAAAGAGGGCCGATCTGAAATATTAAGGTGGGCGATATAGCTGTTTGTTCTTCAGTGTCCGTTTGAGTTCTTTCCAAGCAGTGTATAACGACATTATTCATCAGATTGTAATTATAATTTTGCCAAATAAAATGATCCAGGTGAGTAATGATCCTCAAATACTATATTTTATTATATTCCATTTACCAAAGACGAAATGCCAGCTTAATCCTCTCATGCATGAATTTTTATATTCATTTATAAAAAATTATAATGATGATACAGTACCATTTAATCTTACAGCATTACCACGAATTCATTAATTTTGCTAAATTTGTGCCCTGTATATGTTAAAAATGATGTCCTCAGATGAGGTCCTTACGCATGAGAGGGTTAATATTTCAAAAACATTTAGAGTACTTGGATTAAAAGCAACACTGAATTGGTTCTAAAATTTAAGTGAAGATCCCGAGTACGAAATTGTAATAAAATCCATCTAGGCAATAAAGTATGTCCTTATGGACGGGGGAGGGGATTATAAAGATTAACAGGCGTTACACTTTGTGAAATGCGTAAAAAAGCATTTAGCCAATTAAAAATCACGTGAAATAATGAAACAGCGATGATTCTGGTCATCAGACTGGTGTATAACAGTGTTGCATGTATCTGGTAGCGAACTACTCCGTCTACTGTCAGCAGTTTTACCAAAAATTTAGTTCAGTTTTGTGTATTTTTATAATTTAGATTTTTATGTGAATCTCAGGCACAAATGTCAGAATTCCGTAGCACATATAGTACCGGTAAGTTTGGTGTAATGATCCTCATACACCATATTTTATTAAATCCCATCTACCCAAGACGAATTGCCAGGTTAATATTTCAAAAATATTTAAAGTATTTAAAAATAAAATATTTAAAAAAAAAAGTATTCACAGAACAAACATGGAACTTTTCTAGCTAATTCAGGCCTCGACAGTGGGAACCGAAAGTAGACTACCAAATAAAGATATTCACCAATTGTGTCACAGCGGGATTAAAAAAATCCACAGCCTGCTGGTTGGAGAGCAGATTATCTCTGATAAAAATCATGCATTGGGGGGGGGGGGATGAAGTAATGCATTAGTCACAAGAAATGTGCACCAGCATGTCTACTTAACATACAACGGAGAAATTGCATAGCCCTCTCTTGAAAACTGTGTGCGCGCGCTCTTTACTGTTCAAAGCAGTTTCCAAGTTATCAAATCCGTTTTAGTACTAATACAAATATACTAACTGAAAAGTACTAGAGCTTTTCGTGGGAGAGATTCAGGCCAAACCTTTATTAGAAAGTTCAGTTTAGCAGCCAATATCTAGCGAAACAGTACATAAGAATAATCACGAGGTCTTTCGTCACTTTAGTTATGGAATTTAAATGCAAAAAAATTTCAACGAGACACATAATACCGGAACACCTAGCTGGAAATCAATACCAATGAAACCACCAGCCATAGCTGTGTACTTGAATTTTCAATGTGAAGAAAATAGTCATTACATGCCTCATTAGCTTACGTGCTGCGAAATTACCATGTTGACAATTAGCTCAGTATTTCATAACTTATATTAAGTGAAAGAAGTGGGAGAGAAAAACCATCACTGACAGTACAGATTGTAGCAGCAATTGCTCCACATACCTCAGGAAATATCGACTTGTTCTCTAAACATGCGATGGACCCATGGGTACAAATACAAGCACTTGTACGTACATCCGATCGGAGAACTGGAAAAGGGCGAAGGTCGCCTTGCATTCACAAAGACGCCGTGCAAAAGCAATGGACACTTGTTTTTTTATTAAAGGCCGTTTTAAAAATTGCGCAAGTCTTTATTGTTTACACTTGCCTAAAAATACTTCTAATAATTCTTGATCATTAACAGTCAACATTAGAAATATAAAAGACAGGAATGCTAGATAATTGAGAATTTTATCATAAGATAGTTATACAAATTAATTTAAACTTCATTTTAATTAAATAAAAACCAGTAAATGAGTATTTTTTTTAAAATAAAGATATTCAAGTTTAATTTGTTATTTCATGATAATCCAACCAGTGAAGGTTGGAATATCAAAAAACTCACAGCACATTAACGAAGATGATCCAAGGATTAAATAAGCCGTGATATGGATGGAGACTAAACCTGGGATTTTTTGTGCTATTTTATATCTCCAGCAATAAGTTGCGTTACATATGAAGATGAGATCACCTTAAAAAACTGCATTTTGTGTGTGTGTGGAAAGTTCTAATAAACAACTAGAACAAAAATAATATTAAAGCAACTGATTTAATCACAAGAAAGAACATATCTTAAAATCCTTTAAGCCCCATGCTTAATCAAATTGTAATAATTTGATATTTTCAAAAATATAATTTTTGTTCTAGGAGTTTATCAGAACTTTCCAACTCGCCTCCCCCCCCGTATACTGACATCTTTGATTCAATACAAATGCACAACCGGATATTTTTATGTATTTATTTATTTTAATCTCAAGGAAATCAAAACCAGAAAGTACGTGGGTGTGCTGAAAAGTTGTAATAGTCACCATGAAGGAACTGAGGTAGAACCATGTAACTTACATGGTTCTACCTCAGTATTCTTCATTATTTTACATATTCCTCAAGAAGTGTTATAGACTTGTTACAAGCTGCTGCATTCATCTGCAATCCTCTGAGGAGTCTTTCCCTTGTTGCACAAACCAGTCCTCGGCTGCCGATATGACTTCATCTGTGGTAAACTTTGTTCCTTTCAAGTGTTTCTTTAAATTTGAAAATAGGAAATAGTCAGATGGAACCAAGTGTGGCGAATAGGGTGAGTAAGGCAGACACTGAAAGCCCAAGTTCTGTATGACCTGTTGGGTTTCATGAGCAGTGTGAGAGGGTGCATTGTCCTGCAAAATGCCCAACTCCTCTGCTCAGTTTCCCACCGAGTTTTTCCTTCAGTTGAATAAACAGCTGCTGTAACAGTTTCACCTTTACTGAGGTCTTTGGTAAGATTACACCATCCTTATCCCAAAAGACAATGGCTGACTTTTGGGTCCGGAACTTCTTTGGTCGTGGAGAACCTTTGTATCTCCACTTCATTGACTACTGTTTGGCCTATGGGTCATAGTAATAAAGCCATGTTTCATCAACAGTCACAATACGAGCGAAAAAAAATTGTACCTGATTTCTCAAAAATGACCCAAAATCCCTTGAGATGGCAACGAACGTTCTCTTTTTTGGTCGGCATTCAAACATTTCGGGACCTACTTTGCTGAGAGCCTCTACATGTCGAAATGTTGATGGATAATGACCCCAACTCGTTCCCTCGCTATTCCTAGTCTTTGCAATGTTTTTGGCTGGTATTCGTATCATTAAGGATCATAGCATGTACTGCATCCATGTTTTCAGGTGTGATTGCTGCGGACATATGTTGTCTCAGGATACCCAGTTTTAAACTTGGTCACACATCTGGCAACTGTTGGATATGCTGGGACACAGTCCCCTAAAGTCTCATAGTTTGGTGAATCTCAGTTGCGGACTTTTCCTGCAGCACGAACAACTTAACGGCCCACACCTGTCTTCGAAACCTCGGATATGTCTTTCTTATATATCTTAAAGGAAAAGAAATTACAATTTGATGAAACAAAGGGTTAAAGGTTTTAATATATGTTCTTTCTTGTGGTTATATCATTCTTATACTAGGTGTTTATCAGAACTTTTCAGCCCATCCTCGTAATGCCTAATGAATCCAAACTTTCATACACTCGCAAAGAATAAAAGTGTATTTTTAGGAATAAATACGAAATTAAAAATTAACCTACATTCCAAATAAATTAACAGTGGAAGGAATTGGGCTGGGCTTGGATGATCTGAATTACGGCAGAGAGAACTGTGGTGAAGAGGGCAGTTATGCATTAATCGCCTGTTATTTTGGCTGGTTTGCCTGTTTTGCGAGATGCAAAACTACGAAAGGAGAAACCCTGCCATCAGTGTCTTGGGCCGGTTAACTGAACCGCCTAGAAAATATCCTCGGGTGCAAGTCTTTTACAAAGATTCGCATTTAAATCATTGCAAACCAATATAGAAAGAGCTTTATTGCTCGTTGCACCATCTTAGGTAGAATCTCCTATTTAAAATTCAGGGAAGAATTGGATTCAAATCCTATTTGAGTTGCAAAAGCTCCTTTCAAGGAGCTTTCATCCGAAATCGATTTCAGTTGTAAGGTACCTCTAGTATCATAAGGAGATAAGGATTTTCAATGTATAAAACACCGAAATGGACAGTAACACAATGCAGTGGCAGAGACAACTATGGTTCTGATACTTTAACTCCTTCGGCCGTAATTACAACAAAATACTATTTTCGGGCATTTTATTTTGACAGTTCACAAAATTTAAGTCAGAAATTCATACATAACTGCTCTATTTTACACAAAATGAACGCAATTTATATGAAATGTTTCCAAATTTTATTGGAAGTTTATTTTGCACTTGGATCTTTATCTACACTTGGATAAAGGAATAAACTAAATTTATTATAATTTCCAAATTTTAATTTTAAACAAATCTAAATATATGGAAATTAAATGTACAGTGTTGGAACTTTTTTCCTTCAGTGGAGTTTAAATAAATTTATTTTATTTGCTTTTTTCTTGTACGACATGTAAAATTGTCCCCTGGATCAACTGGGTATAGTGTGGAAAAATTATTTCAGTCTAACACCAGGAAAAGTCTAACCTGGGTGGCTGCGGTGTCAACTCTCAATTACTTAAACATTATGACGACTACATTTATGTTTGTTTCTGAGGTAAATACTAGAGTGCCCGGAGAAAAACAATACCAAATACCAACAGTTGAGCTATACAACACCAATGTGATAAGAACCGAAATATATAATCATCTTTCTTAATTCCCAATCAGGAATAGGATGCTTTTGGGCTTCCTCACATCATAATATCAATCTTAAATCAATATCAACAGTGCTAATTACATATAAAGAGCTTTATATCAATATTTTCCTTGATGATGATAACAATATCCATAACACATCCCTCGGTAGTAGAATACTAATTTACAGATCACCTAAAAAGTTTTCATTCTTTTGTACTATTCTTGTCCCTTTTGGTTTTAATTTTTTTAAAATAATTTTACATGAAAATCTGAAAATTCAGAACAAAATACATCGCTTGGAAATCGGTCTCTCTCATCGTGTGTGAGAGAGACACCGATTTCCGAGGAGCGATAGAAAGGGTTGCTGGAAATAAACGTAATTTTCCTGATTTTTAGTTTTCCGATATCTTTCCTAGACAGACATATTCGCATATGTCTAGGAAAATTTGTTTTAACGAAAAGAAAACGAGAGGACAGCAACTGAAAAAGTCATTTAGAGTTTAAATTTCACATGCATCCGTATAGCGTTTGGAATGATCAGACTGAATTCGATTCTCGTTATTGAAGTGGGCTTTTCAAATGAAGATAAATTAGCCGATCTCGAGGTAGCAGAGTTTTTTTTTTCTCCTGGAAACTCTGGTTTTTCATCCCACACATATGCAAGTCTGCCATTAGAAAACAAGCAAAAAAACCAGTGGCGTTATGTATAGTCGGATTGCAGAGTAATGGGCCGAAGAAGGTTTAGTAGTATATAATCATAATCAAGAGTAAATTATTAAAACGATAATATAAAATAATTATAAGGCGTTTAAATAAACGGATGTGCAGTTAGCTTTCACACGAGAAATTTAACAATATCGTACCAAGGAATAATATATTTAGTATAAAATTACATAGGTTTTTATCTATTAAAGGTTTAGTTATAACTTACTAAAGCGCACTGATGATGTAAACAGCAATTATTTCTATCGAGTACAAATTCTTCACACAATATCCAACTCTTCTATACACTATGATGAAACAAGCATTGGGACAGCACTATATTTCAGAGAATTGTACACTCAATAGCGTGCGTGTCCATCATATTATTCTGATCACACTTTCTAGTAGTCTCACCAGTTTACGATATTATCGGCGAGGTATTTTAAATTATTCTTCCTTCATCGTGACTACCAGTCCTTGTAACCGCTTTTGGACGACTGGCTACCCATCCAACGTTTCAGTTCATCCCAAGAATGTTCTATTGGGTTCATGTCACAACAATAACACCCGCAGTATGATATGGTGCAGCCGTACTGAAAGAAACTGCGAGTATCACTTTTAAGGAACGGGTGTAGGGAATAGTCAATTACCCAGAGACTTATGTCCGCTGTGTTCATCCTTCCAGACATTACACCTAGTCGAGCCCATAACAAGAGAAACAAATCAGATAATTATATTTCCGCTATCAAATTCTAGGAATGATACTGTTAATTATAAAGTGTTCACCACCACACTCGCTCGTCGAGATCGGAAAAGGGTGCAGCGTGATTCGTTGCCTCCAAATCACGAATTTCCAACACATAGTATAGCCTGCCCTGTACTGTTGGTTATTGTTTGTGTTTGGTTTGAAGAGCAATCATTTCTTTACACAACCACTAAAAACGGATAGATGGATTCCTGCGTGGTCGTTTCTACATCGAACTACCGAAGTTTGCGTTGCACTAAGATTCCTTAGTATTACTAAGTTCCTGATCGTCAAATGGTTTTTCGGCTAAGGCAACGCAATTGTATGTATGTTAGCAACGGTATGTTAGTCATTTACTAAATTATCACTACTTTCGAAGTTCGTCAGTTTTAGCTCACTTGTTGTTTCAAGGATACAACAAGTGAGCTAAAACAACTGTGATCTCTCTTATTTTGGACAAAGTGGACGTTCTCTTGAAAAAAGAATCCAAGAACATCAACCATCCATTCTTCACAACAAACCTGAAAAGTCTGGATTGGCTCAACACGGGATTGAAACTGACCACAGCATCCTTTGGTCCAGGACTCGTCTCTTACATAGATCCCGTTATAGGTTCGAAGGTTTGTTCAAGGAAAGCGTGGAGGCCTTGCTCCATCGTTCCAACCTGAATCGTAATGACTGTATATCTATATCAAAAATCTGGGAAAGTCTAATCAAGATTACTCATTAATTTATTTTTAATAGCAAATTCAATCATGTTTCTACTTCAAAATATTCCGTTTCATACTTAGTGATATAACATCACGCGGCGTGTTCTAATTTTAACGATCTATTGTTAGTATTCTAGCTTGTATATTTTTTTAAACTGTTTTTGTAATATCACTGACGATGGTCTGCTATTTCCAGACCGAAATATTTGGTTAAATAAATATCTTTCTTGTGATTACATCATTCAGTTTTAGCTCACCCATAGTACTTTTGTACTATGGGTGAGCTAAAGAATTTAATTACTTTAATCAATTTTATATATTTTTTGTATTTTTCAAAATTATTTTTTACATGGTTCGGAAACCCTGCTCTAGAGACCAAATATGATACTTTTTGAAGCGATTCTTGCGATTGATCTTCCTCTCGACCTGGATAGCGATGTCTCACTTGTCCCTGCATTGCCTACGAAGTAACTTCAACCACCTCCATCTTATGCACAGGCGTACGAGGTTCTAGATGCGGGCCCCGAAAAATTAGGGCAAATTTAAGGGTCCCAAACAATGAGAGGCCCCTGAAAAGTGTAAGTACAACCCAGAACAATATTAGATAGAGCATTTAGTATTGTTCTAGTCATCTAGTATACCTCCACTTTTGGAGGGGATGTCTTTTCCACTCCATCACCATACCTACCTGACTTAGTCCTTCCTTCTGTTTCAAGTTCTATTCCAAAAGCAGAAGTTTACAATCCGTCTTCTTTAGATGAAATAAAGTCTGAAATAAAATTTTCATCTAGTTCATCAGCTGAGGGACCAGAAGATCTACTGTTGAAGAGTTTCGACGGGTATCTCTGCCTATCTTGCAAGATTTAATTGATCTACTTCTGTTTACAAATGTCTACCATTGTATCTTCGCCAGACAAGAATAGTGTTCATTCCAAAGATTCATCTGTACCCTTCTGACTACTGTCCAATTACAGTTGCTCCTATTCTCTTAGGTCTCTCTCTCTCATGGTGTTAGCTAAACGTCTGCAGTCATACATCCAACATGATTTTAGGCAAAGGGCCTTGATCCATGTAGATGACTGTGCTGAGAATATCTTCATTCTTTCCTCTTTTCTTTCTGAATCCCGACGTCAACAATGGCATCTCTTTGCAGTGCCCCCCCCGGACCTCCAAAAGGCCTTTGACAGGGGTCTCACTTCAAGCTATACTTCGAACTCTGTCTATTGCAGGACGTGTAGAAGTTTTTATCACCTATATATCTCCAAGATTTATACTGTAAATTGCCTATCATCCTGGGCTCCAGATTGACATCCATCCCAACACTCACTAGTTGTAATGGCTTCTCTCTTGACAACCATTGTTAATGCTATAAGGTCATTTGCTGATGACCTTATAGCCTCTATTACTGCTAACTAGAGAAAGCTCGCAAGAACTCAACCAAACCTTCGACTTCTTTCGAGTTCTAGGCTAAAGAACTCGAAAGAACTTTAGCCTAGATGTGACAAAGTCGTACTCGACTTTGTCACATCCAGGCTAAAGCATCGATGTGAAAAAGTCGAGTACGCTCTCTCTTGTCCCCTAAGGTAAAGGCAAGAAATTGAAGGCTGAGAACTTTGAGTTCTTCCTGCACGGCATGTCCTTGCATTCTCTTTCGGTTCTGGACGAATAAAGATACCATGATGTTCTCCTCTCTCTCTCTGACAGGAGATTTCCCATCCACTCTAGGATCTTTTCTATCTTCTCTCCATAAATGTCCACTTATACCTCAACAGAGGCTCTTCATTCTTAATTATTTCCTTTTTTGTAGATTCTACCATAGGTTAGTCCTAGGTCAAGTCTCTCTCTAAGTACTATTCTGGATGGATGAAACAGTGCTTAGCAGTCCGTTTGTGGTCACGTATTCACATGTCACTGCAGATCATGGAGGTCTTGGGATTTTCTTGTAGCGATGATTTGTGCCTAGCTTTCGTCTATCCAGATTATAGAAATTTTTTATCTTCACTTCAGAAGTATGTCTTATTGTCTCTAGGACTTCATGTATTAAGGATGATTATCGACAGGCCTCTGGATGGGTGCATGATGGAAGGATAACAATTACGACTCTTTGTCTGAACAAAGGAAATGGACTTTAATGTTGCACTATTGGGTCAATGGAGCTGCATTACAAGAATCTAAGCACGTTCCCTCTCAGTATCACTGATCAAGGATGGAAGTCGCTTCCTCCCTAGTTTTGAATATATAGATTTAATTAGGACAGGAATCAATGCTTTGCCGACTCTAGCTAGTATAACTCGGGGAAAAAGTGGTGACAAGAGCTGCAGAGCAGGCTACTAGAGTACAGAAACTTTGGCTCGTGTTGCTATCGCACACAGAGTACGTGTCAGAAGACAATGCAATAGTGAGGGTTAAGAATAGGTTGACGAAACAAAGCTGGATAACAGTAGTAGAACCACTGGATTAAGGAAGCCTGATCCTGCAGTAAACAGAAGAGAGGAGATGAGGTAGTCTTTATTGACTTACAAGTTGTAGGTGTTGGATTACGGCTCACTGGGGTTCATCATAAGAAAGCTGCCTACTATGCTGAAAACAAAGACTTGGTACAGCTACTGTATAATATAATATTATATATAAGCAGTATAGGTCACACATGATAGGAATATACATATAAATATGGTTTATTTTATAAACTGCGATGTTTCCATGCCTACTGTATGTAAATTCAACTTCATTTCGGCCTGATTGGCCGAGTGGGTAGCACCACCTCTCCCAAACAGTACGTGGGAAAGAGTCCCACTGTGGACATGGTATTTGTAAAAGCCTGCTCTAGACGATCTTGTATAGCTCATTGCGTTTCTAAAGGCTTGTCTTAATAATAATAAACAATAAGATGTACATTAGTACCGCACGTGGGATACGGCTAAGATATACTGCAAATTCTTCTCTACAGACCACACATGAAACTTTAAGCTACTTCAGACTTCCGATAAGCAGGACGAAAAATATTCCTAAATTATAAACTAATTAAAATTTACAATCGATTTTAGTATTTTTTTCGCCTTTGCTTCGTCCTTCGTCACCTACCCAAGGAACCGAGAAAAAAAGACATAATAAAAAATAAATTCAGTAAATTCCAAAAACTCGAAAGTTTCCGAGTAAATGGTTTAAAATGATTTTTGTATCCCATTAAGTTTTTCAAAATAAATATTTGAAATCTCTCACATCATTTATGTCCACCCTGTATTATTCGCTAATAAATTCTAAGCATTGAAAGTCAAATAGGTGTAGTATTTGTATGAACATTGACTATATACGTAAATTAGAATTCCACTATGACACAACCAATTACAAAAGTTTCCCGACTCTGGATGATTTTCATTTACTGCTAATTTAGTTTTTGTAGCCTAAAAAAAAAAGTTATGGATTAAGTTGTGTTTAAATAAAGCAATGCATGATATTCAAAATAAGATTCCTATATATGTAATCTTCGGGATCCTTCCATGATAGGGAAGCTTTTTTAAAAGCTTAAAGAAAATTTAAACGAGTTTTCTACCTTAAGGGAAATCGAAAACATGAAACATCCACTTAATATTCGTAAAAGAGAAGTAAATGTTACGACATCAAAATACCAGAATTATAATTTCCCACTAGTGATTTTTTAGAACGTTAACAAATATTAAAATAAATTAATATTATAAACATTAGGCATACTCTTAAACGTTTTTAAGGGCATGTTCGACATCAGGGTTGTTTCTCACCAATGGAAATAGTTTCAAATAAATCCTTATTTATCGTTTGACAATTCCAATAACGAAAGCTAAGACTTTATTAAAATCTACGGTAAATTTAAAATAACAAATGAGATGCCAAGACTTACCTACACAGACATAAATTCGTCCTAGGAGAATGTCTGTACGGATGTAGTGATTAGCTCTCTGCCCTGTTCTACCTACTCTAATGGATCTATAAGGACATATTTCGGGATACTGCATATGGCACAAAGCATGCAATTCGCTCATCAAAAGAACTATTGCATTCCCCTGTACATACCTTTTCAAAATATAAATTGCTATAAACAGGGATAAGAATGCATCAAACGATCCAAAGTATAAAATAACATAATTCTAATGAATCAAACATAATAGGAGGACAGATGTAACGGAATAAACTTTGTGCAATACAACAAAGTACGTAAACAGATGAACGCATCAAAAACTGCTGTCTGAAATATATATATATATATATATATATATATATATATATATATATACACACACACACACACACACACACACACACACCGCAACTTAGAGTCCAATAACTGTCATTATATGACAAAAGAACGAGCTAAATGTGATTACGAAATCAGTGAATGACATTCTATCAAAAAGTTGCAACAATAAGTAAGGGGCGTGTCAACAGAAAAGTAAAATAGTATGTCAGGATCACAAAATATGCCGTTTTTATTTTCTTTGCTGTAATCCCATATCAGTAATCATTCTCTCCATATATCATTTTCAAAAGAAAAAAAATGACCAAATGGAGCGTGTTATGCCATCTAATCACTTTCAAAATACTAGCATGTTTTCCTGTGTTTACATGTATTCATGTAGTAGCATGTTTCCTATTTTTGACAGGACATTTCAAATACGGTTTTTGACATGTCAAGTAAAGCTCGTCCCCTATCATTTTTTTTTAATCGCAACGGCATTGCACCTGACTATACAGATTGTTTTAATTTGAGAAAAAATACAAAAATGTATCTGCGTGAATATATATTTAAGCACTTAATTTTTTTTTTATCGATTGGCCTTATAACATAAATTTTTGAGCAAATTTAATTTCTGTAGTACGAAATTAATGGTTTAGTATCCTGAATTAATATCCATACCCTAATTATCATTCACCTCGCACACTATATGCATTAATGAAAGTATATACTCATATACGTGTGGATTTTATTTCAAGATAATACAGAAACCACTTTATAAGAAAGACAGACACTCTTCAGACAGTTGGATTTTGCTATTATCATTACATCGCGGATTATGCAACACTACCAGTACTGAAACAATTCTACACCAAAGGGTGAGAAAAGCATGTCATACTAATGAACTGAGAGGTTCAGAACTAAATTAATCCCGGAATGGAAAGAATGAAAAATGAAATGAAAGAATAATAAAGAGCTGTGCGAGAATTCATCCGTAGCAGCACTCCTTAGCTATATCAAAAGCTGTTATAATTAAGGAATGGAGTGAAATTTTTGCTGATATAGATTGATAAATAATCTACGCAGGCTTAAGTGTGCTATTATGGACTAACAGTGGACTTAACGCCATCTTAGAAATGCTAATTTTCTGAATTTGCATTCAAATATTTTCAGAACTCATTTCCATTCCAAAGAACGTCCTAGATACACCATTGAGTAAGAACGTAGTCTCCGAGATGGCAAAATATTAATTTTATCTTAAATATGTGTAGTTAGATTTTTAAAATATTGATTAATGTGAAATTATATAAGGGTTTTCTTTATTAGTCGAATTACATTAGCATTTTGGCAAACTGTACTACGCTTAATTCAGACTGATCTATACTTGCTCATTTCCATAAAAAGGATGACAGCTTTCCGAAGCAAGATTCCAAATGAAGTCTTTTGTAGCAGTCTTATCAGACGCATATCGAAAACTGCCATCAACTCTTTTTTTTTTTTTTAATTCGGCCTTATCTTTATCTCTATTTTCTCTTCCGCGCCCTTCGGAATCCCAATGTAATCAGCAATATATTTTCTCTCTGAAAGCAGCGGAAATGAAACTAGTTACCTTTACCATTTGCACATCGCAAACTAATGAACTGCGATGGACTACATGGCATTAATGGAACTGCAAATACACGGTCTAATTCTCCGTTTTACTATTTGTCATTCTTAAAACCTCATAAGAATAATTTCATCCCTTCAAGAGGAACGGTATCTCATGGACCAATATTTATTTATAATTACATCGTTTTCCTCAAGGAGAAGCCTGCACTACATCACATCTCGGTTATTTTATTAATGACGTTACCTCCAAAAACTTGAGTAATGATCCAAATTTCTCACATGTCCACAGACTAAATTAATGATTCTTCGATGTTTCATTTTTATAAAAATGAAATCGTAGCATCGGATGTGGATAAAGGATTCATATCTTTGGCAGAGGAACGCAACCGCGAGTTTGGTTTACGCAAGGATAAGCTTACGTTGATCATAATCAAATTTACTGATTTCATAACACTTAAAAATTACGTTGTAATTCCAATTATTCATTTTCATCAATTTAGGATGGTTATAATGAAACAACATTTTCATAGAATTCAATTTAAAAAAAAAAAAATGCCAGTCTCCACCCGATTAAAAAAAAATCCGATGAATTCGAATTATGTAAAGGCAAATTCGGCTAGAGGCTAACTCACCTTCAGTTGAAAAACCTCTCTCTCTCTTTACGGTCCTGCTTCGAATTTAAGGAAAATATTTCCTATCAAAAGCACACCTTTTCTGAAAGTGCTAGAAGTGAAGCTTTTATTATTATTAGCACTAAAACAAGACAAAGTGATGTCAAAGCTCGACAGGTAATCAGTTAGTCTAAGAAAATATATAAAAAAGCGATTATTAGCTTTAATGACAAGAGAAGTAAGCAGATCGCACTGAATTATGAAGAATCCTATAGCATAAATTTGAAATAACAGTTTGTGTTGATTCCATTCCTTTTTTTTTTAAATTGAATTTACTGAAAATATTTTTTACTGCAATATTTTCTGTAAGAAAAAGTTTTTCGCAAATCAAACTTCAAATGAAAAAGAGTTATTTGAGTCCGCGCAATCGGCGATGTTCATTTCCAATTTAAACTGTAATGACTAAACAAATTAAGATTTGAACAACTTCCATGGAAATGACAACTTAATTTGGATAGCTCAAATTAAATGAATAAACTTCAGGAGAGTCGCTTATTTGCTTTTATGTTATTACTCCAAATAAATTGGTTATTAATGCTCCATGTTATTAATGCTCAATCTAGCTGCTACATGTATACCCCCCCCCCAAAAAAAAGAGAACGCCTTTTTGATTTTTCCAAGATCTGTAACTACTTGATTAATAATCATGCTTAATACGAGTCTACATATGATTTGAACAAAACTCTTTAAAATTATTTCACGATCAAATTATGCACTTTCACAAGTATATCGGATTGATTAAAGGTCCTAATGTAAAAGAGAAATCTAAATCACACTAGCAATTTAACAGGTTGAAGTTAATATAAGGAATACACTACTTTAATCGGTACAATGGTCACCGTGAGCATGACCTGAGTAGTATACTACAGCGGCTGCTAAAACAATTACAAAACACCCAACACATGCATCCACCTGAATTTCTTTCACGATGCAGGGAAATTAAAATCGGGATTCTTTCCAGGAACAAGACAACAAGGAGGCTGTTGTGACTGCCACTCGAAGGTAGGTGACAACTGAATAAGAATATGCCATCAGTCCAAGCTGCTATCCGGTTATCAAGGCTAACTTTCCAGGTTCCGAATTCGAGCAGAATACTTCTCTAGCAACCTTCTGTCTCTCAATCAAAAGGAAAATGATTCCTTTTGATTGAGAGATTGAACAAATTCAGCACAGGATTGACTCCTGATTTAATTATGAATCGATCCTCTGCTGAATTTGTTGTGAAGTTTTTTGATTTTTTTTTTTTTACCGGTTTACAATTTATAGGATTAACCCAGAGGACCCTCCTCTACCATTTGATGAACTTTTTATTCTAAGGCGTTCTACTTATTGTTTTCTTAGATAGTTTTTGAAAACCTCTTTTTCAATGAGAATATTCTCCAAAAAAAACTAAATATTTGTTTCATTGTGTACGTGAATGGCTTAGCTGGATAAACTAAACTAGTCGAAAACAAACTTTAAAATTAAACGAATATTAAATTTCCTCCCTCCTCTCCCCGCTTTCCTAACAAGTCTACAAATTTTTATAGTACTATTAAAAGTTATGAAATCGTTCTATTTATAGGTAGACAACAGTGCATATACTAAAGTTGCTCCGTTCCTGAGTAAACAGCTCAAAGTTTTAATTTATCTTTATGCGACTTCCTTAAATATTCATTATTAGGCAAAATACAGCTCATTTCATGAAGCATGAAATACAATATTTATTATAAATTAAGCAATCGATTAAACAATGACAATTTAAAAAGAGTTGCAGTTTTACATCATCACTATTTTACAGGAAGTGCATAATCTTAATTGTGGTAGTCGATTGTAATTACCACTATCAGTGGTATTTTAATTTTGATAACTGAGTCTAAGATACCAATCCTTACATTTAAACAGTCAGATTATCATTGCCGCCTATTGCTACAAAATGAATTGCGCTTTAAGTGCAAAGATGGGGAGCTACTGATGCTCTAATGAGAGAACGTCTAGAATGAAATTATTACGCACTCGGAGAATTAATAACTAATAAAACAAATTTATATAGTCATGCAAGCGTGAAATACGACAAACTGGAGAGAAACAGAGCAACATAATTAGATAAGCGATTAATACCACTTACGACATGAGATTAGAAGACTAGGCAATCTATGTTTACATACGAATGAGGATTAACGAGCATTTATTATCCAGAAGGGCATCCTTTCATAACGAATTCAGGGATTAACAGTTAAGCCTCTCTCCAACTCTAAAACAACCCCAAGTATACATAAAAAACTTACTGCACTTAATTTAACATTTAACAAGATTTCTTTTTAAAGTATAATGAAAAATTTACTGAAATTATGCTCGAAATAGAGGCAAGAGAAGCAGAAAAACAAAAATGCTTGACATATAAATAGATGACAAATTACTCTTCCAAAAATCAGTCATCAAAATCATCTGTGCAGCCTCACAGAAATGAAAAATTTACTTTTCGTGCTTTCGGAAAGAACAAACTGCTGAAAGATATCTGCCGTTTGGTGTCTGTTATGTTCGTATTACAATTCGTTTTTCAACAATCGCCATTTCGATTCTCTACGTAAGTGCTGAAAAAAAAAAAAAAAAAGAAAGTGTAAAGTAAAGTAGATTCTTAACGCTAAGTTATTATTAATGGGTGAACCGATAAAGTATTCTTTATACTAGCGAAAAATTAAGCACCACGTTCAACAAATGCAATACTGAACGCCAAAAGGCGCCTTCAATAAAGTAAGGAACTGATCTATATTGAAACACGGCAAAATATACGAAATACACTGGTTTCCATAAATTAAGAAACAGAAAAATCAGGATTACCCAAAAATTGCATAATGAATTTTTATACAATTCGGGGAAAAGCAGTATGATGTGTGTGTAAAAAAAGCTCACAAAAATCCTAAAAAAAAGTTTAATTCAACAACAAATGGGTACATGAAAACAATCAAAAACAAGGGATCAAGGCGAGATTATCAAAGTGCCTCAATAAGGAATGCGATCACCTATTCAGTGCACAACGATGTTTTACTGTTTATAATGCATTCGGGACCCCAGTGGGTAATAGTCACTGCTTCTGCAAAGCTCCTTTAAATTCTTGGCGGCTTTATGGGGGGGGGGAGCAACACGTCTCTACATAGAGCATCCCAGACATGCTCAATAAAAGATTAAGGACAGGAGAACTGATCGTCGACCACTATCTTAAAGATATTATCCACGAACTTCGCTCGATTAGAATGAGTATTATTGTCCTGTAAGATAAATGTATTCCTTATTGCACCCGCATACGGACGAAGATAGGATCCAGGATCTCGTCTCTAAGTTGCAGCATTCATGGTTCTTCGAAGAACAACTCTGTGCGTCCACCAACGAGATGCTTTCCCAAACCATCGCACTATCTCCACCATAAATATCCCTTTTACAGATTTACGGATATTAGAAGGATCATGGAATGACCCGTTTCTTTCCAGATCAGAGCATGTATAGTATCGCTTTTCTGTAAACTGAGAGGGACTCATTTGTAAAATGACATCATTGTTTTTGGATCCAGTTGACGTGAAGGTTGACGATCCAGGCCCATTTCAAACGTTCTTTCCTGTAAAGTAGGGATGGGGCATGTAGACTACAAGTCCCCTAGCATACAGACCACCTTCATGAAGCATTCTGTACATAGTGGAAGCAAATATCAATGTTCCTGTAGCTGACGCGGGGAAGGTCAGATCGTAGCTGATTCAGGGTAGCACTGCTGTTTCGAACAAGTAACTGGAAATATCAGTCACCCACTGCAGTTGTGGACTGTGGCCTTCCTTCACTGTATCTCCATGACTGTTGTAATTAGTTCCGCAGTCTGCGAATCACGGAACGACTCACATGCAACCATCTCGCTACATTAGCTTTACTTTGGCTAGCCTCTATATCCAAGAATTCTACAAGCACAAAATGGAAACCACCCCAAAACCTCGTTTTTATGGCATTATCTTACAGCACCACATGTATACGATAAAGAGAAGGCGTCACTTTTTTTTTTTTTTTTAATAAAACAATTGTACCTTTCATGCTTTTTTTTTCCCGCCGAGTTATCACAAATTTTCTCGGTTTCTTAATTTATGGAAACCAGTGCAGTTTTTAAATAGTTATGTCAATTGGATTTCTCGTAATGTGTTTTTACGATGTTTGTAACTAGCATTATGTGCTGTGCATAGATCAAAAAAAGCAATATGTGTTTTCACGTATTTATAAGAAACTGAACCAGTTGAAATAGCTTATCAGAACTTTTCTTCCGAGATGTCTGATACTTGGAGTGACATTCAAGCCTTTAAATCTAGACAAAGTATTCCTCGAGAAAGACTTCAGAGACGAAAGAAGGAACGTGAGGGATTAATTATAAGTGTCAGTGATTTTGGAGGAACAGGCAGTCCAAGAAGTAACAGTGCTATCCAAGTCTTCAGCAGACCGTCAAAGAAGAAACATCAGCCCCGTCCGATTTTAAAGTTGAACCAGAGGTGGAACAAAAATTATTATTATGCTTATGTGATGTATCACATAATTTATCTACTGATTCTAGGTATTTAGCTTCTTCACTAACTAAATCTTTAAACAGAGGTGTACCTCACATTGTTGTTGAAAATTTACTTCAGAAATTTGTTGCTCAAGAATTAATAAAAGTAACTGAAAAATTTACTCCTGAAGGCAAAAGCTGCATTGAAGTTTCTTCTACAGAACATACTAAATTGTATGCTGTGTCAGTTGATCTTGCCAGCAGCCAAGATAATCCACACAAGGAGGAAGAGGATAATAAAAAACGAAAATGTGATAAATCTGATGATGAGCTAAATACAAAAAAAGCGAAAGTAGCAAATCAAAATGACAAATCAACAAAAAATTATGACGGTATTGAAAGTCTTTTATTTAAAACATCTACCAGAGAGAAAGAAAGTAAAAGAGTAGGAGAAGAAATTTTTGAGCTTCTGAGCAAACCCACAGCAAACGAAAGATCCTTAGTTGAACAGTTTCAATCACAGGGAGGAGCCTAAGTACAGGAATTTTGCCCCCATGGAACAAAAGAAGAATGTACTAAAGTGTCATATGTTACAACCATGTAACAAGCTCCACTTCAAAAAGATTATTCAACCTCATACAGATGAATCTCTTGGCGATTGTTCTTTTTTAAACACTTGTTTTCACATGGATACTTGCAAATATGTACATTATGAAGTAGACTATTCTACTGTTACAATTCCAGTTTCCAAATGTCAGAAGTTAGCAATACTGCCCTCAAAAATAAATCATGATGGTAAACTTCCTGTTCTCTGTCCTGCACAGTGGATTCAGTGTGATTTACGATATTTTGATATGACTATATTGGGAAAGTTTTCTGTGATAATGGCCGATCCACCATGGAATATTCACGTGGAACTCCCTTATGGAACAATGTCTGATGACGAAATGAGGCATTTAAATGTACCGAGTCTTCAAGATGGACTTATTTTCTTATGGGTAACAGGTAGAGCTATGGGGGTATGAAGGATGTGATGAAATAATTTGGATTAAAACAAATCAGCTAAAAAGGATTATTCGAACTGGAAGAACAGGACATTGGCTAAATCATGGGATCCAGGATCTCGCCTTGTTGTCTGGTTGGTGTTAAAAGGTAATCCAGAAGATATTAATCGTGGACTAGATAGTGATGTAATTGTAGCAGAAGTACGAGCCACTAGTCATAAACCTGATGAAATACATGGAATTATTGCAAGACTTTCACCTGGCACACGAAAGATTGAATTATTTGGTCGGCCCCATAATATTCAGCCCAATTGGACAACATTAGGTCAGGAGTTCCCAACCATATGCCCGTGGGTACCATGGCGCCCGTTGACCAATTTGTGTGTGCCTGCCGCTGTTCAACCGTGTGGCGTATAGTTTGAAATAATCACGCAACAATTCATGGCATGCTATATGACGCATGCGTTAATGACACATGACGAATATTAAACGCACACAATGTAAAGTAGACGCGCATTCGAAGTTGATATTCCAGTTCTTAAACTGGAATGAACATCATATTCTCCTAATTATGAAGCACTGGCCAATGAAATGCAATGCCAAAGATCACACTAACTTACATACATATATTTACATTTTTATATAATGTAAACTTTTAAGTAATAAAACATTTGATTATAATGTAAACTTTGTATGTAATCATTTAACACAAGAATTAAAAAAAAAATTGCTTGAAAAAATAGATGATGCTCGTCGTCCTATCGGTATTTTAGAATGTGCTCTAGGAAACAAAAAGGTTGGGAACCCCTGCATTAGGTAATCGGCTAGATGGTGTTAGCCTTATTGATCATTATTTAATCGATGAATTTCGGAAACTATATCCTGATGGTAATTGCATGAAAAAAACTGATTAAAATGGATTGTTAAATAAATGTAGATTTGTCATTTGATTATTGTAAACTGTGATTTATTATTTTAATTTGGAAAAAAAGCAGTCATAATTAAAAAAAAAAAAAAGTAGCGCAACTGGAAGAACGACTGTACGTTGCGCCCTTCGCATCGAAAAGGCTTAAGTTCGATTCTTGTCGTGACAAGGGGAATCTTTATTTTTTTCCCTCTCTCAATAGAAAGTGAGTTAACCGATCTCATACGATGGTAGCAGGGTTTTTTCTCCCAGAAACTCGATTTTTTTTATTCCCGCAAACAGACAAATCGGCCTTGAATACACACGCAATTTACAGAAAAAAATACTAGTGGTGATGGTGGGCAATAGATGGAGTTGGTGTAGGTAATGGCGGTTCGCTGTAGTTGGTGGATTAAGTGATGGGAACGGGAAGCTGTAGATCAGGTGTCTTCCCTCGATGAGTTTTTGGAGGTGCTATAATAATAACAGCTCATCTTTATGACAACACCAATTGGATTCTATAATTATGCCACTATTCTTCAAGTAAAAAAGATGTCAGAACATCAACAAAATCATGCAATAGGCATTTTTAAATTCACTACAAGGGAAATACTATCAGAAATGCACGAATAAATACATGGTTTATACTTGAAATCACAGAAAGATGAAAATCAAAATTTTACCGGAAAAAAACTATTAATATTTGTCTTCAGAAATCTACCAACCACTGAAACATTCCTCACGTCATGGACGGGAATAGAACCTAGATCTTGCCTACCAAAGAGCTTCGTCTATACCGACTGAGCTACCAAAAAGCTTATTTAAACAATGCAATGAAGTAAAGAAAAAAATGGTCCTTGTAATTGACAATGCACATAAAAATGTAATGTTGTTCCAGATGTAGGATACCGCAAACAGTTGCTTAAGTATTATATTTAAAATATTTTGAAGGATTATTTATTAATACATTTCAGTCGATGACTAGTCATACGTCATCGATATCACCTTATAATGAATGAATAGAACAATATACAAGTATTTATTCTTAAACTGAACGTTCATGATAATGGTTTCACATAAGCAATATGACGCAAATTAATAAAACTACATGATGCGCCTGCATAATTTGTGCAGCAGTTTTTGGATCAAAAGAAATCTCACTAGTCCAGTCATAAGAATGATATATATGTGCAGAAGAATGGGGATTAACTACAGACAATTTCTGAATTTCACAGAATCAATCCCGATACTTTTTCACTGCCGCCAAAAATGTACTTGATTATAAGTTTATGCAGTTTAATTCGCAAACGACAGAACTAAAGAAGGTAGATAAATGGATTGTCCATAAATTACGCAAAGCTCTTGAAATGGGGGGGGGTGCATTACTTTTTTTTGGAGGTCATTACTTGACTCATTGTTTTTATTACCATTTTTATTATGATATACTTGTTTACAGAAATTTCAGTGGAGAATTTTCTCAACTCTAACAATTTTAGTTAAATAGCCACTTTGGAATTCCATCTGCTTTCTCAGCTCTCTCTCAACAAGAATGGAAGCGGACATGGAATTTTAAGCGAAATAAATCTGTTACAGTACTCTTATTAAGTGCAATTTTATTTCTACTATTAATTAAAAGAGTCCGTTCCTGTTTAATATTGTGATGGAGGTGGTGACGGAGGAGGTGAGAGAAGACGCACCTTGGACAATGTTGTATGCGGATGACATCGTGCTGTGTGGAGAATCAAGAGAAGAAGTGGCTGCTAAGCCAGAAAGATGGAGGAAAATACTAAGAGATATGAGAAGCAGAAGTAAGACAGTATGTGTTGCAACGTGGATGGCAGCCAAGAGACAGATCTGGAGCTGGAAGGAAATGTCATCAGGAAGGTTAGGGACTTCAGATACTTAGGTTCAACAACGAAAGAGGATAGTGAGGCTGAGAAGGAAGTGGGATGCAGGATATAAGCTAGATGAAGAAACTGGAAAGAGATGGCTGGAGTGCTATGCGATAAGAGGGTGCCGATCAATTTAAAAGGCAAAATCTACAGGACAGTAGTGAGACCAGATGACGCACTCCATAAGCGGATGTACGGTGTGACCAGAAAGGATCGTCTGAGAAATGACCTATGTAAGGGGAACGGTGAAAGTTATGAACTTAGGAACGAAGATAGAGGAGGCAAGTCTGAGATGGTTTGGTCATGTGATGAGAAGGGAGGACGAATATGTAGGAAGAAAGGTCATGCAGATGGATGCAGGGGAGGAGGAGGAAGCGCGGGAGGCCAAAGAAGAGATGGCGGGAGCTGGTGGTGGAGGACTTCAGGATAAGGAACTTGGATGTAGTTACAGCCCAAGAAAGGAGGATGTGGAGGAGACTCGCTAAAAACAGTGAACCTACTTAAGTGGGATAAGCTGCAGAAGAAGAAGAATTAAAAGAGCTCAAAGATTTCCGTGACATTTTAAATTATCATATATTTATAAAAAAGCGGCCCACCATCCAACTCTATAGGTATTCGACAGCACTGCGATACAAAACGAAATGCAATGAAAATCACTTCAATCATCATAAGTGGCACCACTTAGTGGTAGTTAACAAATAACGATGCTAAAAAATTTAGTGGTTATTCTGAAATTTCTACTTTCCAAAATTTATGTAGGAAGTTCCCCACACCCGTCCAATTTTAATAGACGTTTTCCTGAGCCCTCAATCTCAAATCTTTATCAAGCTTTATTTAATTTTTTAGAAATTATCGTAACGCATACCAATTAATGAATGAAACGCACACAGATCAATTTAAATAAACAAGTAAATTCTTACTTGTTTGTAGATTTTAAACATATACGAATCTTTGGTGTCATGGATAAACTTGTTTTTCAGTACAGTTTCTCATCGCGGAGTGCTTAAGTCTTTTCAGAGAACGTTACAAGTAGTGCGGCTGCGATTTATTATTCAGATTACCTAGTCCTCATCTACGCACAGTGGCGCTTCCCTTAGCGAGCACTTCTGTAGCTAAGTCAGCCACGACGACTTAGTACTACACCGCTGTTTGAAACCAAATAAAAAAACGTTGGCGAACCACGAGGTTTTACTCACCATACCACTAACTCCTCTCCTAATCTTTCTTGGACACAAACGTGAAAAAATAAATGTATTTTATAGCATATTACATTAAAAGTTTAAATATTTTCAATATTAATATTTTAAAATCTCATTGATACTTAGATTTTCTTTAAAAATAATTAAAAAATCCCGGTTAAAAAAAAAAAAAAAAATTACTAGCGGAGTGCAGTCCGGATGCGCTCCTGCTCCATTACTGCTGTTAAAATTTCATCACGGATGCGTAGTCTTTATAAAAAAAAATATTTAAAGATATCTTATAAAAAATCTTTACATAAAACTTTCAATTGAAGGTATGAGGGTGGGATTTTACTCCCGTAAACACCGGGAGGAAATTCTTCCCACAATAAAGACCAACCGGCCAGAGAAAACATTCGAAATTAAGAGACATACACTGCCTGCAGTTGCTCCGTCCGTAATTCCGATGACTGCCGGAAAACAGCCTTAAAAGATGCGATAACTGGGAGGTTTTTTTTTTTAGACATTCTCAAATGGAGTCAGCGCAATTCTTATGATTTTATAAATTAGTTGGGCAGTTATCTTTGTCATCTCCGGAAGACTAATAGCCGGAGCGACGTAAGAAAACCGTAGACAACTGCTGCAATCTGTTTCATTAATCTACATAGTATTATTGTGTAAATATCCTGCAAGTTCAAAAAGGTTAGTCTTTTTTTGCGTTGCAGAGTTAAAAACTTGATTTTCTTGGAGAGGGAGAAACTCACTCGCTCCAAAATTTGAATAAGCGAAAGCCAGCTGAAAGTTCCTATAGTTGACTACACTCTAACCTACGTCTTATTTTTTTAATACCATCTAGAGTCAATCATGAGGTCACGAAGGCACTGATATTACAAATATATTAAACCCCTTAAAAATGAAGTATCATTTAACGATTACCAGTTGGATTTAGTTTCTTGCATAAATCACCTATAAACGGAACACTAAAGAAAACGCGGTGGCAATAAATACTTCCAGAATTATCATACACCCATAAATCTAAAAAAAAAAAAAAAAATTAAAAAAAAAATCTGAGCAATCGTATAGAAAAACACATACAGGATACTGAGAAGAGATATGCGCAGGTGATAAAAATCTTACATACCGGTCTGCGTTTCGTTTCGTGATTCAACGAATTCACAAATGATTATGATCAAAAGAATGAGCTTCACGCATGACAGCTTTTTAACTGACTGTCCAAACTCATGCATTCCATTTGAATGTGTGCCAAGATTACAATAAGATCTTTTCACAAAAACATTCAATCCCTCTTTCACACGAAAATGGGAAAGTATTAGTCGAAAGTATATCGACTGCTTTTACCTGTCGATTGTTTGATCACGTGTCCAACCGTTGTCATACCAACCAATTCAATAATGTTACTTTCCTTTCAAACCTGTCCTGAATAGTGAGTAACATTATTTACTATAAAGTCAACTACAAACTGTTCTCATCATAAAACATGCTTTCCGATTAAGGTGCAATGACAAACATAAAATTCTGTAAGCCAGGCGATATTAGTAGGCGACTTTAATATGCTCAGAAGTTTTAGTTCACAAAACAAGTTGGAGAATATCTTAACAACGAAGTAATCACTTGGGTATGATTACTTCCGTAATATACATACACAACCAACAATTCCAAAATGCTATTTCTTTCACGTATATCCATGGCACATTTGTATTACTGGCGAGACACTACCAGTTAATGGAACCTGGAAACGTGTAATTTATCCTTTGGGAAATTTTGAAAATGCAGCAAAATGAGTCCTAGTAAGCAGTGTATCGAACGTATTTCTTATGAAATTTTTTTTCCAGAATATTGTATGTATAAGGTTCATTGATGGACAAATTTTATGATCCTCAACGATCTGCAAAATCGGCGCAAAAATGGGTAAACTTATCCCACGTCACTTCTCATCAAGTGTATTATTAATTGTTGATGAACTATTATGAATATCTTTATCGTTATGATCTGAACTTATTCAAAGACGCAATTCAAAAGGATTATATATGAACTATTTACTTTCACAAATTAAAAAAAAAAAAAAATACTAGACAACAAAAATGATCTTTTGATTGAAAGGACCCTGATTCAAATCCTGTCTAAGTTGAGAAAAAATTCTAGAGGAAGTTTAACTGAAGGAGAGATAGCTGATCTTATAGGAAGAGTGGAATGGTTTTTCATCCGACAAAGAGGCAAACCTGCCAGATAATACGTGCCCAGGCAGCTATAGCAGATCATGCACACAGGATTTGCCCTTCTATCATGACATCAGTGCAAAGTTTTATAGCCATGAGACCATTGAGCCAAAGGCGTCAAGCGAAGACAAACTAAACAGAATTCAGATTATTCTTCCTTTGTTTCGTATACTTCAAATGAACAACTTACGACCTATTATGAAATAATAAAACAAATAATCGCTGCACTAAGTTCTATATGAAGTTTTGCTTTGTCTCTTGTAGTCACAGTTTATTTAATTTCTCTGATTAAGTACATCAAAGAAAAAAAACAATTCAAATTGTCGTATTTCATAATAAAGCTTTGTTAGGGTCAGCTTGTTGTTATAAGAAGAAGACTTTGAACAGTCATCAAAAAATAAAAAATAAAAAGTTTACATAATTAAGGAGCTAGTGGCATATACGATAAAGTGGAAATTGTCAGTATATTACCTCGATAAGATAAAAATGAATTAAAAAGGGATATGTATTTTTATAACACATACCAATATCATTAAAATTATCTCACATTCTGATTTGGTTATGAATACGAGCATGCGGAGCCAAATCAGATAGAATAAGTAGCTCTCATTCATTTTACAGTCTGAGTGTTCATTTCATGTGTTCTCTAGAACAACTTACACGTTGTACGGGATGAAAAATAAAATTTGCTAATCAGAAGAGAGTCCTGCAACCTCCATATGAGACTGGATAAACTCAGAGCCAGCTGGAAAAAAAAAAATTCAAGAGCAAAAGTTACTCTCGAACAGACGCATTTCATATGCATTTCATTCATATATAAATATCGTTCCTGCTTAAAATACTGTAATAGCCACACATTTAAACTGTATGTGGGCGAAACTTACAATAATTTGAAAAAATAATCTTTTTTATTTGGGGGGGGGGTGAGGTTTGTATCAATGCAGTGAGCTTATCATGATCCGGTAATATGTAGTTGAGTCACTCTGGATGAAGGGCTTCTGATATATATTCCTAATCATTACTTTAAAAAAAAAAAATTATGGTTCATTATTTCAATTTTAGTTTATATTAGATGTTCTTAGTACCTAAACTAATTTTAACCTTACACTATTATTGGATTTATAACCGGATGGTTATAAATCCAACACTTCAGGATTTAATAATAGTAGTATCTCTTATCTAACATTAGTTTTAATACAGAAACTATAACGCCATGCGATAAAAACAATCAGCTAAGCATGAACAATAAGTGATTCCTTTGGATAATTTATATATTTCCCTTTTTGGTTACAAGAATAACTTACTTTAGAAGCAATTATAATATGAAATGAAGCATGTACAATTATAGGACATGTCTGAAATACACAGAAAAATATTTATTTATTCTTAGGATATGAATGATTTCCATACGATGCATTCCAGTCACTAGTATGTGAACATCTTGCCCGCAGTGCGGGCGTAGCCTTGTGACATTTAGTATTTAAATAACGGTACTCAATCCACTTTGTCCTTCCCATTTTGGATTTTTTTAAAACCTTCTTTCACAGCGAACAGACAGTGAATCTTTACTTGATAATGACGACGTAAATCTTTCTGCACAACTTCCTTTTCAAAACCTTATTCGCAGTATTGAAAAACAGTGAGTGGAATCGAATGAAACAGCAGTAGCACATATTAAATAAGCATAAAACTAACTGCCGCATGAAATGAGAATTATAAACAATGATAACGCAGCGTTAGAAACTTAGCAGCATCAAAATCACTGAAACTTTCACGTCATATTTTTGTAGTCCTGTTATTATGAAGATTAGTAAAACAAATTAAGAAATCAAAGTGTAATTAATATAGACAAGATAATCAAGATTGCACTTGTTATATTAATTATCAGAGCCATCATGCAAATTACCAGTTTTCTGATCCTCACACCGAGAGAAAAACCTACCACTTGCATCCTTTGAGTGGCAGAGAAGGAAAATCTTAAAGGTCTGCCCCGAATAAAGAGCAATTAACCAATGAATGGTAGAGAAAAAGGCAAAGAGTTTACCACGCTACCATTAACAGGAATCTGGTTCCACCGACAACGAAGAGGACAGCCAAGATCGGCAGCAGTTAGCAAGACGAGTTCGATTTAGAGTGAATAAAAAATCACTATACCTCGAAAAGAGAATCCTCCAGAATGGTTTAAAACAAATAAAATGGGATCTTAGAATACTGGAAAGATGAAATGAGGAAATAAATTAAAAAAAGAACTTTTCTATTCGGAAGAAATTATATAATTGGGAAGGAGTTTTCCTTGTTGATAAGCAGAATCTGCTTGTAGGTCACGAAAATTAGGTGCAGTTTCCAGATTATCTAACCTAGCCAACTCAAGCTATAAATGTATAATAATTTAACAATTTTTTCCTCATAGAATGCGCTTAGAAATCAGTCAATCTCATTAGAAAAACTGCGATCCGTCAGAAAAGGAAACAAGCTAAGAACATATACTAACCTACACAAGTAGGTGATAATGAGTCAGGTGTCGCGAAAATCATTCCTAACAGTCTTATGATTTACAACGTGTAACGGATTACATTCTCCAGAATGATACTCTTATTGTAATGGATGTTTGTCAAAAATAGGCTAATACACGCAAGGGAAATGGAAGATATCGCAGAAAAATTTAAAAAGTAAAAACTTCCAAAATTTTAAATTTCAATGTTTTATATTCCAAATACGTTTTTTTTTTTAAATTTGTATGTTCCAAATTTGTAAAGAATCAAGAAGAGCTCACGGGTCATCATTCTTTAACAAACTCAAGTCAAACAGCATATGAACGATATCTCTAAAATATCAAATAAAAATCACAGAAAAATTATAACCTTACATATCATTAACAATGAAGGATTACGTCCAACTGAAGTTCTAATCGAAGTATAAGAAAATAAGAAATAAAAGAAATGTTAATAGACAAAACACACTAATACTGGCTGGGGTAGGCAACAATAGAAAGCAGCATAAGAATAACATTTTGTAATCAATCCCATGCTACAAAATATGACAGAGGAAAAATATGCTGGTAAACTTATTCTTTCCAATGCACATTCCCAGCTCACAGCAAAACAATAGGCCATTACTATGTGATGTTGCATTAGTCATGAAGTCGTCAGTCATCCCATTGTTTTGTATTAGGGCTTCGGAACCATTGATCTACCAAAAAGTTGTACAGGACATGCATATTTCATAAAACACCAAAGCAAACTTTAAGATTAGATACAATATATCAATTTCTAAAGGGGGGGGGGTTACTCAAAACTGATAATTTTATCATCAAGAATTTTTCTCTATTATATCTACATTGTCCACCCAGTAAGTAAAATTTCACTGGAACTCGATCTTGGGAACTGGGCATGTAGTATAAAGTGAAAATACAGTTTCATATATTTGAAACTAAATGTATAAAATACATTTAGTTTCACCTAATTTTCTTAATTTTAGTAGAATAATACCCGTTGTTATGAAAAATTAAGGATACACACTTTACAATGGAACGAAGATATGATTTTAAAAAAAGTTGGAGATATCGCTTAAGTTCGTCACATAAAAGTTTCAGAAAATACTTTCTCTGAACAAATAACACCACCTCCAGTGGTTAAGAGATGCCACTGATGGAAATACTTTTCCAGCCATGTGCTCCATCGCCTCTTACCGGTCTCGGTTTTAATTACACCCTAGGTCAAGCAGCAACAAAGGAAAAAGTTTGGTTTCCCCCCGAAGTCACCTTACTGACTGGCTGTCATGAAGACGCTCACGGGCGAGTTGTTCACTTAATTACTACGACAAATAACTAGGAGAAGTGCTGGATGTCGTACAGACAACAACAAAAAGCACTCCTGTCTTTGCTTCGGAACTTCATCAGGAAGTTCAGTGTTATGCTCTTAGTGTAAACTGGCTTTTTTTTTTTTTGAGGGATGGTCGGTAAAAACCCAGAAAAGTTCAACTAAATAAACACTTCTTTGTATCGCTGAACATCGTAATTAAATTCATCAAGAGGAACACTAATGAATGCTTAATTAGTTTTCTTCTATGATTACTGTGCAGCGCACTGTATCTAAAACTTCAGGTATCGTTAGCACTTTACACGCCAACTAAGTTATATATCTAGTCTTCAAAAGAAAGAGCTATTTAGATTCAGTTTTAGAATTTTGCCATCATTAAAGAATGTATCATCAAATAACCATGTTATATATATGGAATGAATATGTAAATCGACCTGCAGCACTTTGACAAAATGCTGCTCTTTAATCTTTTAGGAATTTCATCAACTAATTTTGAAGTCTCAAATAATGTATATGGCCCGTTTTAATTTTAGTTGCCCACTAATCTAGATATTGTTTATTCCACAGATTGGGGGGGAGGTAATCCATCTAATACAGATGAATGAAAAAGGACAAAGAAAATTCTCTATTACAAACAAGATTCCTACTCAAATCACATTCTTGGGTTCTTGTCAGAGATATAGATCTTTATTAACAAGAGCCATGATAAAATTCTCTAATGATGATGCCATTTTCATTAATCTAAGGGGTAACATGAAAGCTCTGCCCTTTGGAAATCGGTAGGTAGTCCTCTACATTACTGGTAGCAGAGTTCATGTCTACTGAAGATTTTGTAGATTTACAGGTAACGAGAATATGACAGAAAAAAACGGCATGTCATATTTTTAATACTAAACTGTATTTAGCAATACAGTTTAGTATTGCAGATATTATGTGTTGCAGAGAATTTTTCTCCGCAACACAAAAAGCCCAACCGATTAAATAGGTAACTTTTTAGAGGAAAAAAAAAAAAAAAACAATTAGGAACCGTCTTCTAGTCAGTGACTAGAAACAAGCGAACCTAAAATTTTGTTAATCAGAATTTAATGGTTTTAATGGTAGAAATCGGAAACATACAGAATCGTTTTGGAATTTCAATACCGATTCTGTAAAGCTCAAGAACACAACTAAAAGTTCCATATATATATGTGACATAATAACCTGTTCCGACAAATTTAGTTATGTTCCAGGATCTCTTTCGGTAAAATTTTGTACTGTACACTGTTTTTATGATGCAGACATAAAATACATAATTTAGTGGCTTCAATATAAAAGTTACATACAGGTTGATGATATGATCGATCTGGCAACAAAACTAATCTAGTAACACCACCTTGCAGTGATATTCGAAAATATACATCAGAAGAGCATACTATCGTTCGTTTTATAGCATGCAGCAGCATAATAAATGAATTAAACAAAGCTTTGAAGATTCCAATTTTCCGTCTGTCACTTATCATCGGGGAGGATGCAGTATAAAAACTGCAATAACATACATAAAACACACAGCCTAGTCGTTTAAGAATGTTTCTCAAAATGTTCTATATAAAAGCAATACTAAGTGTCAGAAAAAGGGGAAGATATCAATATTTCCCCCTTCAGGTGAAAAATTTTTCTACCTGAAGGTGAGTTAGCTAGTCTCATTTGGGGCTGCGGTTTTTCCTGTTGACATTTTTTTTTTTCAATTGTTAAAATAGTCAAACGCTAGAACACAATTTACTAGCTAATGATCAATAATGTTTCCCCATCTGGTAACGAAGACAATACCTCAAACAACTGCGTTTCAGCTACATGAAGTCTTAAACCGAAGTTTCATAATTATATCTTTCATCTCATCGTACTCAATTTAAATAAAAATTTCGATCCCGGACTCTCGGTAGAGCAGTCTGAGATTAGGGCCTCTACTGAATAGGAGTCGGGTTAATATGAAGAAGCCACGAAGATGAAAATAATGAAAAATGCGATCGATGGGGAAAAAAAACAAAAAAAAAAACATTAACGTCCTTTTAAGGCAAAAGTTAGAGACAATGCACAAGGGAACAAACAAGCAAACGTTTATTTATAAAATTGTATTTTAAAATGTGAATCTAAGCCATGAGGACTGCAAACTTGAACATGAAATGCTAAATTTGTAGATTAGAGCACAATAATCCTGAAACAATGCTTTAGAGACTAAATATCAAACTGTCAAGCTACTTGAGGCCTCCAATAAACAAAACTCATTTCATTGTTTTAGCCTCGAGATTGATTCCAAATAACTCTGAAATCAACCTTATGGTATCCTATTTTGAAGAGAACCTAAAAAGATTACAAAAACACGATACATTTTAATAAAGGTCTCATTTAAAATTTCATTAAACTCTTTCCACTCAGATGGAGTTTTTACATGTAAATCTCATTAGCGCTTGCATTTTGCGAAATACGCCCATTAAAGAATGTCAATATATAGATAAAAGGCACTCCCTTCGAAATAGTGGTTTAATTAATGCAGCACTAAAGCAACTCATTGCAAAAGGTGGCAATTGTTATTTTCAGAAAGTTCAGCTTCCTGACACAAACGGAACTAACATCTCACAAGATAAGAACGCCAGTTCCGATATCTGAAATTACTAAAAACTATGTAATAAAAATCCACAGAACCTGTACTTCACTATACTGTACTGAAGCAACAAGGATTTCCATATTTAAACACTTCGTCTAATGTTCATAAATTTAAATACTCAAAATAAGAAATTTTTCTCTAAACTTATGCGCTCACCATCTAATGTCCATATCTTAAAAAAAAAAAAAAAAAAAAAAAATGCATTTCATAGTTCGTTAAAAAACATTAGCCAGCACAGCCAACTATGAAGTGAAGTAGTAACTGCGCATGAGTGAAACAATACCTGCAGAGAATCCAGAATGTGACGGAAAAGATGACATAGTTAAAGAGACCTCCCGCTGTTCATTATCGCTTTTCTAGCACTGTTACGGGAACGTATTTGCACCGAAAGTGGTCTGCTGTAACAAGCAAGAATAACAGCATGGGTTTGCAAGCCACGGCGAAAAAGAAGGCATAATTCAAAAGCACAGGTGGCGTGCTCAAGTATAATCAAGGTACACTAATGCTATTTTATGCGTTCCAAGTGCCCGCACGCATTACCGATTCCTCTTTTCGCTTTTGTCTACTTCTGTGCATAAAACTGCCAGAAAAAAATCTTTTTGCATAAGCAACATTTACGAACGCTGCACAACTAGCTTCAATAAACCCTCTGCGAACTCTTAAGACCATGAAAATTCAGTTGCCTCGACAACGAAGGAAATAAGAACGCAAAGCATAATCTATAAATGAAAAGTAGTTTTTCAAAGGTCGAAATTCATTTCACGATAATCTAGTTACTATAAATAACTAAGCATTACAGATACAAAACAGCTGTTCACAATGTTAAATCTCATTTCTCACAAGCAGCGATCTTTGCTTGCACGGCATTTGAATGTAACTGATCAAACGACGCATAATTTTTACATCATTTCATCCTTGGCATACTTCGCGAAGGCAGAGGCACAGCAGAATCGCTTCTTTCCTCAACTCTCATTTTAAGACTATTTATATGATTTTAAATTCAGGCGCTTCATTATCCATTACAGTGAAATATTTAATAATGAATGAACATATTAAAATAAAAATAAGAAAATGCTGTCTTGCAGAAGTTTAGATTAATTAGCGGAAACGGACAAATATTATAAACTAAATAAACACAGAACAAAGCAACAACAACAAAAAAAGTAGGAGCTTGATCCACCTTTGCCAAGGTCGTCACGCTATGCAGCACTCTGAAGAATCTACAAGGGGACCATGTATTGTCTTAATTGCATCAGTTTTCTACCTGTTTGCTTAATTTACGAGTTTTTTTTTTTTTTTAAAAACTAGGTTCCAAGAGAAAAAGCCCTCAATAACCTTGAGACCAAGCTCACCTACAACTGAAAAGCCTTTGTAGAAGGTTCCTAGCGTCAGAAATGGAATTTAGCGAAGTAAATGTAGCGCGTCCTCGTGAATGAGATGCTCATGGCAATGATAGCTGTCCTACAAATATCAGAGCAATGCATTGCAAAATAGATTCTTTCTATACTGTCATAAATAATGATACTATTAGGAAGCCAAGAAACAAATTAAAGAGCCAGTTGAGCGAAAGATTCACTAGTTACATTGTAAAAGTATACACGCGGCATAAGAAAATGCACACACACACACATCAATAAAAAGAAAAGTATTTAACAAGCAAGAAGCAGTTCAAAGTCCCCATTTCCTAAAATTACAAAATTTAAGCAATCAATGAGATTACAATTTGGTTCATTAGGTCTTCATAACATCATTGATCAGTCAGTTTGAAAGGAATGTGAAATATTTCGTATCGTTCTCAAAGATCCAGTAACCGAAGAAACGTGTTATTCTACAAGACTAGATCTCTCAAGTGGATATAGTCCAGATGTTCTGTTATATATCTGCAATTTAGTCAGTCTAGACGAAACAGAAGAGATTGTATTTATTCTAGTAGAGTACGATTAGAGAGGACGTTTATCTTTAATGGAAGGAATACAAGATCTTTTACCCTGACAAGTATAATGTGGAAATTATTCTAAGAATCCTAAAGTACCATTCCATGATTTTTAAATATTATCTGGAATGAGTAATCATGTTGGATGAAGTGCTATTAATATCATGCGACTCGGATACAAAGTGACATTGAGTATAATGCTATCCTTAAATATCTTTTTTTTTTCCCCTGAAGTTTCAAAAGAAAGGAACACATGTGCCATGTGGTAGAGGAACTCTTCAGTATTCAAATTTTTGTGATGGCAGAGGTAAAAAGAGAATACATCTACCAATAAGCGTAGTTTTCTTATAAGGATAAAATGTTAAAAGCAACCATCTTCCCTAAGATGAAAAGCCAAACGGCTATTTTTTTCTGGCGAGGTTGACATAAGTTAAGGGGATAAAAATTCCTTATTGTTTTTTCAGCCAGTACGCGAAACTAAGATCGAAAACTACGATCTGTAACGTTTCATGCCGACGAACTGTCAGCGTATCCAAGCGTACAGATCGTAGTTTTCGATCTTAGTTTCGCGTACTGGCTGAAAAACAATAAGGGATTTTTATCCCCTTAACTTATATCAACCATCTTCCCGTTTTAAAAGCATCGAGGAATGGAATTACATTATTTTCTTTTGTTATCACAAATTTTTATCTTTTTTTGGATGGTAATTTTGATTAAAACCGCTTTCCTAAATAATTTTGTTCTGTTGTCCACTGTTTCCAAGTATAAAAATGTACACTGCTAACTCTTTGGTTAGCATTTAAAAATAAATCATACGATAATAAATGCGGTTAAAACAGAATGCAGAAAATAAACCTTTCTCCAATCACCGCGAGGAATGTTCAGATGCAGCGGTATGATGGAGAATTTGTGAAAAATTTACAGACACTTTCGAATACTCACTTTATAAATACAGCATGCATATCTATTTTATTATACTTCTAATATGCTAACTTTTAACCCCTCTCTCTCTGTATATACACGCGCTTGTGTGTGTGTGTGGGGGGGGGGGGGGTAATCATATTTTGCGATCGCCAATTCACTCGCATTGGATTTCGATTGCATTCGTATAAACAGCATGTAATGACAGCTGTCATTTTTTTTTAAAGAAATTAAAACAGTTGGCAGATACCTGTATAACTAGCAACAATACTTCCTGAACATGCATCTACACGAGCAGTCAACAGAAGTCTCAAACTGTATCAACCTTCCGGTAGCATATACCAGCAGGTAGAAATGTAGTAAGAATGGAATATCCTTTGATTGTATTATATGTGTAACCGTTCACAATGAAGTTCGATCGATATACAAAGTACAAGGTTATGAATTTACATTATTAAAAAACATTAAGACAAATTTGAAATTACTACACAAAACTAGAATAAGGCTGTTACGGATACTATGAAAACAATATTAATAAACTAGGAGTTCCGGTCGATCGCCAATTCTGCTGCGAAACTGAGGTCTTTAACAGCGGAAAAATGAAATTAACGGTTTATATGACCCCCACCCATGAAAGGTTATAAACCCATAGCATTAGTACCATGGGTAGGTAAGGACTTTAATTTTTATTAATTTTTTTTCTGTTTTTCAAATGGCTATCAGATATATATGTGTGTGTGTAAGGCGAGATGAACTTGAGTATGTAGTTTTTATTATTCCTAATAGAAAATTTTGGAGGGAAAAACTTCCGAATATGTATATATGAGACGTAATGTATTTACAAATTCAACAGGCAAATTAAAGAATCTGTAGCTTCACATAAATATAACTGTGATATATTATATATATATAATTTTATTAAGGCATGATAAGTAAATCATGTGCCGTTGTCTCTGATGAGGAGCGTAAATTAAATGAAGTTATATACAGAGTTTGAGCCATCTTTTCAACGAGTCCTCGTACATAGACTAATCTCAGAAGACACACAGTAAGGTACTCTTGGCAAAATGGCGGCTGAAACCTTTACTGAATGCATGCATTCATTAACTTTCTGTTTAGTTTCAAAATATTTATTTTTGCATTACTAAATGTTCTTGCAAACGCAGTCCTCCAGATTATTACTCTGGCAGTCAGATATTGGCCAGGGAATTCTAATTGAATATTTTTATAATAAAATTTACTTGTCACTCATTCCATTCATAATAATGTGGTCAATATTCGTATTAAAATTAACAATGTATCCTTTTGTCATTATACTAATTAAATGCTTCTTATAAGAGTCTGATATCACCAACAGACGAATACTAGTAATATTACTATTATTTGTCTTTACTAGTACTGCTTCTCTACTTCTGTATTCGGCTTAAGGCAATTCAGTTATTCTGATATTTTTTTCCCCCTTCCAACTATGGAATCGGTATAAGCTTCTATACATAGAAACCATAAACATTAGTACAAACAAAAGACAGTAAAGCACTGGCTGTCCATTTATTGAAATCTACACATAATTATCCATTGTTCTCTGAGACCATTATGAGATAATGATTGCCCAGGAATACAGGCTATACATCGTTTTAAAAAAACAATACTTTCCGAATACACAAACGGTCATTTGCAAATCGACAGAAAGAAGATAATGGAGAAAATTGTTATAAATAACAACTTTGAAACAAAGTAGGAAGTAATATATATATATATATATACACACACACACACTAGGGGATCCTTCCCCCTCTCCCCCCCACCGAGTTCCGAATAATATTTCAAATCAATTTTGTAGTAACACACAAATCTTTACTATAAAAGTGTATATTTTATATTTCTATTTTCTTAAGAAGTGCACCCTCCCCTACGCACTTCTAAACATATCCTTAACAAACGCAAGGAAGAGGTTTTTATCCCAATTCCTCTTACCACACCTCATTATGTGATGAAGCAGTAACAATGAATTCACTTATTTCTTCTCCCCCCACCAGCAAAAAAAAAAAATCTCTATTGCTAAATCTCATTACAGATCCTCTCTTGTATATCATTCTTAATTTTATGAACTTTCACAACTAGAGACAATTCTCAGTTCCGGTTGTCTACATAAAAAATAAATATGTTTGGTTGTTTATAATGACAAGGCACCTCCGGCCGAGGCCAGCGATTATAAACTGCGATTTCTAGCTGATCTGAATATTTTGCGGGACAAAAGCTGCCATTTCCGTGTTTGATAAGCTAACTTATCATTAGATGGTTTCAGAGGTATTAATAGAGCAAGCTGGTCTGAGAATGCATCAACGTTGTATAGCAAATGTTCTAATTTAGTAGTAATAAAAAAGTCAGATGCAAGGAAACTCGAAACAAATTTTACATATCATCGATATCAGAATACAAACAGAGTCCACAGGAAAATGCTTTTAACAGTTTAACATAATCAACTAGAGCGGCAGTACTTTTTCCTTCGCACTTGGTATATCATTCAGAAATATAGGTTGCTGTTGTGGTTATTTTTGAATTACCAAAGCAAGTAAGGCTAAGGTCACTTTATTATTTAATTACAAAACGCTGTCATTATGAGACAAATTCACTCATTATCTGCTGACAGTCCTTATAAAGGTTGCTCGCACTGCAGATGGGATTCCCAACCAGATCTCCAACCAAAGAGCATTATCATTACCGACTGAGCTACAAAAGTACGAGGGTGGTCTGAAAAGTTCTCGGCCTAACAATGAAAAAACGAATTTATAATTACAATTTTTTTTTCAATATAAGCTCCCTTAAGACTAATACATTTATTCCAGCGATGCTCCAGAGTCATTATCCCGTCCCTGTAGTGGTTCTCAGTAAGTTCTGCAAAATACCCTTCTGCAGCTGCAATCGCCTCTTGATTCGAAGAAAAACGCTGACCAGCGAGGAAGAGTTTTAGTTTTGGGAAGCGGTAGAAGTTAGAGGGAGCCAAACCTGGGGAATAGGGTGGATGTTCCAACAATTCATAGTGCAGATCCCTTAATTTTCCCATTGCCAAAACACCTTTGTGGGCAGGTGCATTGTCCTGATGAAAGATGATTTTTTTTCTTCTGCAAATCGGATCTTTTCTCGCGAATTTTTTCGTCTAGTCTGGTTAAAAGATCGGAATAATATTTCCGAGTTATTGTTTTACCCTTTTCAAGATAATTAATAAACAAACTGCATTTAGCATCCCAAAATACCGATGCCATGACCTTTCCTGCTGATGGAACCGACTTTGTCTTCTCTGGCGCTGAACAACCGGCTTCTATCCACTGTTTTGATTCTGGTGTGTAATCGTGAATCCGTCCATCCTCATCCACAGTAATAAATCGACGCACAACATCAGTTTTATTCTTGTGAAAACGCTCCAAGCACTGTTGAGCGATTTTCAGAGTGCGTTTTTGATCTGCTGTGAGCAAGCGCGACACCCATCTTGCGCAAAGCTTTTGCATGTGCAATTCTAAATGCAAAATATATTCTATACGTTCTTGCGAAATGCCTATAGTCTCAGCAATTATACGCACTTTGACTCGCCGGTTATCCAATGCCATATCGTGTACTTGATCAATGATTTCTGGTGTTGTTACACTTTTTGGACGTCCTTCATGTGGATCATCTTCAAGGCTGGTACGGCCACGTTTAAACTCGGCAGCCCATTTCTTAATTGTCGAAAACGAAGGATAAAAGTGCCCATAAACTTTTATGAAGTTCGAATGAATTTCTTTTGGCGTTAAACCTTCTTTTACAAAGAATTTTATAACCGGACGATACTCAATTTTATCCATTTCAAGGGATAGAGAAAACTTTTGCTTCAGACAGCTGTATAAAGCAAACTTGCAATTTCACATGAATGCTTATGACAGATGTACCAACTTAGAAAAAAAAAAAAAAAATCGTGCCGATAGTGTTGCCATCTATGGTTGAGGCCGAGAACTTTTCAGACCATCCTCGTCTGTGGCTGAAATAACTGTGATGAGATAATTTTCAAAAGTGTCTTTAAATTTATTTATACTTTAAGATGTTTTTCTAATTAAGAATTATTCAAATTCCTAATTAGAATAATTAATGTCTGCTTTCAAATAATTCGTCATACTATGCTTTATATCTCATTTACAAGCTGATTATCATAGCTAGGTGCTCATTAATATCATTCACAAAGTCAATTTCTATCGGAGAAAGGGGTAATATAAGACTTGCTTTGATTGATTTCTCTTATATTGTATATGCACTAAAAGGGATACACAGGTAGTTGATTGACAACGCTAACCGATAAGTTGCTGAATACACTTTACCACGTTTCAGCCACTAGAGGTGCAGCTCAGAGAAGATTACATTCGCATATCACAGCTAGCTCCTGGCACGAAAGCAGACAACGTATCCAGGCTATGTTTAACGATTGCTCATTCTCGTAACCATACAAACTTAGGACTAGGTGGGCGATCAATGTGTTCGCCAGCCGGGATAGCAAACGATGTTGGGAAATTTTCCCAATGGACTCCGACAGTTTTGTTAGAACGATGACTGAATGTGTAATAAACTTTCGGCGAACGGAAAACAACTAATGCCATTTCTTCTATTCTGTTTAGAAGTTTAACGACGGAGAAAAGCGCAAAAAACAAAACAACCCGCGAATAATTAAATATCAATTTTAATTAAATTATCTGGTAATTAACGGCTATACTCATGACTATGGAAGAAACAGTGGCGATCTGGGGTAAAACAAATTATCTTAGCTATTTAATTAGGAACTCACTAATGCCTTGCAATCTATGCTCAAAAACCTCTCTCTAAGTGCCGTTGCATGAGAATGCGCAAGTTTAAAAGGTGAAAATTTTAATAATTTATTCCAACTATCTTTAACGTTTTCCTGGCAGCACAAATGTTTCATCCTTCGATATAACGAGTTTCTCTCTCCTGGATGTCCAAAATATTAATGCAGGATACAACATTCGTCACGGGCGGGGGAGGCTATCATTTGACATATGGTCCCCTAGAGATTCTTCATGCATGATACTGGATAAAAATGTGCATAACAAGTAGTGAGGAGCGCAGGAGATGGAACAGGTCAAAGATAGTCACGTAAGGGATAATGTGTTTTTTTTTTTGAGTCATTCAAACTAACATACTAACGTTGAATGATCTGTTGATGTCGAGCAAATCATATGCTCAAATTCAAGAGGCACATTTGCATTTTTGTTTTAATTTAATACTGCTAAAGTACAGATGAACAAAAATTATGCATGTCTTGTTATATAGTTAGCATTATGTTAATTAGTTTTTGCGTTAAACTCAAAATTGACATTTTTGGATTTACTTGTAGATCTCGATTGCTAAATTTCCGTCTCAAATATTCCAGGCACCACCTAATAGTAAAGTAAAATAAAACAAATACTAACGATGTGGAATATTTTTCTTACTCTGTTCATGAGTTTCAGCTGGAGCTAAAATAAGAAAACATAATTTCCATCTGGGTTCGATTTCCGTTCATGACATGATGAATCTTTATCTTGTCACTTTCGAGTAAAGGAGAGTTAGTCGGTCTCATACAGCGGTGGATGTTTTTTTTGCTTCCGGTAACTCGGATTTTTCGTCCCTCAGAAAAAGCAAACCAGATTCTGTACACACGTCTACAGCCATAAATATATATTTCCCCCAATGTCAGGCTCGGCGATAAGTGTCGCTCGCATCATTTAAATAGCGGCCCCTGCACCAAGCCGGATGATGCGAGGAAGAAGATCCAGGGCTTATGAAAAACTTCTAAGCCTTTACTAGAGCTTGGTGCGTCAATTCACAATAATTTTTGGCTGTTTTTTTTTTTTTTTTTTTAAGTTTGAGTCCTCCTGGTGATGGTTGTTGGGGGTCAAGAGATTTCTTGGAATTACAGTCGAAGCAAATAAAGATATGAAGATTTGAAATAGTGTATTATGTTTGAATTGCGTGTTTTCGTCCGGCTAGTTAGTTGGTAATTAAAACCTCGGGCTTCCAGGAGAAAAAAACCCTACCTCTGAAACCAGCAAACTCACTTTATTTTTGCGTCCTAGACGGGATTCCGACCCAGGCATCGTCAATACCGAATAATGCTAGACTCAGGGGTGGGGGAAGGTAGCGATCCTGAACTCAGAGGCGTAGGAACGCTTAGTACTGGAATAACTAACAACAGCGAGAGTGGTAGGATATTTTACAAGTCACTGTCACACTATAAAAGGCGCTTACCACGAATTTGCCAAACGCATTAAAAGCCTAGCTGTGCTGCTTCCTCAACTGAGTGAAAATGCCTTATTGTTATTCCAAAGACAGTTTACTTTCGTAAATTTTTCGTTCGCTTTCTGGTATACATGAAAAAGGGAAGGGGGGACTTTGTTGTGAGGCATTTGCAGGGTTATCATCAGCTTGCCTAACTAATCTGAATAATCACACATTTTATCCATTTAGAATGACCGAAAATAAATAACATTCAGTTATATGCATTATCATACAACATTAGATTAAATCAATTATGTCTGTCAACTGAACGCATTTATGAATATTTCAGAATATACAAAATAATGGATGAATCCTGTGTGTGTGTATTCTCCTCTGTTCAGTACTACCATATCGTGACACTACTAGCTATTTCAAACATGTGCATGTCCACACCAGAAGGAAAGCGAAATTTTGTGCAATTTTAGTAGTCCAAGAATGTCGTGCCAAGTAATATTTATTGGAAATGGCCTGTGTATACCAAGAGCAAGTTTTGTCAAGCCAAGCGATATACTGATAGCGTGTATGCTTCTCAAACGTACATGGTTTCGGCCGAGATGTTCAGATGTCGCAGTGAGATGCATTATGAAGATCTAATAACATCCCGACACACTGAATATTTGCATGCCACCATACGTATTTGTTGCATTCTGAATTTCTGCTTTACAATTTACAAAAAATTGTAATTCTAACGCCTATTCACACAACCTTGTTTATCAATACCTCAATCGCTAGAAGACTGGAGTTTTCTTATATATATGGACCATCTGCTGATAAACGGTAGTGTGACACTGGGAAAACAGCACTCTTTCCACTGGAGAATAAAGGAAACGCTGGATTTCGAATGATGTAACAAGATGTGTAACTCGTCATCTTTAGAATACACATTCATGTTCTGAAAATTTCATACAAATCCTATATGTCAAAAAAGCTAATCAAACAACTTTTCATTTACCTTTCTGTAAAACAATACTGCTACATCGATCCCGTTTGGTGATTTAGAAGTTAGTTGCTCAGAATTAAGAAAGCATGAAGGAGTCGGTTAATGTATAAAAAAAAATTTTTTTTTCCCGGAAATGATACAAAGGAACGATATCTATCAAACCTATTTCCCGAAGCGATATTTAGATTAGGAAATGTGTGGAAGAAATTATGTGTTATAACAATACATGTTGATAGCCGCGTAAAACTTTTTTTTTTTTTTTTCAAAAGGAAAAAAAAAAAAAACTGACCGAAGAAGAAAGAAATGAAAGATCGAAATCTGCTAGAGAAACAAATGAAAAAATATCCTGCTGCCGTAAATGTAAGTGAATAATACGCGAAATTTACAAGACAAAATGCAAGCCAGAGGAGAACAAGGATTAATCAAGAACTTTGAAATATTATGAAACACGAATCTGATACGACTTCCAATTTGCAAGATTATAAATAAAAGCTAAGGTTTTAAGTATTTCTGCTTTATTATTACCAGCAGTAAGCATTACATTTTTTTTTGTATTAAAATTTAAACCGAAAGAATAAGAAGTCAGACATGAATGGATAATACGAAAATCAAGATGATGCTTTTTAATTCTTATAAACGAAGAGTAAAATGTCAGCTGAGAAGAAAACTGGAAATGTAGAAAGTGGAAATTAAATACTTAAATAATGATATATCAAAAAAGATAGATATAATCTATAAAAATTTGGAAGGCAATGGACGTAGAGATAAAATTTAAATTTTGACCTTAACACAAAAGACTAGTACAGAAAACTAGATCAAGGCTTTCTCTTTATCTGGTTTTCAGATAAAGGATAAGGTAGTTATGAGCTTGCAGTATGGTTAGAGATAGACAGAGCTAAGCTAGTTTGAGAGTAAGCGCAGTCGATTTAATTTGCAAGAGGACGAGATTAGATTGTGTCTTTACGTTTATGGCATTTTGACTGCTACTTATTAGCTAGAGCGTGAGCACCGTAATTAATTTTCTTGGAAATCAACAATGACGGCCTGCTCAATATATGGAGTATGTTTTAATTGTATGGCATGTAAAGATATTGCAGCGATAGCATTTATTAATACTGCTAATTAATAAATATTAATATTAATATTTTATTAATATTAAATATAAAATAAAATATAAAGCTGGGGTCACTGCCCCTGACATTGGGAAGCAGCATTGTCAGTACTGACACAAGGTTGAAGCCAAATGATGACGGAAATGCTTGTGATCAGAGATTTGCAGATGGCAATATGATTATATTGTGTACGTCTGTAATACTGCGGAGCAGAAAGCAAACGGAGAAACTACTGCTCTACCTTATCTCCAGAACAACCACCATGGCGAGCAAACCCTTACAATTGGCCCCAAGTTCGCGGCGTCCCTTAAATGGGACAGGGGTGCGAAGAATCTCCGGGCTCAAAATGGTGTCCACTTTTAAAATTGCAACTTGGAATGTCAGAACTCTGTATGAAGCTGGCAAATTAAGAAATGCCACAAGAGAAATGAAGAGGCTGGGCATCCGGATTTTGGGAATTTGTGAGACAAGATGGCCAGGATCTGGAAAGTGTCAACAAGATAATACGACAATGTATTACTCTGGGAATGATGAGAACAAACATCGACATGGTGTAGCTGTAATAGTAGATGAAGAAATCAATAAATCAGTAATAAATTGGATTCCATTTTCTGAAAGGATAATGCTGTTACAACTTAAGGAAAACCCCGTTAACATAAATATCATCCAAGCTTATGCACCCACATCTGACAAAAGTGAAGAAGATGTTGAAGAGTTTTATGAACACCTAAAAGAGATTAAAAACCTAACAAAGAAACATGATATAAACAGTGATGGGTGACTTCAATGCAAAAGTGGGAAGAGGGAGTGATGGAGAAATTGTTGGCGAACATGGCTTAGGCACCAGAAACGACAGAGGAGATCGCCTAGTCCAGTTCTGCCAAGAAGAAGATCTAACAATAGCAAATACCTGGTTTAAACTTCCACCCAGAAGACTGTACACTTGGAAATCGCCTCAAGATAACCAACATAACATTGTCAGAAATCAAATTGATTATATACTGATAAATAAAATATTCCACAGTAGTATAAAGAGTGCAAAGACTTATCCTGGAGCAGATATCTCATCAGACCACAATCCCATAGTTGCAGAAGTACGTCTTAGATTAAAATCAGCTAAAAAATCACAAAAGAAAAAGAAAATTGATGTAGAAAAACTGAAAGACCTGAACATAAATAAAAGTGCCAAGACACAGCTTAACCTGCGATTACAACAGATTAACATAGAAGAAAATTAAAGTGTGGAATCTCTTTGGAATAGCTTAAAGAATGCCATCGTAACAACAACTATTGAAGAAGTAGGTTGTGTGAATAATATAAAACAACAGGAATGGATGACAGATGAGATTCTTTCTCTTACTGATACAAGAAGAATGTACAAAACCAAAGACCTTGCCAGGTATACAGAAACACATAACATCAAGAAAAAAAATAAAAGAAGCCAAGGAAAATTGGATAAAAAATTTATGTACTGAAATTGAACTGCTTCAGAAGAAACATGATAATTTCAATCTGTATAAGAAAATCAATGAAATTTCCGGAAAACGGAGGAAAAAGCAAATAGTGTCTCTAAGAGACGAAAATGGAAAAACAGTTCTAGAAGAAGAGAATAAAGCACAGATTTGGATAAAATATGTAACAGAACTTTTCAATGATACTAGACAGAAGCCTATAAATATATAAGATAACATTCAAGGACCAGCAATTATGAAATGCGAAATAGAGAATGCTATACGAACAAGTAAAACAGGAAAAGCCAGTGGACCAGATGGTGTGCAAACAGAATTTTTAAAATTAATAGAACCAGATAACATCAAACTTCTTGAAAAACTATTTAATGAAATATATGAAAGTGATGAATTTCCATCAGATTGGCTCAAATCTACATTTATCACTATCCCAAAGAAACCCAAAGCGAATTCCTGTGGTGACTTCCGACTTATTAGTCTAATGAGCCAAACATTAAAAATATTTTTGAAAGTAATTCAGAATCGCATTTATAGAAAAAGTGAAGAAACTCAAAGTGAAACACAATTCGGCTTTCGGAATGGTTTTGGTACTAGAGAGGCCCTTTTCTGTACCCAAATATTGATACAAAAATGCATAGAAAAACAGAAATCTGTCTTTGTGTTTCATAGATTTTGAAAAAGCATTCGACAAAGTCAGACACACTAACTTAATAGAAGTCCTTCAACAAATAAGGCTAGACGAACAAGACATAAGACTAATAACAAATCTGTATTGGAATCAGTCAGCTACCGTTCAATTAGACAACATTACCACCAGTGATATTAACATCAAAAGAGGAGTGAGACAAGGATGTGTGCTCTCACCACTCCTGTTCAACATATACGCAGAGGTAATCTTTAAAAAAGCATTGGAAGAATGTCCAGAGGGAATCACAATAAATGGAAACATTGTTAACAACCTACGATATGCAGATGACACCGTGCTAATTGCAGATAACATTATGGATCTCCAAAAACTCATTGACAGAGTATACATAGAAAGCCAAAGAATGGGAATAAATATAAACATCAACAAGACAAAATATATGATCATCAGCAAACATCCAACCTCAATGAAACTGACACTCAATGGGAAAAATATTGATCAAGTGTCAAGATATAAATACTTGGTTGTTGGCTGAATGAACGGTGGGATCCAGAAATAGATATAAAGACAAGGATTGAAGTTGCACGGCAGTCCTTCATGAAAATGAGAACACTATTCTGCAATAAAGACCTAAACATGGAAGTCAGATGCCGAATGCTGAAATGTTACGTGTGGTCTATTCTGCTCTATGGAGTTGAAACATGGACATTGAAGGCGACAACCATCAAGAAAATCGAAGCCTTTGAGATGTGGCTATACAAAAGAATGCTAAAGATATCATGGACAGAAAAAATTACCAATGAAGAGGTCTTAAAATCCATTGGTAAAGCTAAACATCTTGTACAAATAATCAAGAAACGAAAAACATCATATCTTGGCCACATCATGAGAAACAGCAAATACCAACTTCTACAAACTATTTTGGTAGGAAGAATTGATGGCAAAGGAACTAGAGGAAGAAAAAGAATATCATGGTTTGACAACATCAAGACGTGGACAGGGAAGAGCAGTGCACAACTGCTCAGATTAGCACAAGACCGCAGTTTGTTCGCCAAGATGGTCGCTGACCTTCGATAGAAGATAGCACAATAATAATAATAAGAAGAATAAAGTAAAATAAATATGCATTTATTTTACTTTATTTATATTCGTAAAATAAAACGGTAGTAAATGGAATGTAGATAGGTTTGGAAATATTGCAATATCGATAATATTCAATTAGAAATTATTTTAAACAACGAATGGCGAATCCGACATAAAACAGGTATTGCATCGGGACTGGCAGGTAACATATAACACATACCGTATATCACTATGGAATAACGTTTATGCCCAAGTAACATATCGCTCTGTGTTGTTTATGGGAATGGTTCAAACATTATCGTATGAATATTTGAAGATGTGTTTGATAACTTTGTAGATGTTATGAATATGGGAATTTTAAGATAGTATGAATAATTCATTTCTTCAGTGTGGGATGAAGGCACAAGATTTTTGGTTAACTGAATCTCAGCCTATTAGTCATTAAGAATACTGCTGGAACCAGATGATATTTATAAGGTGTGCGATTTCTTGGGTTGAAACAGAGGGAGGATGAGTATTTGTAGGCATTAATGAAGTGTTAATATTAAAGATTTTATATACGTATGATAAGAAAAAATAACGTAATTATCATTGAATTTGGGTCTGTGGTAACTTGATTAAAATAATGATCTGATTAAATTAAAAATATATAGTATTTTAATTTTCATATTCGATGGAAAAATGTAATCTGTGGCTCAAGGTATTCAAAGAGACGAACAGTGTGTACTCTATTCTCGTTACCAATACATAAGACATTCTTTATCCCATGCACGGTACAAAATGTATTACAGGTTTGCAAATAATTTTGAATGGGAGAAACACAAAAATAAGTGATTTGACCGCTGATACTTTGCCTCATGGGAAGAATGAAAATCTGTTGATAAATGATATTATATTCGAAAAAAAAAAAAATGCCAATATAACTATCTAAATTAGATAAAGAATATCTCAAGCGGGTTGGTTTGGTTCGTTCTACTACGTTTTGATCATTAATGAGGATGCCTAGGATTTTGGAAGCATCAATGTTTGAGTATAAAGAACCAAAGGAAGAGAATATTGTTAGGGGAAATGGCAATTCCTTTAAATATGCTTAAAAATTGTCAGTGTTTTTAATCATAAATGACGCATTTTCTGCAAATGGTTTTGTTAGCTGTGAGATAATTTTATATAATATGTCGTATAATTTCATATAAAACACAATAGCCCCTTTATCCAAAATTATCGCACAATTAATACAACCATTATCCAAAATGCAGCATATTTGGTTAAAAATGCTGAACATCTTTAGACACAGATTACAGTTCTCCAATCAACATGAAGATAAATCTAATTTTTTTTAAACTTAGCGCTAATCTGATCAGATCATATTAATGCTACCGTATAAATCTTAAAATATTGGTTATTACATTTATTATTATATAAAAATTAATATTAACAGTTCATTAATGAGTACAAATACTCATCCTTGTCCACCGCTTTAAACTTCGCCTTATATTTTCCGTTAAACGTGAAAGTATACTTTCTTAGCGATGGAAGTTTAGACCAGGAGATAGAGGATTTCACTGCCCAAACTTTTTTTTTTTTTTTAAAGTGTAACTAGTTTACTTTGGGATAGTGAGGTCCCTGAAGTGCAAATTTTTGATTAAGTTGCTTTTTTTTGTCCATTTTAACTTATGCAGCAGAGATTTTTTTTTTTTCTATTCGTGGCTCCCACCCACGAAAGCTTTGTGAACCTGTAGTAAATTGGTACCGTGGGTGGGTTAAGAATTTCTTTTTATTCAGTTTATATATTTATTTTTACCATGTCTAGAAACCTTGCTCTACAAACCAAACATGGAACTCTTTCAAGCCACTTCAGGCCTCCAACCAGCAGCGCAGTAGTCTCGTAATGGACGAGATCCTGCTTCAACTTAGATAATCAAAAACATCCATGTCCACGAAGGGATTCGAACCCGTAGCCTGTTGGTTGGAGGGCAGATATGCTAACCACTCATGGGAATGAAAGTTTTAACGACGATGTTGGCAAAAACAAGGAAAGATAGAATAAAAAAAAGTGGATATCAGGAATAATTTAGGACTAAAGTGTTGACGAAACGTCCAAACTACTTCTCTCGCTTGAAGTGGTTTGGACATCTAATGAGTATGAACTTAGAAAGAATACCAAAAAGAATGTATGAAATGAAATTCAAGGTGAACAGATTAACAGGAAGATTACGGAATAGGTGGAGAGACCAGAAAAGAGGAGATCCAGAAGAAAGAAACCTGAACTGATACAGTGCTCATGAAAAAAGGATTTAGGAGAGTGAAAAGAAATCGAGAGATCTGATCCTCCTGAAATGATAGTCACTGTTTGAACAGTTATTGCTAAAGAAAAAAGACTTATCACTCCTTACTACGCCGATGTATTTATGCTAAGTTTACTATTTTATCAACTACAATGCGAGTTCTATTATAATGAATGACTTCCGAGATTACATTTTATGACACAGCAGGATATGGCGAACCTAACTATTGTATTTTTTTTTTCAGACTTATTTTTCATTCCAACTGGCGAATACAGAAATATAGTCTAGACAATAATACACAGGCAAATTCAATAATAACAAAACATCCTCTCTTGAGTTACACTAATTCTGACCTTAGATTGTGTTTTAGTGTGGGAGCGCAATTAGGAAACAAGGAGAAAATGATCACACGGGGTATGTTTGCTGAGTAGAGAATTGCGTGTGGATATCTCATCTGCACTGGAGATTAAATCCGTCCCAATTTGTTTGTTTTTATCTGGAATACTTGCAAACTGGATCGAGATAAAAATAGCATTACATTCCGTGCTAATAATGTACACCTGTACTCGCAGTTTTTTAAGTTCGTTTTATTACTCTTCTCCAGAAGCTCTTCTTGTAGGAGTGTGCCGTACTAGAGTAACAGCATTAAAGAATAACAATTTGGAAAAACGGTTTACAATTATGTCAACGAGAATTATCCCTCGTGATCAGAATTTTGCGAAGAATTCTTGTTTTTCAAAATACAGTATGAGGAAGTGACAATTTCTAATTAATGAAATAACGCTAACCGCCTACTGTGAGACATTTTTCTCGCAGTAGGCGGGAAAAATGCATTTATGCAATTTTCATTCCCTCCTCCCGCTAAAAAGTAGCCTAATACAAAACGAGTGTTTTCGTCATTGTTATATATATATTTCGACGAGATACATTCACTTATTTTTTATTTCAAGTTGATTCCAAGTTTTGCAGGGAATAGAATAAAATTAGTGCAGGTTTCATGTTGATGGATCCATAAAAAAGATTACGTGCTATGTGCCAATTAGCTTAAAAATTGTCCATACTCTATATCCTGCATTAAATCATACACTGCACCTCAAAACATACTATGTCACTTATGAAGACCTGTTAATGTCAGCAGGTCGGAATCATTCCTTTCAATATTACAAATTAAAAAATAATTAAAATGGTTTAAAAATAAATAAAAGGAATAATCATATTTAAGATTACGCCGCAGCAATTAAGGATAAGAGATGAATGGATGTCTTGAAATTGCGTTCTCTGGGCAAGCAGCCCAGAGAACGCAATCTTATACGGGAGACGGAGCCCATTATTTTTACCATTTTAAGAGGCAACGACATGAAATTAATAAATGTAAACTTAGAAATGAACTGCCTTTAAAATACGAACGCGTTACCTTTCGAGGCGAAGTGGTGGGGGAGGGGGATTTTTTGGTTCGCTGTTTTTGGTAATAAATGTTCGTACTGAAATGTCTAGAACAGAAACAGACGGTATTATTATCAGTTACTAAGAACGAGTTGTCTAACTCGTGTTAATGAATAAACATAAAACAAGTTATGCTAAAGTTGTTTTATGGCAGCAGTCAAAAAAACCATATCGCAAGTAACGTCAAAGATCGTTTTTCTCTTAAGATCGTAATGAATAGTACTTTATATTTTAATACTTTGCATATATACCTAAAATAAGTTACCTAGAGCCAAAAATATAGCAAGGTCGCTTAAGTTCTAGCCCCACAATAATGCTGCTTGCGTAAGTTTGTACCTGTGCATAATATTGAGATATAATATCGGAAATGCATATCCAGTAACATATAAATCAGGTTGAGAAGTGGCTTGTAAGATATGTTACCTATATAAATAAGTGGAAATCCCAGGGATACGTGTATTTGTATAGGACGTCATGAATTACCACAGAACTGAATATCAGATCTCTTACATATCGCAGATAAGTAAGAGATAAGTAAAAAAAGATCACTCCGTTAAAACAAATAATCCACATCATCGATTGCCTGAGCCAGGGTGCGCAGAACCTACATCGTGAAGCAATGGAAATCGGCACTCTGAAGCGATTTCACAAGACACGCTATACTCTCTTTCAGCTCTCCATATACAATATTCCAAAGAAACTGGGATATGGAGAATAAAATACTTTACAATCATGATGTTTGGAGGTGAAGTCTTAATGATGTATTGTTTGTATGGTAACGATTAGGTCCACTCGTCGAAGAGTAAGGAATAATAAAATTTAGGATACATACTGATGTCTAAGTCAGGTATACAAGTCCTAAACTGTAGACATTTTATGGCATTGGCTCTCTTATAATTTTCAATACAATAATGCTCCATGACATAGTAATTATTATGAACACGTGGGTTCAAGAATCCAATCGGCATATTGTAAGAACAGAGGCCAAACCTGAATCTGACAAAAGTTCTGTGAGAAGATGAATTGGAAACACAGAAGAGGTGCACGCCCAAGACTGCCCTTTTCATTACTGTGGCTTACTAACATTATAATGAAGTATAGAATACGACCAAGTTTCCCAGACGTAAATTATTAATTTCTGTCAAGACAACCCTATTGTACCAAAAAAGTACTTCCGAATCTGGATGGATACTATACTTCGACACTGCCATGCTTTGTAGAGGTTTACAGAAATGGACCTGCTCACTTTTTTTTTGCAAAAAATGAGCAGGGATCAAGACGTATTCGTGAAAAATATTCAATTACACCAATATGGCCAAAGTATGAAAAAAAAGAAAAGAAAATGGTGTATTCAAGTGTGCAAGAAGCAGTTGTAAAACTCGATTGTAGCTTAAAAATATCAAAGCGCTTTACATCGATTTTTTACATAGGTCAAGTCTCATGAGAACTGTAAATAACCTTGTTTGTTTCTATGTATATATTTTGCTAAATATTAATGTAGTTAACCCTATGGGAAGTGACTATATTTATTGTTGTAACGTCAAAAATAAAGGCAATGCTTTGCCATCGGAATTTTGTATATAGCTATGTGTAAGAGCACGGGAAAGTTGTTTACTAGTTTTGTGTATGAGAAAGTTGCTTACAAGCTCTGAGCATAACATCTTTAAAGTTAGTATCTAAGAGTGTCGTTAGGTTTATAGACGTTTCCGCTGGCCGAAAAGACGTGGAATGTATCAAAGAGGTAAGCTAGTTTTAGACAAGTTTTCGATGCCCGGCAAAATACGATCAAAAGAATGCACGGAGGAGAAAAAAGAAGATGAAAGAGTCATGCCGAATTCTTCGGGGGTTAGTGCAAGGTCCTGCGATCGCAAAATAAAAGAGGACCGAGCCGAGCATAAAGGGCTTCCAGTCGTCAGCAGAGTCGTCAGAAGTTGGAACCAGAGTGGAGGCGAGCTGCAGACCATAAGCGGAGTCTGAACCAGAGCAATGGCGGCAGTGAACGAGTAGAAACAAGGCCCCAGTTACAAAGAGAGTCCAGGTCCAGTTGCCGACAGAGGAGAGCCGAGATCCAAGTGCGAAGCAAAGGAGAAGCGCTGTTACCGAAAAGAGCCACAGCCAGTCGGCAGCAGTTAGAAGCAGTCATTGGCAACTAGTAGCAGAAGTAGCGGTAATTAGAAGCAGAAGTTCCCGAAGTAAGGATACAGAGGAGAATTTTCCTGTATGCTGAAACCTCTTCTATGTGCTTCGAGTACAGCAGATTGCAGTCCAAAAGCCCGCTAATATTCCGACGTGATATTGCTGTAGCAAGATACTTCTGAAGGAAGCCTAAAACTCGAGATGAAAGAAAGGCCATAACACTTGAGTAAAAGACTCTTGATTGAATGTGTGATACAGAGCCTCTGTAAGTTATATCCTTTTGTATTAATTAATTGAAAGAAAACACGTATTAACCACAGTGAAAATTATTTAATGTAAATATTTCATCCTAAGTATCTTAGGACATCATCAGTACAGTAGTTTAAACAATAACAGGAATAACATACAGTTAGGGCGCACGATTACAATAGAATCTCATTAAACGTGCATAACGTGTTACAGAAGTAAAAAAAAAAAAAAAACTAATAATTATTTTACACAACTTTGTATGACAATTTCCCATACTTTAGGAATAATAAGAACGTCATTGCGGTTTAAATTTGGTCTGTGTAGTAGGGCTTCAGAACTTTCTTTATATAAACGTTCATGTTTATATAAAGATCTATGGAAAAGTTTAGACTTTTCCCAATGGATTCTATAGCTTGGATTTCAATTCCGTGTTGAGAGAGGCCAGATTTTTGCGGTTTAAAAAGACGAATGTAGTCTTGATGTTCCGAGATGCGTTTCTGAACAGACCTACCTGTCTGTCCAAAGTAAGACAATTTGCATGAGCATGGAATCTCATAAACGCCAGGTAACATCAAAGGTGAGAGTTTGTCCTTAGGAGAAGGTAAAAAGTTGTAAATTTGGTTGATAGATTTGCAAGTCGTGGCAAAATTGTATTTCTTCATAATTTTAGAAAGGCGTTCGGAGATGCCTTTGACAATCAACTGTCAAAAACTGATTTGTTAATCAGCTTCGACATTGTCTCCCTCTTCACGAACATTCCCCATAAAGAAACAATAGAATTACTAACTCAAAAATTTCCGTCTGATATAGTTGAATTATTCAAGTTTGTTATTGCATCAGGTTACTTCATCACCTGGAAAGGTCAAATTTACAGGCAAGGAGATCCCATTGCCACCAAACCTAGAAAACTTGTTTCTAGAACACCTTGAGAAAAAAATATTCACTTTTGAGCCCAAACCAAAAATTTGGTTAAGAAATGTCGACGACGTATTTGCAGTCTGGGATCATCCCGAACATGAATTACAACTGTTTCTAGATAAAATTAACCTTATTCATCATCGCATCAACTTTACGTTAGAAAAAGAATCTCCACAAGGTATATCTCCTTTTTAGATTTACACATTCAAAGAAAAGAAGACTGTTCCATCGCCACGTCTGTCTTTCGCAAGCCTACATTCTCAGGTCGCTACATTCACAATTCTTCCGCTCATCATCCATCTCAGAAATCTGGCATTATTAAATCATTAGTTTCCAGAGCACACAAATTCTGCTCCTCTGAAGAATCTCTATACCAAGAATTAGAAGTAATTAAAAATACAGCCTTCCTAAATGGATATAATCCTAAAACAACTCAAAAAATCAGTCACTTTCCCACACATCAAACCAGACAAGAAGTCCATAGGATTCCTATACCTTAGGTCAAAGGCATCTCCGACCGTCTTTCTAAAATTATGAAGAAATACAATTTTTTCACTACTTACAAACCTATCAACCAAATTTACAACTTGTTACCTTCTCCTAAGGACAAACTCTCACCTTTGATGTTACCTGGCGTTTATGAGATTCCATGCTCATGCAAATTGTCTTACTTTGGACAGACAGGTAGGTCTGTTCAGAAATGCATCTCGGAACATCAAGACCACATTCGTCTTTTTAAACCGCAGAAATCTGGCATCTCTAAACACGGAATTGAAAATCCAACCCATAGGATCCATTGGGAAAAGTCTAAACTTTTACATAGATCTTTATATAAACATGAACGTTTATATAAAGAAAGTTCTAAAGATACTACACAGACCAATTTTAAACCGCAACGACGTTCTTACTATTCCTAAAGTATGGGAAATTGTCATACAAAATTGTGTAAAATAATTATTAGTTTTTTTTTTTTTTTTTTTTTACTTCTGTAACACGTTACGCACGTTTAATGAGATTCTATTGTAATCATGCGCCCTAACTGGATGTTATTCCTATTATTGTTTAAACTACTGTACTGATGATGTCCTAAGATACTTAGGATGAAATATTTACATTAAATAATTTTCACTGTGGTTAATACGCGTGTTTTCTTTTAATTATGATCTCACCACAGGTTTCGTTATTTAAAAAAAAAAAAATCCTTTTGTATATTTTCTCTTATAATCTAGGAGATATGATGTAGATGGACTGTTAAGAATTAGTTTAATAGTAATAAGAAGTGTCCATAAGAGAGTCAAATTGGCATGTTAGAAGTTGATATCAAATTTGAAAAATAACTTAACAGAGTTAGCTAACCTCTTTGCTAGTAAACTAGAAGTTTAATAAGTTGAATTTGTTACAGAGAGTAAACGAGTTTTTGAGTTAAAGAGATTTAGTGTTGAAGTAAAAGGGTTCTAATTTATGCTAAAGATTTTTTTAGATGGATAGAAAAGGCATTCTCCCTATTGTTTGATTCATGTTATTTCATATTAATGTAAATAAATGTGTTTTAATTATTTGTTAAAAGAGTGCCGTCTGATCCTTCATTTTACAACTGCACTGTTTCTAAAAATAATCGGACTTGTGAGCGGGAAACATTTAAGGCAATAAAAGCGCAGTTTAGTTAGTTACGAACCACGACTGTTATTGTAAACTTTGTCGAAGGAAATTTCACTAGTTCTTAAAGAGGGAGATCTACCGGACGTTTTATTTAATCTTGTGCCGAATAATTGATATATTGGATGGCGTAGTCTTACAAATACATTTTCCAGTGTTCAGAGGCATATGACTAATAAATACGGAAGATGGATAAACATAGTACGCAGTAGAATAAGTAAGGAAGGTTACGAGAGAAAAAGCGCGCACTGCTAATTAGTAATAAAGAATAAAAGAAGATATTACAATAACGCAGCAGACAGCATTCGTTTACACAGTAATATAATATCGAGCGGATTAATGAATTTTTGTGACCTACGACTTTGTAATTTTATTTGCATTTTAAAATGAAAAAAAATGCAATTAGTCAGATCAAACAATGATAATTTAAGGAAAGAATATTTAAATCTTAATTGTGTATTCTTCCCCAGCTCCGTTTTGTTTTTAAAGGTGTGCATTAATGCTACTCGCTTCTCACAAGCTTTTGGAGGGACGTAAACACAGCACGAAGATCATCACTTTCTTCAAACGGCACATGTATAATCCCCTCCCCCCAAAAAAATGACCTACACAAGACTTCCTGAGCTCTTGATGCGTCCAAAGAGAGAGGGAAAGAGAAAAACGTAACAGCGGTTGAGTAACACTGCACCATTACATCTAGAACAGACGAATAGCTCTTGTTGAAAGCGTATCCACTTCCAGTAAATCAGTAACGAACAAAATAGCTCACCATCCACCGCAAACTATTTAAATTCAAATGTCCATCCGATGCTAAATGGAGAAGCAATATCATGTAACACAGTCGAAAACAGCATTCCTAACTACGGATCCAGCTTTCTCTCCCCCCAGCGCCTTTTTTTTCTGCGAAGAACTCCATGCTTGCCTGCGTTTAACTCATTTTACATTATGCGAGTCTCACACGCTACCAGCTCCACACGCAAACCAGCCGAAGTAGATCACTTAGGCTACTATTTAGAAAGCCTACAGATACAAATCTGTATCATGTTTCTTTGGAGATTACAGTACTGTTTGACTCCCATAAGTGCTTCAATAACAAGATCGGTATTCGAAGGTGGCTCTTTAAGTATGATGGGCAATGAAAGGTAATTTTCGTAATGGATGCGAATAACAAAGGCATTACCAAAATAAAAACCTCGCAACAAGAATATTTATTAAAAAGTTCAAATTCAAAATATACGGAGTACAATATAAGCCGATTTATATTTCACCGTATAATTATCACTGAATATCTCAGTGCTCATATAGGAGGATGAAATAGATTTTTTTCATAAGTTGTTGGATTAGAATTATTGCCAAACAAACTAAGATTATGAGGTTAGCTTGGTGAACGTATTATGCACGAAGGTTGAAAACTATTGGCCAATAAGATTTGTTTTCGGAAGAGCATGCAGACGGAAGTAGCCTGCAGTTATACTGCACGGTTACATTTCTAAACAACCATATCACCGTGAGATTAAACCCATAGCCTGTTGTTGGTTGGAGAATGGGCATGTTATTTGTGAAACCCTTGGTGGAAGACGATTTTCGTAGCTTAGTATGAGACCAGAAGCGACATGAAAAAATACCGTGTCTAGAGTTCCAGGTTATAATCTTTAGCTCTTCCATGATACTAATGTACTTCAGGCTTATGTCTTTTGGGTGTGATTCACATTATTTATTCGTACGGTGTTTCCCCTTTAGAAATGAGAACTCCTAATGAGGGATTAAGTATATATATATATATTTTATGACTGTAAATTCGTGTGTTCACAGGGCCAGTTTGCCTGTTCTGAGGAACGAAAAACCGGAGTTTCTGGTTGAAAAAACACTACCTCCGTATAGACTGGCTAACTCACCTTTAGTCGAAAGAGACCAGATAAAGGTTCCTCATGTCATAGACGGGAATCGAACCAGGTTTTCCAACCAAAGAGCTTCATCTATACCGACTGAGGCTATAGGATTCACATTAAGAAAACTGAACAGGTATTCCATTTAGGTGAAGGTATTGATGTTTGCAAACATAAAACGTGAATATCTCATGATGAATGAAATGAAGTAATTTTATAAGTCAGAAGATGCGAATAGCATCATGAAGCATTCTTGAGGGGGAGGGGGGGAAATGACAAATTTGAAAAAATCGCGCAAGAGTTAAGCAAGAATATTCTTATGTTAATCGTTCTTTCTACTAAGAATATTCTTTGAAATATTTTTAGGATTGAAAATTAATACACTGCACTAATGTCTGTTCTTTGAGTAACAGCTATAAAGAAACTGCTTCTCAAATAGATAATCTGATGTCTAAAAACAAACTTGTGGCATTAGCTTCAGTGCACTTTGGTCCGTATTGGGAACATGTTATCCAGATGATCAGTCATTTTGTTGAACATATGAGACAAACATTTAATTCATTTAATCGAAATTCCAAATTAAAGCACACAAGGAGATCATTAATTTGTGTAAACAATCGTGTCTTGTAGAACACCATACCATATACAAATTCGTTTTGCTTCTCTGAATAAAAAAAATTTAAAACTGCCTCAATAAATCAACAACTGAGATACATTGATCACTAGCCGGACGCTTCGTGAGACTTTCGTCACACGCGAGACAAGCATAGCGTGTTCGATAAGTTACACAGAACACATTAACCCATGAAATATCGACTTCAAGATTGCAGACAAACTTTTACAGATATCAGCTAACATTGCGTATTGTGCCCATGTGTATCGAAGTGAATAATGTGAAAATAATATTCAAAAATATTGAAGAATTGTATCCAAATATGTACTCAAATTCTTTGGAGATCTCTCCAGAAAAATATCAACTTCAAAAATGGTTTTTTTTTGTTGTTGTTTTGTTTTATACTTGGACAATCCTAAGCCTTAACGTTTGCATACATTACCATGGTTGGGCTAAGAAGCAGATAATCCGATAAGCTTCCTTCAGAAATTAAACAGCGTACTATTTCAAGCAACTTCAAACATCCAATTAGCAGTGTTAGAATTTCCTATGGAAAATTTTCATAGAAATAAGTTAGGCTTGGAAAATATAGCGATTATGATAGCCACCTACCATAAACTGGAATTAAAAACAAATATTCGACTTTAAAAAAATAATAATCAGCAATGTTGATTAAGAAACCAAAATTTCAATAATTATTAGTTCACCTTTTCCTCGTACGACATCACCTGCCTTTTATAAATCATTTTAACGCTGACACCGACAGTGGACACTTAGTTTCTCAACTGCAATACTTTACTTGAAAAGAGTTAATTATAGAATTGGCAACGAAAAATTATTGGGTTGCAACAACCAAATACTTACAGAAGTCAGAAAAGCAGCGATGCACAAAATGAAAGCTTTCAGTTTAAATTGACACGTTGTCCACTAACAAGCGCATGGCTAACAATATATGTTGTTTAGGAGCACTTGCCAGAAAATGCAGAATAAATTTCAAATTAATATGAAATGTCACCGAGGAGAAATGCAATTTAGAACAAGACAAAGTTTCGTAATATATAGAAAGAACCATCACAAGCGGCCATTTCATCAACATCTTTTACATATTTTCATCCAATAAAGGTTTCCAACATACCATATAGTAGTATTGTAAGTGGCGCGTAGAACGAAAATTTTCTCTTCCCCCCTCCCCCTTAATTATAACCATTGGAAGATTTTCCAAAAGATGGAAAATGACTTAACAGTTATAAGTTAGAGATCAGCTGTTGTATGTTTAATATATCAATTTTGCAGTATATATATAGCAATTTTTAATAGAGCAATTTCATTCAGAGCAGCAAACAGGATTCATTTCGACTGTTGAGTTAACTCATTTCATTTGCTGAGTAACAGCTCTTAATGTTACTCGCCGGTTTCAAGTAATTGCGTATGGCATGGCAATGCGATCGGAATATTATTATGTGACACCTCCAAGAACCCATCATACCGCCACACAACCCAGTTACCACTATTTAATCTTCCATGAACACACAACGCAATCTACCACTGACAGAAGGATTTTGTATGTGTGGATAGGTGGGAAGGTGGCAACTGAGGTAAATTGCGATTTACGCTGTATGAAACCCTATGCCACCGTATGAGATCGGCTAACTAACCTGGAATTCAGCGAGAACTTAATCGCATATCTATGAGGTGGTAGAGTTTAGTGAACATTTTATACAATATAAAGCAGTTATCTTCACCTAAATCATTGTACAATACTTTGTTACATAATTACTAACATTCGGGAATGTTTCTTAAATTTTAATTTTTTTTAAATGTCAAATTTTTTTCAGGAAATTAATCAGTACAAACGCAGACTTATTCTCTTAGTTCAAGTTTATAAACAAGTTGCAATGGTAGCCGAATTCCATTTATCCACATTTCAACAACAAAAAAAATGTTTTAGAGAAAAAAATATTCGTTCAGGTAGCGAATACAGGCACTAATAACACGTTCTGCCAACGACACTCAAATTGCTGTTATAAAAAATCTCACTGAATGATTGCATTCCCCTTCTCTTAAATGTCATTTGATGTAGAAATACAAATCTGGATAAATCAAATACTTTTGACTTTAATATTAATCAATGAATCCTATCTTTTGCATGACACTGAGTTACGTAATTACAGATCTAGAGCAAACAAAGGGAATAGAATTATTTTTCCATACTGTAAGAAGGGCGATTTAATATTTTTCCCCACAATGATTGATTTTAATGAGAGAATTTTTTTTTTTTTTTTTTTTTTAGTACGTACGTTAAACACTGGGCCATTGGACGGCAAATTACACGTCTATTACTGAGTCAATTTTTAGTTCTTCATTTATCATTTAATTAATTATTTATTTTTTTTTTTTGTTACGGAGTGTATAACCTGCTGCCCTTCATTTCAAAGAATGATTTTTTCCTATTCATTTGTTTGACATTCAGCAGTTTTTGATCCCTATTTCACTTGGAGTATGAAGTTCTGGTAACATCTTCAAACTCTTATTTTTGTATGCATTTGAACTTGGTTACGTTTTGTCCGGACTTTTGGAAATTGGTGGGCAGTGGGTCTTTCACCTAGTCATCTTCGACAGTTGAATTCATGACTACCGATAATTTATACGGGTGACAGGAGTATGCATTAGGAACACGAAATGGCGGCACTGTCAAACTAGAATACTTGTTTGAAATAACACGAGTTCGATTTTTTTGGAGTTATGGGATTAAAACACGAGTTTCCGAGACAAAAATCCTTACTTTCCTATGTAAAGCATCTACTAATTCTAGAATAGGCTACAGCTGGCAAATGACTGAGATTTACTAACCCTGAAGAATTGTCCAGTTAGTAAATTCAATTTTTGTTGGCAACTAGAATCAAATCCTTTTTTCCCCCTGGAAATCTAGCGTAATGGACAGTAAGCATTACCGCAACAACATAGGCACTAAACATACTATATATTTATCTCACACACGAGAGGTACAAGAACCTATACACATCAGTTCTGTGTGAGAGGTGTAGATAAGGATTGAAAAAGAAATCATCGATATTTTTTCTTTGAGCTAGAGGTTGAAATTTTCGGGAAACATCATAGGAAGGCTGTTCCAGAGGACAGAGGTAGGTGGAATATATGATGAAGCAAAGTAGGTTCGATCAGTCTGCAGCTATACTGAAAAGGGATGTTGGCTACTGCTGCTCTCGTTTTAACAGGTCCAACTACAAGTATAATGTTTGCCAATTCACTGGAGCAGTGACTGATCATGGAAGTACTTGTAGAAGAAGCACAGAGCTGAAACATTGCATCTGTGTGACAGACTGTAACGAGCCTATGAGAGAGAGGTCTTCTATGAGCTGAACTGCTCTCCTGTAGACAGCAATTTTTGGGAAGTTTTAGATGCCACTCCAAATGTGTGAACAGTATTCTAAAGTTGGGCAGATTCGGGATTTATTTTCTGGAGCAGAAAAGAATGCCTAATTTTTTTTTATTTTTAGCAAGTTATTGATGTGATGTGCCAGGAAGGATAGAAGATAACTGTTAGCCCAAGGAGAGAGCTGATTCTGTCTGTTCTGATGATGTATTACTGAGGATAAACAAGGGATCCCTTTTGCGAGAGAAAACTCAGAATTGAGTTTTGGCAGCATTGAAAGTGACCTGGTTATACCACTAAAGGACGATATGGAGATCAGTATCTGAGCACTGACTGCAGATGATCTTGATGGTAGGGGATGTTATTCATCTTACTCCTTTGACATGATTTTTCAAAGGAGTAAATGAATGGAGTGTAGTATGGTTCGGCAAAGCTGTGGACTTGTGGTGATTAAGAGTATGTTACTTATGTATAAGGGTAAGAGAGGACAGAGGTGATCCTGAGCACTTCTGCACTGATACAAAATCTCGAAGAGAGCGTGCCGTCCACTATGACACGCAGTGATCGACGAAAGAAAAGTTGGCTATCCAGTTACAGAGGGTGGCAGGTAGACCAAAGGAAAGCAGGTCTCGATACCAAAGACGAAAGTCCTGCCAATGGCAAGGGCGACAGCACACGTTTCTCCAAACTTTTCATGGCACGTGTCCAGAGGTGAGTGACGTAGGCTAAGATATCAGTCGAGATATATCTTAGATGAAGTAATCTCCATCTAAGGGATCAGGTTGTTGAATAATCGGAATTTCTTTTTTTTCTTTAGGTTTTACGAAAAAGATACTCGAGGAAGATGGAACATCAGAGACCGGAGATGCAGAAAAAAGGATTGGTCATCGCATGGCCTATGCTGCTCTAGTTCTATCAGATTTGTTTCGCCGAAAAGAAGCGGAAGATACCATATAACAACAAAGAAGTGAACCTTACGCGATACAGGTTGAAGAATGACAATCACTTGGTTGGAAGACTACTGGTTTAGTCCCATCAGGGATGGGAGGAACATTTTACAGGATATTTTCAACCAAGGCTGAATTAGCTAGTCTTTTTTTCCCCCAGAAAAGTCGTGTTTTTCCTCCCGCGAGACAAGCTGGCCATGAGCAGAAATAATTCAACATCATAGAAAATTTCTGGACCATTAAGAATGAAGACTCCGCATTGTCCTTTAAGTGCTAACATATTTGTTTTTAACATGCGTGTTGGTTTTAAAATCACTTATGGTGCAAAATTTACATCCAAATGTGTGTATATATACACACTACTGTATGTAAACATCCGACTGATAAAGTTCATGATTTTTAAATGCATATAAATAAATGCAAAAAAATGCAATGTGTTCAAACAGCAAATAAAAATCTTATTTAGTGATCAAAGGTAAATTCGGGAAGGAAAGAGCTTTATGAATGATCATAATGATCATTTATTAAGGTCATGATGGTACAAACGATCTTTAGGAGGTATGTGGCACGTTTACATTTCTCACAGAATTTTCGCACAAGTGCACGTAGTCTATTTTATAATTAATTTTGCAATAACTAAAAAATTTAAAGGAAGTTTCTAAATAAATGTCTGGGCATGCATCGATGGACCTCCGTTAGGACAGCGCCTAGTTGACGGCAAGATCGTGTTCCAACCGCCTGGTTCAAAATTACTTGCATTAAAAGTTTAAATTCAAGTAGTTCGAATCACGCAGTCGGTAAATTTTGGAAACTTCCGTATCTTAAATTATGACGGTGCTCAGCAATTGTTCCACTACCCATGTGTGCATCTACACGCGTTTAATCATGTTTGTATTTAATAATTAAAAATATTGTTTCACATGTTTATAATTAATAATGTTGTATACCCCTTGAGGATACATATCAGAAAATTGGCGATGCTCATAATTTATTAAAATACAAATGGTAAATAATAAATAACTTTACAATTATTCGTGTTTGAATGAAATATTTATGAATTCTCTCAATTTTTGTTTGCTACGGTAAAAGTTTGGGAAACTGTGTTCTAAGTAAAATATTACAAATTTAATCCTTCGATTTTCTTTGAATTTATGTAATCCTTTTATTAAAACTAAATTGCAAAATATAAAAATGACTTGGCTCTATTTTATCATAATTTTTGTCCATAGTTTAGTCTCGAGTACTTCTTTTTCAAATGACAGTTAAAAGTTTTTTTTTTTTTTTTTTTTTTTTTTTTTTTAACAGTACAGTATTTACTTTTGTTAGTGGGGGAGAGAAATTGCCATTGAAAGTTCTCAAACTAATGAAAGCTAAATGGTAAAAATATTATTTTTTTCCATTAGTTCTAATAAATTAACATACATATGTTTAAAGATCTTATCCATATTTTGAGGTTGTAAAGCACTCGACGTCTTTAAACTATATTAAATTTAATAATAATCTAAAATTTAATAATAAAACTATCTTCTTTTAACTGTATTTAATAATATAATTATTACATGTAATACTACTGATACAGATTTTGCGATCTGTATCAGTAGTATTATAAAATATTAGTAGTATTACTAATACAAATCAGTAGTAATCTCTATTACTGCTAATTAAAAATTTCATACTGTGTTAAAAGTATGAAATACAAATATGTAAATTATGATTCTAAACTTAATTTACATATAAAATTATAACACATTTTAAAGTCCGAAAAATCCCCTCAAACTTTCTACAATGATTTTTAACAACGTTAATTTTAAAACCACTTATACAAAAAGAATTACTGCTTGCTACGAAATAACCAAAACGTCAAAAGATCTTAATGACGCAGAACACAGTACAAGGCTCCTCTTACGAAAAAATATTTGTTGGAATGGCTTTCTGAATTTTAGTTCAAAGTATTATGGATATCAATATAAGTTTAGTTTTTTTAGCGCGCTAAAATATGATTTTCTGAATAATAAGAAAGAAATAAAGATAATATAACAGCACCTATAAATCTTTTATATATACAAAATGATCAAATCTACCACTAGAAAACACTTTCCTTCCGAAAGCGAATCAAACCTGAGAAACTATTATCCACAACATTATAGTAAGACGTGATTAAAGTACAAATGAAGTCTATGTGTACGCGTGCACACAACGAAATAATGATCTTTCCGACATTACGGAAACTTGATAACACTAGTTACAGAAAATAATTATCCTGTGTTCTTTTCCTTTTGACTAGATGGACTTTCATTAAAGCTAAGAAAAGAAGCAAATGCGCATTTGCCTTAACAATCAAGCAAGGCGGGGTCTTTGCATTAGCTCCCTGTTCAATTAATATTAAGTATGAGTTTTTGAGTGCACAGCTTTAGCCATCTTTTTCTTGATAATTGGAAAGTCGGAACACGATAATAAATTCTTGTATATTACTGTTTTTCCATCACTTACGTTAAAATACTTTTTGCATTCATCGATGTTATGAATATATGTAAGGAGGACATTCAATGCAATCGTATATTTTAATCTTAAATTATTGGCACAATGCAAATCGAAAATAGCTAAAAATTCCATTTTTTTATTTTTTAACATAAAACTTTCACCTTTTCTTAAAGGAAAATACTTTTTTGGAGTTAAGTGCGATATAACAAAAAACCCTATTTTTGCAAAGCTCCGATTTGATAAGTACTATTAGAAATTTTTAAAAAAAAATGGTCTTATTATAATATCTATTGTACACACAAGTATTCCCCCACCCCACACACACACACTGAATGTGAGACTGGAAACATTGCGTACAAAATGTTTCTGAAACCGTTCAGAAACATGACACATGAGCGGTTTAAGAAAGAAAAGTAGTTAATCTTTAGAGCAGTGGTCGGCAACCTTTTTAATATGAAGGGCGAAATACTGCGGGCGCTGCGTTGCCGACTCTTCCTGATTTAAATAATTAAACTTAAAATCACAATTGGCATGAATGGTTTTGAAATGTCTATTATTTTTTAGAAATAGCCACACCATTATTGCATAATAAACAAATACATTTGCCATTATGATTGATAAAGCAAGGCGCTAGCATCTCATCTGACAGATACATGCTAATTGTCAACATGAATATTCTTTTTGTATTCATTTTTATTGTATTTGATATTCATATGTGACAAAAATATGTTGTAAAAGCGAGATAAATAAAATAATGTTAAAGTTTGAAATCTCATTTTTCTTAAAAAAAAACTAATCATAGAATTTCTAAGCCTGAAATGAGAGAAAAAATGCCTGTGTCATGACCCATCAGTAATTTTCAAATTTTATATTGCGCTCTTCATATTAAAAAAAGTTGCTGACCTCTGCAAGATGTGCTTTACATTTATGGAAAATACTAAGGAAAGAGGTCTGGAGCTTGCTCCACCTTTACTACGAATTGCCCACAAGTCACTGTGCTTGCATCCGCCGAAAATTTTAGTTTCTATATATTCGGCACGAAACTCTTGTAGTTTCTATATTCGGTTATGAAATAATGTTGGATTCAATATTCATTTAATTTGTACCATCATGTATTATATTTGCAGTGTTTTTTTCTTTATGTTTCCTTGCATTTTAGCACATACTAGTAATGAATGTATCTCTCAGATATACTGCGATCTACGTTGCAAAATTACCATTGCGAGCTCCAAAGCAGTTTACAATAATTTCTGTGGGAGCACTAAAAATGCATTGCGGGCGCCATGGCGCCCGCGGGCACTGCGTTGCCGACCTCTGCTTTTAGAGGTAGATATAATGAATGAGTAAGAAGTTTTGAAGCAGGTTCAGTGGTATGCATTTGGACTGAATGAATGTTGAACGTCTAAGTATGCTTTTATAGCCGTAAAAAAAACTAATAAGGTGCCATGTAACAGCGTACATAGTAGCAGCTGTAGGCAAGGTAGAAAGAGGCCGCCAAAACGGCGTGCTTTCGGGGAAAGAAAAAAAAAGAAAAAAAAAAAAAAACCGCACTTCTGCCTCGGCATTCATGTTATATGCGACAAAGAAAGAATCCAGAATCTTTGAGAAGAATATTCGCCAGACACTCATGTATTATCGCATCCGAAATAGGGACACAGAATACTCCGTTTTTGATGTGAGAAGTAAGTCTAATTTGGAGTTGTTACTCTATATAACTACCTTCATTAATGTCAATTTCTAAAGTTAAGTCAATTATACAGAGTTAACTGCCTTCAGAAACTGTTTTCGTGTTGGGAAAGGAAAAAAAAAAACTAGTTTATCATTTAATTCGATTATGGGTAACCTATTTTTTTTTCTATTTCTACAAAAAAAAAAAAAAAAAAAAAAAGGACATCAGACGTCTCGCTCGGCGTTAAGTCCGAGTTACTTTTGCCACTACTGTTATTTTGGTCTTGAATATTTTTTTAATATCGCCATAAAACACTTATTTTGGGATTCCGGATATTAAATGACGCTCAAAATAATCTTGCTATTTTTGGTTATTTTGACATGAGTAGCTTGAACTTTAGTTGAGAACAGTTACAAATTTCGTAATGTTTTTAACCAATAGTTCTGTAGTAGCCTTATCTTGCGATAAATTAGGATAAACGATCAAAAATAGCAGAAGTAGTAATATACACTTGCTCGATCTATATGATCGCAATAGTCAGTATACTACTGAAAACTCGTTAAGCAAGTCATCATATACGCAAGATTCGTAGTGAATAAATCATTCAATAATCCAAATGAGTCTTTAGGAATAATTAGTTTTACTGTCTACATTAAAAATGCCGAATAACATAGCATTTCTCTAATTCATTTAAACCTTTCCTATGAATATGCATAAAGTGTGTGGTTTGAAAACGCGATTATTTCCCCAATTTAATGCTCTTTTTACATGCAGTATCTATGCAAACCCTAAGAACACGCATTTGCGTGTTCTTAGGGTTGGCTTTGGGAGCGATTAAAACAACTTGGAAAAAAAAAAACTTAGAATATACTCCAATCCGGTATCGAACTTAGGTCTTGTATTGTACTCTAATTATCCAAGGAAAATTGAGTCAGAAGTGTGTTAAGCAGGATTTTGGTTTAAGAAATATGATAAATCAATAAATGATTGCGTCTTTTCTACATCCGAAAGCAAAATTGACTAAAATATTTTGCTAATCATTAAAACTGGCAAAATTTTGGGAAATAAATTCATCTGGAATTAGTAGGAACTAACCTAGATATAAAAAGTTCACTTTAACGATTAATGATGCCCTAAGTGTCCCAATGCAGCCGCTTTCTTACGCCACTGTATTATGGTATTCGTATTCTGTATCATGGACATCGAGTTGAGTCATTCTTCAAACTCGGGTGACATAAGAAGACTATTTCTATACATAGCGGCCACTGAATTAAGAACTTATTTAATACAGTGCTGGACTTAATTTATCGACTGCCAATAAAAGATCCTCTTCGATTCCCATCGCATAGTTCGGGGAGAGATGGATCGGGTTCTGTTTATCCGTACGAGCCTTCTCAGACGACGGCGATCTCACTCCTGAGAGAATGTCTTAGGACCACAGTTACGTTTCTTAGATAACAATGTAGGTTATTTTCACCCTGATTAAACATCCGGGATATCTCGCCTTTTGAGAAAATTTTTCCCCCCAAACTCGAGGGTCTAGTCAGACGAACACCCACAATAAGACCTTTATTGAACTCGGAAAGATCCTTTGTTTTTCTCCATTTGTGATCAACCCTATTGACGATTACTGAAGAGCAGCATTCTTAAATAGTTGCCGAGAACGCGTGGTGACGCAGGTGACTAAGTATTTTATATAAGCTGCGTAAGTGACGTTTACGTATATCTGCAAAAAAAAAAAAAAAAAAAATCTAATGCAGTGCATGTGTAGAATGAGAATATCGTGTGCATAGTAAACGGAAGGAAACTAAGCGAATTGAAGAGAAGGAAGAATAACTCATTTTAAGCTCTTGCAGATTAGATTCCGATCAGAGATAGGGATGCCATGGCCGTTTTCAAATCCAACTGCAACATTCGGATTTGAAAACGCAAGTTTTATATGAAAAAGTCGATTGCGTAATCATCCCACACATGCAAATTAATTTTAAAAAAATAATTAAAGCATTAGAGGACTATTTTTTTACTATGAAAAATTCATAATCTTCGAAAGTCGACAGGATTCTGTGTTCACATAATTAATAAGACTGACTGTTCTACAGAAATTAAATCGGGGGTTACGTGTATTTGATTTCAATACCGATCCCGACAATAATTTGTATAACTTGCTGACCATGTCATGACCACATAATCCAGTGAAAGCACATGATTCATTAAATAAATATTAATTTGAAGTAATTATGTAAAGAGCATCACAAAGGCGACTTTGTACACTCTAAAATGCACAGTAATTCAACCTCTGTCTTAAAGATACGGAAAGTTTTTAACCGCAAGAACATTTTAATGTTCTTGCGGTTAAAAACTCACTTTCTTTATATAGAAAGAACTCACTTTCTTTATTGTAATGTTGTGGATGTGCCCTATGATAACAGTTAAACTTAACACCAGAATATTAGCTACCAGCATAGCAATTAAGCACAGTAAAGAAGGGTATGAACTTATGTCTTATTATAAGTGTCAATTCCCCCCCCCCCCCATACTGACTGGAAATTTATTTACTAGCGTCAATAAAGTGATCCTTCATATCACAGAAGGATCGTACTTTTCATTTGATCTCTCACCTTTTATTTCTTCCGTATTAGAAGCAAAAATCATGACTTCTTTTTTGCATCGTCGCATGCAAGCAAAATATCCTAAATTCTCATAACATTTCACTTAAAAATATATTTTTTACATTTTGGGAAATAAATTCCCAAAGAAATTTATAAGAAATGCTTAGCTGTAGTTTAAAAGAATTTTTTTGTGTGTGAGAGTGGAAAGGGGGGGGGGGGGAATTGAGAGGTTAACAGAAGCTCTGAGAAATTAAAAATTTACGGTTTAGTGGATCTAAAACTTCTGTATATCATTAACTTGTTATAATGAATATTGTTTCGGCATCACAGAACCAGATGGAGTCGTTTTCACAGAAGAAAATCTAAGGAATTGTAAAACTAACTTAATTAAAATAAATTTCCTATAAGAGGAAAGGTTTAGCGAAGCCGCTCGACTTAGGAATATCTCCTGTGCTACATAAAGAACGCATAAACAGGAACTAAGTTATGATATTGGACTAAAAGAAATGTCAATACCTAACGATTAACATAAAAAAAAAAAAAACGATTTGGCAGTGCTAGTTGGAAACTAAGTACCGTATTTCACGGAAATTCATGACTGCCACTCAGAATTGACTTTTTCCTAGTAATAGTATAGATAATTGTTATTATGGATATCTGATAAAAATGTGTGGCATATTTCCGCTTAAAATACGATTTGCAATCTTGCAAAAAATTATACTTAAATTAGTGAATTTTAGAATCAAAATTCAGATATATGATACTAATAAACAAATGATTAAATTATTCAATAAAAATATAAGATAACAGAAAAGACATTACTTTTTTTGAACAGAAACCCTGTTCAAAAAAAAAAGTAATGTCATGCTTGACAGAATCCAATCAAGAAAATATCAAATACATATGCAATGAAACAATATATTATGAGAACATAATACAAACAAAGATATACAAAAAGTAAAATAATAATAATAAATATAAAAAAACACCATCACACTAATATAGTGTGCTTGCTTAAAACGTTTTCTAATTAAAAATCAATTGATATGGCCCATAAGTGGTAGAGTTTATTGCCTATATTACATATTTGTTGTTTTGATAGCAAAGAAATTAATCAAATAGTAGGATAAATATTAATTTATTTCTATCAAAATAAATGGATTATTAAATATTATGTGGTCTAGTCATGTTACAACTTAAACAGCGCATAAACATTTAGTCAGAAAATCATTTACAGCTTTCTGCAAATACGGTACAAACCACATGCATAAACGTGCATTGCAGTACTCAAATGTTTGAAATTCCCCCTACCTTTCCCCCCCCACACACACCACTTGAAGTCTGAGGCCACATACCAATGTCGTTACGCACAACATCCAACGGAAACGCTGCCGCTGCCTCACGCTCCTAATCCAACTTCAGGATGGCGATGCTGGGGTGTCGTTTCTTGCTGGCAACTCTCAAGCTCCGACCACAATTTAAAGTCCAACGGATTCAGATCAGAATTCCAGACGTCCAAATCAGATGGTGATATGTGGTCGGCCACATTCGCCTCCAACCACTGTTGTGTGGTCCCCGTCTTGCGTGTTGCCAATTAATTCCAATAACTACACTACCATGTTTTGATGAACCAACTAATATAGTTAAGGCAGTGTGTTCAGCAGTTCTTACTGTTTTAAAATGGTACAGTGCTGATCTTTAAATATGAAAAGGCAAATTATTCTAAGAGCATGCTTTGAATTTGAGGTGTCCTTATTATAGATGTAATCTCCAAGCCATAGAATTACATTTCCACCCATCCTTATATAAAGGCATCAGTTAAAGATGACACATTAAGCAAGATTTATAAAAATCTATGTATGCCAGCTTCTTTTTAGTTTTGAAAAGACAAAAGGAAGCATTTTACCGGTGGCTTGTACAAGCTGAAATTGATGTATTTCAGCGCGTTTTTTTAATAAAGCAAAAATCGGGGTTAAAATTAAAGTACCCCAACATTAAATAATAAAATTAATTCCTTCAAATTACGGAATCAGTGGATTATTTTATATTTTCAAACAAAATAAAATGCAGTAAACAGAAGTGGAACGCTTTTGTTTTTAATATAAAAAAAAAGGGGGGGGGAGTTTATAAACTCATTGTACATTTGCAATCGTAGGTGGGCTAATCCACTTTTCTTGTTCTAGACCAGGAGTCGGCAAACTGCGACTCGCGTCACATGCGGCTCTTTGGGTAACGTACATGTGGCTCTGAAGTAAAATTGAAAATGAAAATAAAACTATCATAGTTTCATTTATAAAATTTTTAAAGGATTTTATTCACATAATGGTGATTTAATTTGTTTTATAGGTCTCGCAAAACTTCGTGGCACTAAGATGCCACGAAGTTTGGTACTGAAATAGAACTGGAAAAAGAAAAATGCAGTCTGATTTCACAGTGCAAGCAGACTGCTATAAAAAAAAAAAATAAAATAAAATAAAAATAAAATAAAAAAAACTACAGAAGGCAGATTCAATTATTTTCAATACTTGAATTGTCTTCCGGACTCATATGAGTTGAAAAAATTTGCATTTGGTGTTCTCAGTGTCTTCGGGTCTATATATTTATGTGAGCAATCATTTTCTAACATGAATTTCATTAAATGTAAATTGAAGAGCCAAATTACTGATGCCAACTTGGAATCGTGCCTTAAATTAAAAACGATTAGTTACAAACTGGACATACAGAAACTTTGTAAGCTCATTGCTGACACTGATTAAAATCAATGAGAGCAATTTTGTGCGATTTTTTCTTCATTTAATAAAGATATAATTAATATTATAACTTGTTATATATTATTATAAATTTACTATAATACTACTTTAAATTTTCCTTATTTGTAAAAATATATTTATGACTCTCGAATAATTTTTAAATTGTTGTGAGGGACAGATTTGGTTCTTCCGTCTCAAAAGTTTGCCGACCCCTGTTCTAGACTAAAAAGCTTACACTTCCAAGCCAGTTCAGGCTTTCAAATAACCAGGCCAGTTCATCTTACACGGAATGAAGAAATTCATCTACCACTAAAAGATAATCGCAAACATCGACGCCCGCGAAGTTCAAATCCACAACTGTTAGTTGAAGAGTAGAAGGTTGTGCACATTACTATTCTAGTAATGTGCACAACCAACAGTCCGAGTGGCACATAAAAGGGATTAGCACAGCATTTTAAATCTTCAATTATTTCAAGAAAGGGACATGCTAGACTGAGTGGAAACTCGAATTTAAGACTGTGGATGTGTGAAGGAGTTGAAATTACGAAATCACGCATGGTGGTTTTTCGCTAATAAAAGAAAAGTCATGAAAATAGCTACTTTGTTTAGATAAATGTAATTTTTTCTCAAGCAATTTTTTACGCATGAAATCGAATAATCAAAAAGAAACAGAATAACAGACTAGCATCTTTACTGAAAATTAGCGTATTTTCAACCAAATATTTAACAGTTTAAAATTTGGCAGCCTCAATGATCCCTTTAAATATTAAATTTTGTTCGGTAATGTTACTGTGTAATGTACTTAATAAAAATTTCGAAATTATTCAGTTTTAGTTTATTACAATATTTATCCACTTTAATATTCAAAAGCAGCGATTCTTTTCAGTTTGTAAAAAATTTTAAAGTGAGCATTTAAAAGCAAAAGTAAGGTTTTTAAGTACTTAAAGTCATTTTTATAATTTCGATAAAACTATAAGATAAAACCACTTGACGAAAATTGGTTGCTGCTCACGAAACATTAATGGAATACAGTCCCTGCACGTTAAAGGTTGGACACCACTACATTATCCAGTTGGTCTACCAGAACGGCAGACCAAGTGGATCAGAACTTGAAAACGATGAAATTCGATTTTAATGAAACAATGTTTAAGCAAAAAACTAAGCAATTCTAATTTTTTTAAAGCTTAGATTAATAATAAGGACTGCCAGTTTATGAAAACCAGAATAGATTTTACAATCTGCCAGTGAGGTAAGTAATTTGAGAGTTACGCACGTAGTGGACTTATTCGTTGAACAGCAGTAGGTATAACGGCTCCGAAGGGATATTTATTCGCATCCGGTCTCACAATATTCATTACATTTGCATATTATGCAAACGTGCTAACATTATTACACTGATCATACATTTTCTAAATGAAAACTAAGGCATTAAAATTTAATTTTTTTAAAAAAATGGAGTTGACTATAACAAAAGATTTTTATTGTGGAGCTTATAGCAAATTGATACCGTGGGCGAGCTATAATCAGTCCTTTCCACGCTATAGAGAAAAGCCTCGAAACTACTGTAACGTAAATTTAAATTCTTTCAGACTCACGGCACACTGACGTGGGTGTATGTGCCATTTTTCACGGGATACATGAAGGAAGTATTATAAGTAATTCATGTTTGAAAAAGCTGCAGACTATTTTTTTTTAAATCACCTCCACTTAAACCGACTGTCGATAACAGGAAGAGCTTTTTTTTAATGCAATTGAATACCGCTTAATACTATTCTTACAGCAACTGTTACTCACTGATGAGGAAGACTACAGTTATCCTTCAGCAAGAGGGGAAAGGATTCTAATTCCGTCTAAAACAGGAATCAAAGAATCTCATAGAAAGATGAAAGTTTTACTCCCAGAGACTTCGGTGTTTTCATCACACAAAACTAACAAATCAGCAGGATCTTCTTTTCAGAGTAATTCAAACCAGTCCTTCAGAGCTCCTACCTAAAAACTCTTGAATCAGAAGTCAATCGGGATGATTAATGATCAGCTCCCCTCACTGATTAGGTAAGCTTTCGCAGAGATCAATTACTGCTGGCATTTTCAATAGATATTTATTTCCTAGTTACTATTCATCAGAACTGGCATCAGTAATATTAGTGAGAGACTGATTAAAGTACCCCTGAATTACTGAGGTTAAATATTTTTGTTATTGATATCTGGTCACAAAATAAAATAAAATGACCCTTGTAGAATTCCAGGACGTATGGCGCAAGAACAACCAACACAAGTAATTGTGCTAAGAATTTGAACAGGCTACAAGAGTTTCGTTATTAGTATCACCAATGCAATTCAACCAGAAGTTGTCTGCTTTTGCGCGAGGAATGACATCATGCAATAAATCCCCTTGTTGCCAACTTAAAAGCAACGCCGTGTTACCTTGTCACAAGTATTTACTGCACATAAGTGAGCATAAAACACTCAGTTATGACATTTAAACTTGCTCTTCAGTTTATGTCTAAACTAAATCCTCTTTTCCCTCATGGATTTCGTACGGCTTTTTTTTTTTTTTTTTTTTTTTTTTCCCAGTTCGAATTCGGGAAAATTTCCTCAATGTGTGAAAACCTCGAAGGAAGACATTTAATAAATATAGAAACTTAAACATAATTTACATAATACAACAACACGAGTTTAAATATACGAAGAAGACTAATGCTTAATTACTATTCGACTCCACACTGCTTCAAGATGTTAAAGGCTTCATAATAATAATAATAAAAAAAAATGAGCATTAAAACTAGCTCAGTCTTCAAATTAAGGTGTACGGTTATTAATTAAAAAATCCATATTAATTAAGAAAGAAGGAAGTAAGAAAATGTGTTGTTCTCTAATGACAACGATATGATGGGGAGAAAAGAAGACTTTCGAATAAATATTAAATAAGTTTCCAATAATTATACCAGATGCCTAAAAGGCTAAACAGCTGCTTATTTCCTGACTTCGCCATTTCATACGTCTGAGCAGAAAGTATAAAGTTAGCCAGCTGATCTCTTAACCAAGTTTTCTTCATCCGCAACTATGTTCTTCCAAATGGAAGAATCAGTCAGAAAACACGCCATTAATAGACAAAAAATAAGATATTGGATGAATGCTAATAATGATAAGTTCTAAATTAAAGATACCAAGAAATTATATATTTGGTTTCATTATCCAAGTGTAAGCAAACAAAGTTTGCGCCTTAAGTATCTTTCAGGACTGGGACAACTCGTGGCAAAGCTGATCTAACTTTTCATCACTTGCCTCGGTATCCCATAATGCAAAGCACATCTCCTCGCGGAGATGTATAATACTATGCATTAACCCTTCCCATAATGCATAGCATTATACATGTCCGCGAGGAGATGTGCTTGGCATTATGGGATACTGAGGCAAGTGATGAGAAGTTATATCACCTTTGCCACGAGTTGCCTCAGTCCTGAAAGATAATTCAGGCACAAACTTTGTTTGCTTACGCTTGGATAATGGATTAAAACAAGTATATAATTTCTTGGTATCTTTAACTTATAATATAACCAAGTGAAATACTTTCAACAAATCTCAAGTTCTTTCCTAACATCCTCATTTTTAATACGATACTGCCAATGATGCCATCTGTTCACTAATCTTTTTCAGAACTCTCATGTCAGAGGGCTAGTCTTTGATCAAGTGTTATATTTATAACCCAGCTCTCGGATACACAAGTTAAAATTGGTCTCTGAACACCATCTTGCATACAGCTAATTTAGTGTTTTGGCTAATTTCATTTTTTTTATTCCATATAAATTTCCACATAAAGCTGACTTCCTACCACGCCGGTATGGTTGTTGATTCTGTTGTCTATTTCCAGATTTAATTTGCTATCTTCACTAAAAATTGTACCTAAATAGCCGAAATGTTTTACTTGTCTAAGTTCTTCATTCAGGCTACATCTGATGTTTTCAATGTTCCTGCCTATTTTCATTGTCCGTCTCTCTCTCTCTTTTTAATGCAGATTTTCATACGAAATTTATGAAAATGAGCCCTTTTTTTACCAATCCAAATTTTACAATCCTTCACATGGTCATTTAAGTGCTGGTAGTCAAATATGATCGTTGGTATCATTGTATTTTTAAATACGAATAAATCTTTTAAAATAGCATTTAACTAGGAGTTTATTTACTTTTTGTGAAAACTGTGCTCAAAATGGATAATTCCACACTTATGATCAGCAAAAAGAAATAATCGCTAAGCACTCACGCTCAAGAAATAACAGCTGCAGAAATGCTGTTAACCTAAAAATGATGCACAAGATATAGGGCTTTACCAGAGAATAAGGTCATAGGTGAATTATCGATGCCTAGGAAATACAGAAGCAGAAGTATCGCATTGAACGATCAAAAACAATGAATTACTCCTCGCTTCGTGGTTCATCCGCTCTCTGGGAACAGACGGCTGCTTTCCCAATAGCAGCTGGTTAATGTAATGTTCTTTTCGACTGCAAACTACAAGAGTTTAAACTGCTACACAAAATTAGTGAACAATAAAAGTGCTATGATGCAGTCCTACATGAGCTATAATTCACATTAACACCATTTCAAGAAATAATTGTAAAATAAACCAGAAAGAGAATACACGAAATAGTACAAGTTCTACCTCTCTAAAGTGAGGGTTAATTAATGATCGATTACAAGACTAAAATAACAATTTTGGAAGTGCTGTTTTAGACGTTTCACTAACATTTTCAAGGAGAGTTGAGCTCATTTTAAAGCAATAGCCTTGCATGAAACAGTTTATTTTGTAAACGAAGTGCCTGTTTTTTTTTTTTTTTTTTTTTTTTTTTTGTATCAACTATCCAGTTGTCAGAAAGAAAGTGGAGACAGTGCATTTCATGGAATCAAATTTATTCTTCTGATATCTGTTATGAATCTTTCGATTCCTTACGAAAATTTTTCTTATATAAAAACAGAATAATTTAATAAGAGATCGTCTGCTTTTTGAAGTGATCAATTTCGTTTACGCAATCCCGGTAAAATAATAGACATCGCAAAGTTAATCGCAAATCCTTGATGCATATTTTTAGTTATACAGATAAAGTATACCTCTGTTCACAGAGGTATCAGATATACCCATTTCTGGACATTTAAGCCAGTCTGGTTGACTGAGTGCATAATGGATCAGATCTCCAACCAACAAGCTATGTCCGAGTCCTAGTCATGGATGTTTTGTGAATGTTTTGGGGTGAAATAAAATCTGCTTAACAGGGGCCTGAAATGACTAAAAACGCTTTGTTTGATATATCGAGTAGAGTTTCCAATAATTCAACATCTCACGTTAATGAGATTCGCATTAAAACTAAGGTAGCAAGTAGTGTTAAGTATTCGCTACCGATTTAATAGGCAACAACAGGAATGTACTGAAAGGATGTGTGTTTTACCGACAAAAAGAGTTAAGACGATAAGAATAACTTCATACTTTGCGAAATGGTGGAATTCCAGCGTTTTTAAAAGGGGCTTATGACAGCAGTACTGACAGAGTTAAAATTCAGTCTATGTGCGATCACACTAATATTGCAAGCCACTACTCACTCTCCCTTACTCAGTATACATACCTTAGGAAAAATCCTGCATATTCTATTCTACTACAGAAGAGAAAAGGGTAGTTTAACAGCATTTCACGAGCAAGAATTACAGTTATAAATATTCCACTAATTATTAATTAGCAAAATTATAATTAAGCACGATATGTAGAGAAGAGGCGCATTACATAAAGATTAAACCCTATAAAACGCTAACACTATCTTACCATTTTATTGTAATAACAAAACTTGGTATTTTCTCATACAAGAAATTTTTAAGAACACTTATGTATTTAAATTAGCATATTTCAGACTATAAAGCAAGATTTTAAGCTGTATTTTTTTTAATAAATTTTAATAACCAAATCCGCAAAATGCTATAAATAATTACATGGATAATCAGGGTTAAGTAATCCGGAAACCCTGCTTCAGAGACCAAACGTGAAGCTTTCACGGCACTTCAAGTCTTCTAGTAATCAGGGCAGAGCCTCCGTATCTCAGTCAGTATAGACGAAGCCCTTTGGTCGGAAAGACCTGGGTTCGATTCCCGTTCGTCTGGAAGCTTTATCTGGTTGGCCAGTCTCATACGGAGATAGAGGGTTTTTTTAACCCGAAAACTGAGATTTTGTCCCTCAGAACAGACAAACCGCACGTGTACACACACACGGAACTACAGTCATAAAATACATATCTAATCCCTCATTAGGAGGGCTCAGTCAGTCCTAAGGAACGGAGAGGAAAGGGGAGAACCACAAACGAATAAATAAAAGTAAGCAGGGCTATAATATCTCATCTCAGTGGCGTCATGACTTTCTTCTCCCACGGTATGAGATTAGAAGTCCATTTCGTTGGATGGAAAGAGGAGACATTATCCAATCGGCCAACTAGTTCAGCGAATTGCAATAAAGTATGAAATAAAAATAACTCAAATCCTAGCATTCGTAATACAAGTTGAATACTAAAGAACTCTGTATTCTGCAGAGAAAATACTGTACTAAGTTATCTGAACTAAGATAATTGGATTGGAAATCCGCAAATTATAACGTTCTCTGTGTGTGCGGGATTTTTTTTTTTTTTTTTTTTTTTTTTTTTTTTTTTTTTACAAAACCCACTACACACACAGTATTCAAATAGGTTACATTGAAACAAAATTTTGTTATGATAAAACCAGGTTCTTATTTTTCAAGTAAACAAAGTATTCCCATAGCTATTTCTCGCAATCGGTTTAAAAATGTTCATGTAATATTTTGCTCCTTGTATGTAATCTAGTTTCTGGCGAGAACTAAAAAAAAAAAAAAAAATCATTAAATAAGATTTTTTTTTTTTTTCAATCATAAAATCTGTGGATTAGACTAGAATTCAAAACGTTTGAAACTAATAGAGCATCTTACCACTCAGCTAAAATGGAATTTGTTATGGAATATGATACCGCAATCGTGTGGAGTTTTCTTTACAGAAAAAGTTTATATCAAGCGCATCTCCAATTACTAAATTTTGGATATGATATCGTACCACAGCAAGGTTTTGCCACTGCAATTCGATATACAACAGGATTGGTACAATGTTCGCTTAGAGTCCAGTTCATAATGCTTAACTACAGATTTTTAATGAATTCGCATTGTTCATTAGACATTCCACAACTAGATTTATAATCTATTTATTTCAAAATAAATATCGACAATGTATATATTTAGCGACATAAACTTAGTGGGAAATACTTGAAATTCATGCATTACAGGGATTGATGTGTTGATTTCTCCAATACTATGACTATCACAAAAATATTCAGTTGCCTCAACTTTCTCCTACTTATCTTTCATTGTTTTTGTACCTACTAAACGTGTTAACACAAAGCTGACGTTTCTCATAGAACCCTGCAGTTCACAGCTGTATTTAATTACGAACGCATTAACTACCCGGAGTTCTCAGAACCAAAACAATCCGGAAGTTTCCCCGGGATCACTAAATGGGATCGGAAGTTTGTTACGTTGATGTACCATCTTCGCACTGTGTAATACTCATTTCCAAAAGTCACATCTTGTGAGGCAAGAAAAATAAATCCTCTTTTTGTCTCGCAAATCTGATTCACTGATAAGCTTAGGGTGTGTTCGATCAACTGCGGAGAAAATGAAGGACCGTGAACAGTAAGCTAACGAAATTTCTTTATACGTAGAGGGAAAGAATCAAAGTGTGTGTTTGTGTGTGTGAGAGAGAGAATACTCTGGTGTAGAATATTTATTGAATCTTTGGGATAAATTTACAGCATAAAGCCAATACGATACGTAACAGAACAGTGAAAAAGAAAAGAATGAAATCCTCGTACAGCAAACTTAATAGTGGTGAAGTTTATCACTGAATAAATCAAGTTATCCTCTTAAAAACAAAGATCGACTAAATACCCAAGTTTCTAATAATCCGCATACCAAAAGTCGTAATTCTATATTAACTTCGGATATTCATATCCGGATAGCCGCTGTGGTCGTCCTGAATTAATTTAACTTGCACAAATGCAAGCTAAATTAAAACCGTTGCAAATCAACTTCGATCCTACGTTACCGCAAGCTAAAACGAACCTGTAGCAATTATTTCCGTTTGATAACACCAAATATTGACAACGAGATATCTTCAGCATCAGACTGCAGTGGTTTACATATGGTTTGTGAAAAATTAATCACAAATCTTCGACCGATTTTTTTCCTCCAACATTTTATATCAACGCAATAACAATTAGAAGTAAAACAGAAACCGAAATGTAACACTACCTTAATCAAAAATAGAACTTTTAAATTTGCCAACCAATCATGCATCTAAACTAAACAGTGTTTTTAAATACCCTTGATTTTACGTTAATAGTTAGCTGATTTAAAATATTTTTGAATTCCTGATAATACGGATTCAATTATTCATTTAAGAAAAAAAAAATGAAAGTGTCTTTCCAATGATAAAAATATTGGAAGTAATGAAGATTAAATCGTTAAAATCAATATTAGTTTGATATTTTTACAGTAGGAAATAGCAAACAATCAAGAACAACTGCAAGCTTATAAATACCAATGAAAATACAAGGTTATGAATATTTCAGAAGGCTCTGTACGTCAATAATGGAAAGAAATAAGAAAGAAAGAGCCATCTCAGCGTGTTACTTCCATCGATGCATCAAGTAAACACGTATACATGTACGCGAAAATACAAGACTAAAATCGATGCAGGACAGATCTCAGTATGTCGTCTACACATGTATACTTAGTATTATTGCATAGAATGTTTTCTATTATATTATTCAGTACTATGAGATGCATCCTTTAATTCTGTATCATGATTTAATAGAATAATGTATATATAGCAAATAATCTTCATTCTACCAGATGAACTAATATTATATTATGACAACTATTCATTCAAGTGTACCACAAAAGAGATCGTGAAACCAAAAAATATTTAAGAAGTTTTATTGAGGAAACTGCCACCTTCTACGACCGATTAACACAGATTGTATTAATCATTCTTAGACACACACACACCGCAAAAGTTAATGACGTTTCGGATTAGTGTCAAATGCTTTTCAATCTAAAAAAAAAAAGCATCTATCCTACTAACTGCATCCTGGAAATTACGAATGTGAAAAATATTCGTCACTGTTTCCACCAATCGTACATATGAGATTAAGAGGTCCCAAAAATTGGTCTTTTCAGCATATACTAAAACATGCGAGTTTCGATGGGGGGGGGGGGGGGGTTCGAAGATAACTATCACGATAAACTGATTTATATTGCCGAAATAGAAAAAGTAAATAAACTCTGCGAACTGTTTCATATGCTTCTGTATATTAAGAGAAAAAAAAATTCCCACTACATGAGATTACTCCAAAATTTTATCGGATGATGGCGGTGTAATATTTCTGAATAAAGTAGGCACTTGTGTGGTAAAGCACCGGTTGATAATTGTGAGAGGAAAAAATTGGCAAGTGAATTTTTGTGTGTGTGTTCGAAAAATGTTCTTTAGAAATTCCCAATTTCCGAAGCAACTGCACCATATACATCTTTCACGCAGCAAATCACTTTCTACTATCAATTTTCTTCGCAGTTCTAATAATTAGAGCTCTACTGTTTTGCTTAGTGAGAAAGAACTCTCCAAGAGAAATAACAAAAAGAGCAAAAGTCGTATATCCACAAAATTTGTTACAAAACAAAACAGGGTTTCTTTCTCTAACCTTATCTCTTGATTCCTCTTTCAAGTGATGGATTAACAATACCAAAGAATAGCATCTTCATTTACCAATTGGGTTCGAAGTCGCCAATGTTTTGTTTTCCCCTACCATTCGAAAGACAAGAATTATTAAATCATGAAAACTAATATCATCAGGAGAAGCAAAACTAAGCATCAAATAGCTATTTTAGAATGACAACAAACTGGAAGATAAAAAGGAAAAAGAACTCGCGGCTTCTCATGAGCAAGAGTCAAAAATCCATCAAGAGATTCTTATCTGGTTGTGAAGATTGATTATATTATGACGTGAGATAGGAACCAGGTAACTACTGAAAGAATTCACTGGATAAATGTTGAAAGAATCAAAAACCAGACTCACCCAAATAGCTGGGTCGAAAACAAGTTGATTATGCTGTCAAGCACAATGGCCTCAGATAATTAAAAATTGACTATTAAAATCGATTTTGATTTTAAAAAGCCAATTGCTTAGGTTTGTAGAGTTAATTATATTAATAAGCACTCCCTTACAAAAATTATTCTGATTTAGACAATGCTCGTATCGTTTCCTTATTCACTTTACAAAACTGGAACGGCATTTAAAACATGATAAAAAAAAAAAAAAACGCATTGAAAGCTGTACACTTCAGTTCACACTAAAAGCCTTGCACTTAAAATCAATTATTAAAAACGAATCAACTTAAATTGCATTAAAGAAACCTTTCCGATAAATGTTAAAATATGAACAGAACTAGAACTTCCAATTAAGACAAACCATTATATCAAAATGACAGTGTAAAATATTGTATTTTGGTTATATATCTAAACATTCAACTTTCTGATTTTGTAGAAGGAATTTGTGCAAGATATTTTCAGAATGCCAGCAAAATATAGAACATTTCAATATCAAAATTCAAGTAACAAAAGGAGTATTGCAATAATCATGACATTTTAATTGGTGCTGCAACTAAATGGTGACATGCAGTCATTAGTAGTTCCTTTGAAAACTAACACCTCTTGTACTTTCGGTTTCATATCAAAAGGCGTTAGTCCTAAGGAACTAGTCATGCGGGTCACCATTAGCAAGAAAACTTTTAAACTGACGCAGAAAATTTGTGGTTGTAATTATTTATTCCAGTTATTCTGGTAACTAAAATTAAAATATGTTACACTATACAAAGTATAGTAGTATATCTAATATATGGTACTATGATTCTTTATGATATGCTTCTTAAAGCCTGTATGACAGTTTTAACTTATTTTTTCTCAGGATTAAAGGACAACCTGTTCCTGCAGGAAGATGGATGCATACAGAACGGTTGCATTTTAAGAATCTACTGTAGATTCTTAAGAAAAAGAATCTACTGTAGATTCGTTTTCTTAAGAATCTACAGTAGATTGTAGATTCTTAAGAAAAAATCTGCATTCCAAAGAATAAGCATCACGTTCAAGTCAACTGGCTCTTGCTGGCAGGTTAGTCGTGAATACCCTTGAGAGATTTTCCTTTTGACATCGAGTTTTAGACCGCAGGACCAAACACAGTACTGTGTGGGCAACGAGGAAAGAAAGTGTTTATATAAAACAGACCATCCATGCAAAGTGTACAATATGGTTGGAAGAGAACTAGATTCAAATCTCGTCGTGACATTGGAATTCATTTTCGACTAAAGCCAGTGATATTCTCTAATAAAGGAGGGGAGTATTTCTTCTACTTTTGGTCATCACCTCCAGCAGCAAAACAAGACTGCGAACTGGAATATTTATCAACCGCGAATCAAGATTGGGAGTTGATAAACATTCAACCGTCTCGGTATGAGACTAGCTAATTAGCCTTTTGAAAAGAACTAAATAAAAGTTCTTCGCGTCCTACACAGGACTATCGAACCCTGGTGTTTCCAATCAAAGGGCATCGTCGAAACTCACTAGGCCAGGAAGGCTCGGTAGCTAACGAGAAAGAAAGAAATAGCAGTGTTTCCTCCATATTGGAGGAAACAGCTATTTCGCAGATCGTAATTCCCAAGGATTACAATCTGTAGGACGATATGGGAGAAGTCGTTCAGAGAACAAAAATTAAATGAGGATGAGAAATTGGTGCGATAAATTTCAAGACAAACTATATAAATAATGACCAACACTACTTGTGTTTTTAGATGTTTAAAGGAAAGTTCAGAAATATGGCACAGTCCACGAAAAAAAAGTGGTGTGGAAGTGGTCATCCATCAAGAGGGGTGACTGCCCTCTTCTGGACAATATCACACATACCGAGAGATTTCTTGAATGCAGCTTCATTAGAACAGTATTCTAAAGTTGAGCAGCTTTCAGATTAATATAGTCAGGAATTGAGAGGGAACGAGTATCCAGACCAGAAAAGTACGGCAAGATCTTTGGACTCTATGGAGATTATTGATCCAATGAGTTTGTATTGGATCAATGAATTACACATACAGATCACTGAATTAACGTCACTTATGCAGTATGTTAACGCCACTCACGTATATGAAAAATGGTAACGTGCGTCACCACGTGTTCCAGGCAACTATTTATGAATGCGGTTGGTCAGTAATTGTCAACAGTGGTGATCACAATGGGGGAAAAAAAAAGGATCTTTCAAGTTCGATAAAAAGGGCTTATTGTAGGTGCCTGTCTGGCTGCAGCCACGATTTTGAAAACAGCACAGCTGACTGTTTTCTCAAAAGGTCAAATATCTCGGGTGTTTAATCAGTGAAAAATAATCTACATTGCTTGTCTAAGAGGCGTAACAATAGTCTTAAGATCGTCGATAAGGAAAGAGATCGCTGTTGTCTGAGAAGACTTGTATACGGACAAACAGAACTTATGTGCGGCAATTAACTGAAGCTCTTCATGAAGGCTGTTCCCAAATAGGTATGGCAGTTGCATACCTATATGGAAATCACTGATTTCTGCTAAGTTTAATTCAGTGGCCGGTCTGTGTACTTGTGAAATAGTGATGCTAACTTAGCGCTTTTTATTATTATTATTGTTATTTATTTAACGCAATAAAATCTTCAGCCGAGTTATTTTACCATTTTATTTTATTTAGGGGAGAATGGTTAATGCAAAATTTTGGCGCTTTTCGTTCGAAAACGTTTGTCGATGTTCTAAGTTTACTCTCTGGTGAACGCATACGTAATATTAATCTTATCCATCGGCGTTCACCATCATTATATTTGGGATTTATTATTCCCTTCCCAATTGAGAAATAACAAAATATACGCAACGTGTTAGAAATGAATGGCTTGCAGAACCAAGGTATAAAAATTGGCTTAGAAAAATGAAAGGCGATAAGTGCTAGTGTGAATGTTCTATGGCTGTTAGAATAAGTGACAGAATGTTCACAGTAATACCATTCCTGAACGAAAAGCTGAGAGCTTTTTAGTTGCCCGAGGTAAGCCAGGCTGCTTTTTCAATTAATGCTATTTATGCTGCCTGAAACCAAGAAAACCTAGAATTTTGCATCTTGCCTAAAATTTTTAATGAGGATGCTGAGAGTAACTTACATTGACTTTCAATGTAAGAATAAATTCCATACATACATACATGATTTTCTTTTAGATCGAAGTAGCATAATATAGGGATTCTACATCTGAACATTAACACAAGTTAACATTAACAATACTGTAACGCATGCGAATGTTGATATTGAGTGTTTAGTCACAATTATTATTCAACCAAAAGTGCGTAATCGTGTGTGTGTGTGTGTGTGTGTGTATATATATATATATATATATAGTTAACTAAAATCATAAGGTACTATATGAAATTTTAAAGAAAACAGGATCAATGGATAATTATTGATCTGAAGAAAGTAAAGATAAAGCGACTAATATATCATAAAAACTATTATGTACAATTTTACTAATTATATCCAATTACTTTATTTAGGTTGCTTTTCAGTACTTTCTAAATTAGATTTACTACTTATTAGCAATTATCTAATTAAGTATTATCGGCGAGTTTCTAATAGAGTTTGACGAAGTGAGATTGTCTGGCAATTAATGAAATCCTTATCAAACTGACGGTCGATATTTCCAGAAGAACATGAGCATCTATAAATGATTTTTCAAGAACGACGCACAGATTATCACCACTCTGGCCTCAACCTTGTACTTTGATTTTAACCTTGAAGCAATTCCGCTTTTGGAACAGACAGACAACATTCCTAACTGATATTATGTGAGCAAAATTATGCAATGGAAAGTGATTGAACTCGTGAAGATAGGTAGAGACGGGGGAGAAGGGATACAAGGGCTGATTTTTATCTAAAGTAAGAACTGGTAATCAAAAAACGTTGGATTTAATTTTCCATTTTAATTTTAACCGCCTCTTGTGAAGAGCAATTTATTACAGAATAGTATCTCAGATATTATGCTTTAGAGACTTCTGTGAGGGAAGAATTGTTGAAATTTCAGTTCGGTATGTATGGCGCATAACAACCATTTAAGTTTTAATGTGCACTAGTTTCATATGCTACACAAGGAGAGTGAAAAACTTAACTGATAATTACGACTGGGACGATGAGTTTAACATATATTGACTGTGCTGGCGAAGAGACTAATCAATGTAGACCAATTTCTGTTACGCTGCCATAGCACTTGACTTTTCGTTTATCACACAAAAATAACATTAAAATGAGCGTTTATTTTAGTGGAAATGTTTATAAATGACCTTTATCACCCGTCTCCCACGGGTGTGATCAGTCCTAAAATTATGGAGACATCAGATGAAGTCATTCACTAATTTTATGCGGCGGCCAAATACTGAACTTTTGATATTTGTTATGACAGTATAAAATGTGAAAGATTTATTGCATCAGTTTCTACTGATTAATAAATTTATTATACCTATCTATATTCTATTAATTAATATAGATATTAATCGGGGTAATACCGATGCAAAAATCAATTCGATAGTTGCATACGATAGTTGAAAGATTTATTGCATCAGTTTCTACTGATTAATAAATTTATTATACCTATCTATATTCTATTAATTAATATAGATATTAATCGGGGTAATACCGATGCAAAAATCAATTCGATAGTTGCATACGTCTGCACTAATTCCTCGAGTTCATTTTTGTTCCCCTACGATTAGATTCACCTGTAATTCAGGGCGCTTCCAAGAACAAAAAAAATCGATTTTATTGTTCCCATGGGGTTAGCATTTACTTTTATTTTTGACATTGCATTATTGAAATATGTTTTCTGTCCGTCACCACCTGACTTATTTCCATTCCCACCTTATGGCTGAATTCCCCCCCCCCCGATATTTATCTAACAGCGTTGCCGTCATAAACAAGATTATAGTAACGTTCCCTACAGATTCAATTCTCAGATGTCACAAATTCATTTTGTGAGATACACGTTCAATGACACTTACATCTCGGTCGATCCACAATCTTACGAATTCTAATAAAGAAAGTGCAAAATGTAAAATGCCGTCCACATTACAGTGCCGATGCTAATCAGGATCGGCGTTTAGAAAAGCATTTGAAGCAAGAATTGCTTTATTCGAGTCAATAAGGAACAAACCTCAACATCAAGAATTTTATTTAATACACTGAAAAAAAAAATGAAAACGTGATCTGAAAGTCTATTCTAATAGAGGGTTATTTATAACCAACTAAACAAATAACTCGTCTTAGTGGCAGAAGTATCGATTGTATTTTATTTATTTTTTTTATTAATTTATGATAAAAATTCATTAGAAAATGTATTACTAAGTATTCATTTGGGAACTATCAGCAAGGCTCTCTCATACATACGTCTTGCACATAGTACACACTATAAAGAGTTTTTGTAATTGTAAAAAATTAATGATAAATAGGTTACCACTTGTGTTAATATGCGCACAAACCAGTAATTGCTATAAATATACGCAATAAACACGCAATGCTGGCTTCATGACTACTAGCTATTTCGGCTTTAATAGCAACACCCACAGCCTAGCCTTTTCGATAATTACAACACCCACAGTCTAACGAATGCCAATCTTTGGGATATGCATTCACGACACGTAGAACGCTGGAAACTAAAAACAAGAAATTGTTCTGATATTATTCAGCAGATTTTCTGTAATGCGCGGCCTTACACATTTGCAGAGAATCAGGAACATGGAGCAGAAAAAGTGGTGACGACGTGTATTCCGCGAATATGTTCATTCTGAGGAACAAGTCACCTCAGAGATAATTTAGAAAAATAATTATGTAGAATTGTAGAATCTAGTTGTTGTTATGAATTATCCAGCTTACAAAAAGAATCAGCACTCCCTCAGTCATGTTAAGAGCTATATAAAGTTTGTCTGCCCTGTCCTCCCCAAAATAAATTAGTTCACACTTCAACAGTATGATTACCTTCGAAATACTTCCCTTTCTGACTTTACCAATGAATTGAAGAATGATTTCGAAAACATGTTTGAAGCCATGTTCTTTAACAACACTTTCATTGCCAAGCTGAAAATTGGAATTTCGTGTGGTGGCCAATTTTTTTAATTTTTTTTATTTAGTTAGCGACGTCCACGCGATAACGCGTGATCGGCCGTTTGGTGAGGGCTCGCATCACGCGATATCGCTTGATTGGCAATGAACATGTTAAACATGTAAGCGGTAGCATATCCCACGGACATATGCCCGTATAAGTTTTCGTAATACTACGTTAATTGCAAAAATTAAACAATTTTACATTTGTCATTCAGGAAATGCATAAAGTCACAAGACTCCCGTTCAACGAAAGTATTTAAAATAAGCATAAATTCTGTTTAATTTTTTATTGGAAATACACACACGTTATATGACTCTTGAACTTCACACACACCGGGTGGGCCAAAATTTTTTCTAGGTGATTTGAAATAGTTATTACTATTGTGTATGAACTTTTCGAAATTTTATATACACAAAAAAATTTACAAAGAATGAAGATTTTTTTTTGACATCAAATGGGAAAAATAACGTTACGTAAACAGTTTTCAGCTTCACAAAACTGCTCGATTTAGGTTATTCTCCATAACAGCTCTGAGAGTCTGTCGCTGTAAGACTCGGATTTCAGCTCGGATGTTGTCCTGCAACTGCTGAAGGGTATGGGGTTTGTTTCGGTCCGCCTTCCCTTTCAAATAACAGCGCCTGACTTATTCTTATGGGTTAAATCTGAAGACAGAGCTGGAAATTCAATAATTAATTTTCCAAGTAAAACCACAATTTTCGTTCTCTGGTTCAAAGTGCGTCTCGTCATCGTAAATCTCCCAAGGCTTGTACTTTTACAATCTGGGGAAAAAAATTAGCCTAAAAAGTCTTGAAAAACAGTTATTGATTTTTAAAATTACGTAGGAACTTTTGGCTCACCCTAATATATATGTGTGTGTATAAATTTTCGACATTTCTCAGTGATGTGGGGTGAAAATCTCTTTACGAAAGACAAATATATGAATGACGCATCACAAAGTTAACACTGCACTAATTTATCAAGTATGCGTGGCGTGATATTGTAGCGGTTTTTGTTTCTGTACCGGTTTGATTCTGGTGGACTAACAGTAAGCTGGCAGATGGGGAGTAGTGTTTTATTATTATTAAAAGAGACCTCCAGGGAGTCAGGGACTCATCAAGGGAGGCTACATAACTACACGCACCAGCCATCAATACTTATTCTTGATTTCATTCACACTGTTTGCACTCACAACATCCATTGGCAATCCATTCCAATGACGCACCACTCTATGAGAGAAAAATTTAGCCCTCCCTTCTTCTACCAATTCTCAATCTCTCTTCATAATCAGTATTCAATAATCCTGATACCATTTTTAACACTCCTTTGAACTCTCTCCAATATATCAGAATCACAACAGAAACCAGAAGACCAGACCTGCGCAAAATAGTCCGAGTGAAGTCTTATCAAGGCCTTATAGAGGCAAAATGACATCATTATCTTTACATGTGAACGTTCGTTTCAACATTGCAATTATCTTTTGAGTTGTATTTGCAATCTTTACTACATGGTCCCTGAACTTCCTATCTACTAACATTCCAAAATCCCTAGTCTCAGTTTCTTCTAGCCTAATTCCACCAATATAATACGACATTGGATATCTAATCATGCCAAAGTGTATGACTTTACATTTACTGACATTGAACTGATATCCATTTAGCATTTACGGTAAAAATTGTGGGCATTTTCCCATGCCCACAATTTCAGCCTATTCAAATCATTCTGCAAGTACTGCATATCAGCAGCATTTTTGATTACCCTACCATCTTTGCATCATCAAATAGCTAACAGCTTTTATAAGAATAATAGTTTATAAGTGCATAAATTTAAGAGTTGATGCCATAACAGTCAATTTCTTGACATGCAGGTTCTTATTGTATATATTTGCACTACCCCTGTCACACCACTTGTGTACCGATTTGAACCATTAATATATTTTGCAATAGAGATGAGCTTATACTCATGAGTTGTGGCTGCTGTATAAATTTTGAAATTTATATATAATATAATCAAAAGTAAAGTAAGAATGCAATTTTTTTCTGTTATTAATGTCTTGATATCTGTATACATTAGTAAAATGATAAAATTCATTTTAAAGGAAAACAGTTATTACAGTTAGAAATTTAACTCTTTGTGCTTTGTCATTTCAATATTACAAATCATCCGATTAGGAAATGGACTGCATAAAATTTATGTATTAATATTGAAAAATGTTATACGACACTTCATGTAGAATATATATAGATAGATAGATAGATAGATGTAGTGTGATTTTATCTACTTCGCAAGTTTATTTTTGTCTGTTGTGTGTTTGGTGGAAGAAGATTTTCGAAAGAGGATTTAAAGAACATTTCACCTTGTGATCGAATGAGATTGGCTAACTCACCTTCAACTGAAAATGCTTAATCTGCTAGCGTCACTGCGCTACGGAAGCGCTTAGGAAAAACAAAAATTCACATAAGCCATTAGTCAGAAACTTAATCATATTTATCCTATGCATATCTGAGTGACATCCAGTTGTTTCTCGTTGACGAGAGAGAGTAATTTAGTCGACGTATAGAACATACATAATCGCATTAAGAGTGTAAACGGCAAAAGCTGTATTTAGTTTCAGCCAAATGCTGAAACTATTTTAGAGTTGCTGAAGTTCAAGACAAATTCCTTCACTTTTCTCATGAAATGACACGCTTACGTGTATACGGATTACGGGCTGAATATGACAGCTCTGTTTTCAATCCAGCTACATTAATGTAAAGTCGCAATCCAGAAATAGCTGCGCTGATAATTTGGAATGCGAACGTAAGTTTTCGCCAGCTTCTACCGATTACTATTGTCAGCTCTTCGGCTTAAAATGTTTCACTTATGGCATCAGTGAATGCAATACCAATAATATACATAACCTTGCTAGTTATTTCCTAAATCCTCAATTTAGGAATTGTGCCTTTAGCTGCCATGCTACAAAAGCTCTTCCTGGGTAAGAACAGGATTAATTCGTTTTTTCAACTTTCCAAGATTTTGCATAGTTTTGCGAATTTATTGCGTCCTGGTAGAATTATAAACACTACCTTCATTATAAAATCCTTTGATGCCAATTTTATTTCAGGTATTCCCGCATATTTAAGTAAAAGGAAGCTGGTTTTTGTCGCAAGTTATTCCAATATGAACGAAGCGAACGAGAAACGAAATCTGTAGTTAACAATCTATCCGATGCATATTCTGATTGTACTTTCAGCAAATTAGACCATTATTTTCTCATGAGAGCCTCCGTAGCTCAGTCGGTATAGACGAAGCCTTTTGGTTGGAAAGACCTGGGTTCGATGAGGAATGGACAGGAATCTCTTTCGACTAAAGGTGAGTTAGCGGGTCTCATACGGAGGTAGAGTAACTCAGAACAGAGAACAGCTATATACCGGATAAAAATCTCACCAGAAACACTTTGTGGCAAGAACACTCGCTTACAAAGTTACCAAGACTCAGACACGGCTGAAGACTTAAAATTATTTTCTTATGAAAATTAAGTTCCGTTAATGATCGAAATATTTACCCGACGCATAACAAGAAATGACTAAAGACTCACTCACACCATACACTGAACTCCAATTGACCAGCAGTACCGGTAGCAAATGTAAGGTCAAGGATTCGAATTTTAGCTGTTTTTTTTTTTTTCAAGATCTTGTAAAAAAAAAAAAAACAAGGTAAGTAGAAGTTTATAAAATAGTAAACGTGAAACAAAATCAAATATTTTCTAATGAATCATGTATCAAAACAAATTAGCGCGTTTTCAATGTACACAATTTCACTTAATCAAAATCACTGATTGAAATAAGTTTAAGGCCAAGTAAACATCGCTTTAAATCACATGAGCTGAGTGGACTAGAGATTAGACAATCCGGAAGCCTTGCTCTACTCGTACATACCAGAACGTACTTCTTTTAGGCTTACAATAAGCTGAGTAGGGGATTTTTAATCAGCCGTAGAGCTACTTCAGCCCTAATTATGCGATTCCTTGCTATCACCTATAGCAAACTCGAGGTTAACAATGAATCGACTTTTAAGAAGCAGATTACGGCAGATAAGTTCTGCCATCTTGTGGCCCTAAGCCCTACCAGGTATGTTTGATAGTCGATTTGACCTATGGATTAAAATCCTGAGTTTTCCAGAAGAAAAAAACCAAAGATCGACTAGGAAATGGTCGGAACGAACTAGAAAGTTCGTCTAATCAGCGACTAGAATCAAACCTATAACGGTCTTTCTCGGGCGGTCTAGAGATACAGAAGTAAACGCCATTTCCAATCACACCAGCATTTAATTATAGTAAATTGCAATTTCAATCTAACATAAAACAGAGGTATTCTCAGAAGTTTTGAAGGATCTCAACGATTAATTTTCAGTTTAAGGTTTGGCATCGCCACCAAGCTGAAAATTAAAAACCTTAAATTTTATGCATCTCTACAACGAATGTCATAAGTATTAATGAGTATCTCGAGGGTGGAGAATCCTTTAACTAGACAAAATTTTCTCCATGACTAATGGGGGATCGGAAGGAAACATCGCCCATCTTTCCAGAGGAGGAAGAGCCAAATGGTATCGTGTACTGTGAATTTGGCTATTTAACAATATCACAAATTTGAAACAGATGCTTTTAATGCACTAAGTATGGAAATGATTCCAGTCGATGACAAAACGTATTTCGCGATAGCATTCTTATGCTATTCAAGCATTTCTATGGAGTGATGTTAAACTTAAAAATATCACTGTGTGTGTGTGTGTGTTCAGCAAACAGCGTAAAACGCATGTTGCCCAGTTTTTAATCCGGACTAAAAAGCCCAAGTGAACAAAAAGTGAATGGTATGCAATTCAATTTCAAGCTTAGTCTTTTCGTCTCCCATCTGTATTTCGTGAATAATGAGATTGGAAGAAAAAAAAAAAAAAAAAAACTATCCATTAATGTTGCTATACGTTCAAAGCCTTCGAATTGAAAATCACACAAGAACTTATGCATTTTTCAAACCAACAATGAAATATTTTAGAACATTGACAAAACAATTTAAAGCAGTACTGTAAATTGTTAGTTTCGGTAGAGAATATGTAAGGTGACCACAATTTATAAACAGGAAAACTGAAGTTTACTTGTAAAAGTGGGATGAACTGTAAAAAGCCAGAGTATCTACTGCTACATCTAAAAATACTATTCGAGAACCGAAGGTTTAATGGAAAAAGAAGGAGGAATTAGTCTCCAGTATACATCGCATGGAATAAAGCTGAAAGGTACCTAAAGTTTTAAAAACAGACCGAAATCGAAGACTGGATTCACTGAAACTTGAACTGAAACGGTAATGGAACATTTAGGATTCGGAAATTTAGTACAGTGAAAGTAAATGATAGCTGAAGAACTACAGATGCTCAAAGATTACACAAGATAGAAGTGCAATTTACAGAAGAAATGAGAAAAGTAAACCCAGATGAGAAAATAAGACGCGAGGTAGGGAAAAAAACTGGCAAGAATAAAGTAAACAAACAAACAAACAAAAAAAGATACGCGAGTGGCTGTATAAAGCAAGCTTTTCTTTGCTTAACCCACAATCGTGACTAATATCTATACACATAAAAATATGTGAACTTTCCCATTTGAACTTGATAAACTACTTGCGATTCAAAACTAGCACCAGCCACTTTTCGACTTATTTGGATCTCCTATAATAAAGCAGATAATACAACGAAATACACTTTTAATGATTTCAAGACTAATTTATTACGTATTAACTGAAATTGATAATTGTTCACATATCACAAACAGAAAATACAGGCAGCAGTTTTTATGGCATATGTTTTGAAGACAGATGGTTTTTTAAAAATCATCTGTCCTCAAAACATATGACGGTCTACTAAAAGAAGACCGTCATTTCTTTTGGTAGTATCTATACTCTCACAAAAATGTTCATCAATAGACCTCATGTTTTCCAGCTACAGACAAAAAAAAAAAAAAAAAAAAAAGTTAAAGCAAGCAATTTCTTTTATCGTTTTTGCTCTGATGCAAGTTAAATGCTACGTTTTAGATTTGTCTGCTGTTAGATCAGAATTAACACGCTACTGTATTCAAAATAATATTAACAGGTAAATAAGCAAAAATTGAACAATAGATTGCATGTTGACGTCATTAAGAAAAGAGGCGTCATGGAATACAAAGGCCAATCCACTTATTGCATAACTGTTGGAATGGTTAGGGTTTCAGAGTAGAGGACTGATTTTTTGTACATAGTTCAGGATCTTGATTCATATTACGGTTGTATGTGAAATCTTTCTAAGGTACTGCAACTATTATATCTGTGAATTACATTTACTTCATGGGAGGGTTAATAGATAGCATGAGAGATTAAATACTATTTTCTACTTGCTTATTAGCGACATCAATATGATATTCTTCGGCGATTTCATAAATTCGGCCAAGTGTACCAGCCCATTTTTTTGAGAAGAAAATTTTGGGAAGACAAAAATCAATTTCCGTCTAATACTGGCTAATTTAACTTCAACAGGCCTAACAATGTTTAGAGTGAATATAAGTTTAAAAAGAACGTTGAACTGCTTTGTATCCCCGCTGCTGACTGATTAAGGAAAGATTAAAAAAAAACTTAAGTTGAAGGGACTCTTGGCAAGTTCAGTATTACAGATGAAGCCATTCTGACAGCTCATCTCTCTCTCTCGAATACAGATGCAATATGATACGAAAGTTTTTTTGTTTTTTTTTTAAACTTCTAGAAAATATATTATACTATTGACTATATAAGTAAAATAAATTAGACGCCAAACATTTAAATATGATATGCATAGTGCTTATACCATATAAAGCAATATTTAAATAGATAACGGTATTGCACTAAATTTTGGTACTGAGTGTAGACTACAATACAGATTAACTCATTTATATTCAAAACTTAAATCTGTATTTCAAGCAGAGTTACTGTTTGGATAACTCCATAAATTAGTACAACACAATGAGATTTCTTTCACATTTATTAAAACATGAGTAATTATTTTCATTCTCCTAAACTGCTGATAACAAATAAATAAACAAACTGCTTCCGAGTTGAACATATTGATCATTTCAGCATCTGACAGTTATCTGCCGTAATTCCAATTCAGGTGATTAAGAATCATTCAGGTGTTATAGTTGATTCAATCAGCAAAACTAACGATAAATGCAAACTGTCAAATTCGAAAGACAGCCTACAAAATGAATTATGGTCTGCGAAACACATCCAAGGACTGCGGGATTTTATTTATTATAATGAATTATTCTAAAAACGAGGTGGTTATGTAATAAATACTGGGAATGGATTGTTTAATGAACTAAACCACTACAGAGTAATCAAAAAACAGTCCTGGAATGTTTGTTGTATTTTTACCTCATGCACAATGTTTCTGGATTACAAAATGAAGCAGCGAGTTTATTTTAAATTTAGCTTAAAAGAGTAAAAGTGATTTTATTTTGAAATGTTTCCTGAGATACAAGAATTAAGAGGTTTACTTTACCCACTTCAAGGCAAATACCACGGTTTTAAATTTTATAATAAATGAGCTAGTTCATGAACGCGCCGTGATTGCCTGCAGATCACTGGTATCGTGCATTTGTAAGATGACGGGTGATAGATTGCGGACAGGAGAAATGTCGCTTAATCCATGCACAATAATGATGCACTGAATGTTATAGTGTTTAGTAAAATTGTCAAAAACCAGTTAATACTGTTTCTTAATACAGGTTTCAAAAAAAAAAAAAAATAGACTGCAAAAATAAAGTCATGATACAGGTTTATTTTGTAGCATATTCAGCATATTCTTTTTGATGAGTTACAACTTAAATATTTAAGATAGATACAGTGAAAGATCGAAATTTGTTGTTTAAAAGTTGAAATTAATCTGTTGAAAATAACTGTTTACGTATAACTTGCAATTTTATGAACGCTGCTATCTTTATGATCAACATTACTTGGAAAAATAAACCAGTGAACAAAACAGCTAGACTGGCTAGGTAATGTGATATTCTTTTATAGCTGTTGGCACGATTGTTATGAACAAAAGAATCGCTTATTAACCCAAGCTTCCCTACAGTAAGGCGCGAAAAATTTCAATATCAGTGGTAGATGGGATGATATATCCAAAAAGGTTCAATTTCCCAAACATTTTTCTTTTGGTTGTCTCCAAATTCTCCCTAACGTTGATAAAATACGAAGGAGGGGAGGAGCGAAACTAAATTTGATCTCAATTATAAAAAGTATTCTTGGAAAGTAATCAACAGTTACTTGGGAGACATCCAAGATTTGTTAGAATAATCACCGATGAATGGGCGTTTAGTATTCGACTCAAGCAACACTGAGAACGTGCTTTTATATACAAAACACGATTTCGTCTACACGACCGGTATTTCCTGAATTTCTTACGAGTGAGGAAATGAGCCATATTAGTCTCTTAAATTACTTGGAAATTAGCTTCATATCGGTGTTAAATTAAAGAATGCATTCCTCCATAGATTAATCAGAATAGCGTAGTAAATTTTATTAGGAATAAGGACGGTTAAGTCAAATAAAACGTCCAGTCAAGTGTATACTTTCGTTTCGGTCAAAAAAAAAAAAATGCTTAGCTGAATAAAAGCATACAGCTGATCAAGCCGCAGCTTGTCGCTCATTCGTACACGGAAATGAGGCACGCGACAGTGACATGTGCGCGAAGCTGATGTAATCAATCGTCGTCGGTTGTTAATGGTGCATTAATCCACAACCAGGAAATAGGACGCCCGCTTGATAAGAATGCACTTCGAATGCACAGCGTGGTAATAAGCAAAGACGTTTTCAAACTTCGTTGACAGCATACACTTCTGACTTAAACAAGTGGTCAGTGAGGTAAGACACATAAGCATGAAGAGATGGGTCTGCGCTGCTGTCATCTATGATTCGTTCTAGAGGATATTGATACGTGTTGCCTTATCAACGCTAAGTTCTACACCTAATTTTTCCCCCTCAAAAATGTGATACAGTTTATAGAGTAACATTTGTCTGATCAGAAAGAAACAGTGTTGACTTGCTCACCAAATAAACTTTTTTTTTTAATGGCTACCTTGCTCTAGTTCTTTTCTAATCATTGCGAGAGACTAACAGTGGATAATATGCTCAGAAAGAATGTGATAGTTCTATCATTTTTTCAAAAATACTAAAAAGAGAGTATTGTTGATGATCTCTGATCAGTAATACCATTTCTCCATGTGAAATTTAAAGGCAGTTGTGACAATGGCTTTGAAGTCATTGGGCGTAAGTTGAGGTAAGCACGAAGTTTGGATATTCAGTGAAAATGTAGACGGCGATGATCTTGAAATGCTAAGACGGGTGAACCTAGTGAGTGACAGAAGGATAAAATTAATAATAATGGGTGACTAGCTGTGGAAGGAGAACAACATGCGCAAGGAGATTGAATTTCTTGAGCTACATAGGGATTACCTTATACAGCATGTAATTCAGCAACACACAGGCTGGATTTAATATCATCTCATACAATGATAATAGACATTACAATGCCACCAATTAGGGAAGGTGATCATATGGTTTTCACGTGAGAAGTTGCTAGACAGATACAAGCTTCAAGGAAAACAAAAGATGCGTGGAATTACAGAGCAGCAGACTTATAAATTAACAAAATAGATTCGTAATGTGAAGTGGCTTGACCAACTGAAAGCAGAAGAAATCCAGCAGCGCCTAGAAGTTTGTCCGAAATCTGATTTCTGACCAACTCTCATTCATTCTGACACATGTAACAATTTCAGGTTGTATTCCTATGGTTAGGAGGATAAGGTAGGGGTTAAATTTACGAATCATGGAATTATGTAGGAGCTTCTGAGAAAGATGCTATTGAGAGATGTAAGGAGACTAAAGCAGTAAACCAAACCTCTGAAGAATTCTAATTATGTTGCTAGTAGAAGAAAGGCTGAATATAGAAGACTGAATTTAGTTGCTGGAGATGGAACTAAGCCACATCTGAAGATGCAGTGAAAATGTTCGATGAGTATTTTGTTAGTATACACTATATTGCCAAAAGTGTCTGGACATCCCTCATAGCTCTACGTTGCCTCGCCCGTAAGACGCAGACAGTCAGCAATGCCATATAAACAAAGGCAAGTGGGCATTAGGAATGTACACATTCTTTGCCGTCAGGATAAGTAGACGAAAAGAGTTGAGTCCGTTGAAACGTGGTACGATAGTCGAAGCCCAAATTTGGTCCGAGAGATTTCTGGCACATCGCACGTGCCCCACTCTACTGTCAGTAAGGTTATCATGAAGTAGAAACATGATGGAACCACCAATCCCTCTCCCCGAACTAGTAGTCCCAAGTAACTAACAAATCAGGACCGGCGAACTCTCAAGCGTGATATCTCAGTAAATCGTCAGTCACCCTTAGTAGTCATAGCAAACGACTTTCGCATGAAATCCGGAACGGATGCCAGTGGCAAAACTATTTGCTGCGAGGTGTTTGCCCTTGGGTTTCATGGTCGTGCTGAGGCTCACAAGCCCTTGATTACAACTGCCAATGCCCGGCGTCGTCTGGAATGGTGCCAACACTGTCACTGCACTGTGGATCAATGGGAGAGTTTGGCCTTTGGTTTCACGATCGTACAGGTCATGCTGAGCGATGAAACGTCAGCATAACTGGGTTTTGACTGGATTCATTACTCACGTCAATACATATTGCAACCCTTCTCTATTTGATGCATGTAATGCTCATTAGAATAATTTTTTTTATACGGGATTAAAAATGTTATTCAATTAAATTAAAGCAATGTTAACACTGTCTGGTGCGTTATCTAAACAAAAATCCGAAGATCAATATACCATCTTTCTTCGATTCAAACACCTGGGAAACGATAATCGAGACCCAGTTTTCCCCTTCACGGGTAAACTAACCCTATCGAATTAAGTACATACGATTTTAGCGTCAATTTTGTCACTTGTAAGATGACATTCGAAAATAATTTTCGTAAAGCATACCATATTCATACCAAGTTGACAACGAAGCGTTGTTGAAAAGTTACCTTCCACAGTGGCATAAGAATTCGTTTCTGATCATACAAGCGAACAATGAATACTAACAATGCCACAGGTGGACGGAACAGATAAATTCAATCGGTGGCTGGAATCGAACCAATTGCAAAATTCCAGCTGTTGGGTTCTTGGTACTGAACACTGCACGTAGTATGGAAAAAAATTTTCGTGTAACGTTCTTCGCACTCTCTGGGAACAACAAGGCGCAAGGAAATCATTCGCCCACCACCGCGATAATGGTTTTATGTTCAAACATCTTCAAACTATGAGACTAACGCTCAGATAAAAAACGAATGGACTGTCTGCATTTTGCGCAATTTAATTTCTGGAAACTGAGTGAGCTTCGGAATTCTCCAATTTGGAAAAATCCTGCCAGCAAGAAATAGCAGCATTCCTAATTCTATCGCAAAAATCCATAAACATACACTATCGACATTAGAAAACGTACAGTACATACTCTGAATTCATCATATAAAACAACTGCATGATGTGAAAACAATAAATTACAAAGACAATACAGTGAATAGGCAACTACGTTTCAAGGTCGCAACATACACGCACTCTTTGAGTATTCAAGGCTGAGAATGGCAGTTTTGCAAACCTGAGCTTTCGTAAAGGAAAATGCTGAATAAACTACCAAGAACGTCTTAAAAAATATAAGAACCAAATTCACTCGTATCTTAATTCAAATAGTCACATATATTCTATAACCATTCAACACATCGGATGTTCATATAAAATTTTCACCCAATCCATAAGAGCTTCTGGTGTAAGCTCCAAAAACTCTCTTGACTCGCTATACTTAAATTTAAAGCGTATGAAGAAAACCGATTGTTCTATGCGAGCCCCATAATAGAACGTAGATGGAAAAATCACAAACGGGGATTTGAGGACTTATGACAATCTTACGAAAAATTTGAATTTTTTTCCCCTACCTGCCATGAGCTTATTCTAGCAAGGACATCTTTGAAATGTTTCTTCTCTGCTTTAAGAAATAACTGGAGATGGGACTTTTGATATTATAAACAATTTGACCAGCGGATATAAAATCTTTATACTAAAAAAACTTTATTGGAAATCTTATCGTGTTTAGATTTTACTGTAAGCAAGCACGAATGAAGGAAAAATCCTACAGTACTAATTAGTAAGTTATAGTTTCATCGAAATGTCTGATATCAGCATTTCAATGTTTCGATGCAAATTAGTCTTCATCCACAGCACTATATAAATACACAACTTAGACAGAAATCAACGGAACACCATAGTGTAAGGAACAAAAAGCCATGGTGCCCACCATAATAAGATGCAGAATCTTCTTTCTCTGCGATGACTGCAGCAATCCTAGGACGCATACTTTCCAAAAGGGAACGATAGCGATCAATTGGAATTTTGGACCATTCTTCCTGTAGAGATACGAGGTCTTAGAGTGTTGTGGAGAGGACATCCATTAACCTCAACCGACGCTCTGGTTCATCCCATAGAGGTTATAGGGTTGAGATCAGGGCTCTGTGGAAGCCAGTCAAGTGTGGTAACGTTCATATCACAAACTACAAAGTTAAGCAGCAGCCTTATGACACGGTGAATTGCTTTGCAGACAGAGAATGGTTAGTTACGCAAAAACGCCAGTAGTAGGAAGAATTGCATTGTCGTCAAGAATGCTCGGAGTTCAATGTTCATGGTACCACAGAGGCTCAAACCAGGACAAACATGATCATACCATCATACCGCCACCTCCGAATTTTATAGTTGGGGTTACACAATCTTGTAAGAGACGTTCCACGGACATCCGCCATACCCGTCCAGTTACTCGGTAGAGGGCGATTCGTCTCTCCATAATACAGCTTACCAAGTTTCTTACCACTTCCACGTTTTTGCATCACTGAAGACGACGCGGCATGTTAGTTTGGGTAATGTGGGTCTTTCCTATTGTAGTCCTAGCATGGAATACATGTTGTGAGCCTCGGTTCTGAATGATTTTGTGCAGATTAGTGTTCCAGTTGAATGCGGAAAACTCTCATTCAACGTGTCGGCCGACGAATGGCGGTTTTTAAATATCCTTCGTAGCCCCCTTCGGTGAGTGTGGTGGGTCGTCCACTGTGGGTAGCGGTTGCAATTGATTCCCTGCGCTTCCATATCAGTATGGTATCACTGATTGTTGGCCTGGGATGGTCCAATTTGTTGAACAGATGGGCCTATAACATGGCATCCTGTCACAATCCCTCTTTCAAACTCCGTCAGTTCCCCTTCTGACAGCTGTTTCAGCCGGACACAGGTGCACTGGCTTGGGAGCATCGTATTCCTTCAATTTATACATGGCACTATGGCATAAGGTGCATCGAAATATAGCACAATGCACCTTGCCCATGGGAGCGTCCGTTGACTATTTTTTTACAAGCAGTGTACATCTTCACTCGGGATTTCATAAATGTCTTTCAATGCAAGCCAACCCCACACCTTTTTTTTTTTTTTCCAACTTTCGAATGACCTTGTCACAACTAATTTCTACTGAAGAAAATCACGGCTGATTACGTGAACAATGATCCGATACAATTCGTGGTTGCTAAATAAAATGAATCTGTCAACAAGCATCAACTGTCAGAAGTTCGTCAAAATGGCTTTGTTTCGAAATAATTTTATTTTTCAAAGATTTCACCCCCCCCCCCTTAAAAATATTAAGGCACAGATCGGAGTAATAATTCCTTGTTCATTTAACATTCCGTTGATTTTCGAAATTTTTAATTCAAAATCTGCATTAGGATGAATGCTATGTTGGATAGTCATAAAAGAAGCATTGGTTTAATGTTTCCCAACAAAATATTCTGGTAGACAAAAAAATAGCGCCACCCCCGGGAGATTCCCTAACGTTTAGTGGAGAAAATCAGCCTGGCAAAATTCGACTTTTTAGTAAATGTATATATACTTATATAACTTAAATTTTACACAGATTTTTTTCATAAGGTCTATAAATGCACTAAAAAGAATTTGCTTCATGAATAGGAAGATTGGCTTTAAAGAATATATATATACACAGTATATGGCAGAATGATCATCGACTCGGTTAACATACATAGTTTTATGAAAAAAAAAAAAAAAAAAAAAAAAAAAAAAAAAAAAAAAAAAAAAAAATCTCGGTTCTAGTCATTCAATTTTTTTCATAAATATAAATATATATATATATATATATATAAATATATATATATATTATATATATATATAAAGAAAGAAAGAAAGATCATGTCAATGAAACTGTTTCTGGCAATTTTTCTTGATGACGACGCACTTCTGCCCCCCTCTCTCTCTCTGTATATATAATGTGTGTGTGTGTGTGTGTGTGTGTGTGTGTGTTAAAGATACCAAAAAGTTTTATAAATTTGGTTTTAATCCTTTAGTTGCCGATATGCATTCTTTGCCAACAGGAAAAGTTGAATAAAATGACATCGCATACGTACGCCATGGTGTCACTGTAAATAAAGGTGCTGGTACGCCGATATTTCCAAGGGAGTCCTAGACCTAATCGTGGGGGGGGGGGAACCATCTACATTACAGTATACAATCCACTATCAGACGAGTTTGAGATATAAATATTCATTTTATGTTGTAATTTACACACACAACATTAATTCTCACAAAATGTTCTCGTTTATTTTTTTCGAACTCTTGTATCCGTAGCCAATCTGTGGTTGCAATACAACCATGATTTGACACAAGGAGTTGCATTCTAATCCGCTAACTCTTTTCCAAATACATCTATCGTCATTAAGAGATCACATATCGCATTTAAAAAATTTCTCATCATTCGTCTTTTTATTTTTTTTTTTTTAGTATATTACGCGGGAAATTTTTTTTGTGAGAATTACAACCCACCTTTGAAAATATACAAGAATTCCATTAATAGCAAACATCCACTAATTTTACCTGAGCTGCTTCTTTGGATAAAAACAGTATTAAATTCACAGCAATTCTAGAATTCTCGAAATCTTTGACAAAAGTCGGGCACGGGAATGTCATTACCTTAAAAAGAGCCCAGGCAAAATTAAGCAGATGTTTGTTGAAAAACAGTACTATACACGCACACAGTATTCCTGTTAAATTGCTAATGGAGATGATCCCTATATAGAATGTCAAGTGAGGCAGTGGAAAGGAAGCAGGAAGGGTGCCGAAATAAAGCCTCAGTTGGATTCTACAAGCCCAAATTGCACTAGGTCAGGGATTCTCAACCTAAGGTACGCGAGCCACTGCCGGGTGGTACGAAAACAGATTTGCTTACTGGTACATCTAATATCTTGAATTAAATATAGCGGTACGCCACTGGAAAAGGTTGAGAACCCCTGCACTAGGTCATTGTGGATTAAAGTTTTTAACCTTTAACCTTTGTAGCTGGATGTATAATCCATCCCTCGGATTATAATCCCTTCATCTCTATGAAAATTGGCTTAAATTAATGAGAATTTATCGAGCACCTGGCTCACCCATCTTAGGGCTGTGTGGGAGCGTCTGTACCGATGCGCAGAGCCGCTTTCGGACGCTTGTGTTTCCACCTATCGTTTTCATCGTAGTTAGATGACTCTCGAATGAGTTGATTGGGATGACTAGCTGCTTTGGTGAAATATGTAATGGCAGTATCACGGAGAAAATGTGAATATCAGGAATGTCAACGTCTCGGTGGAGGAGAGCATTCCTGACGGAGCATTGAATATCATACGGAGACATTTGTCCTGGATGACCTGTAAATTTTTGATGTTGCCAGGAGAAGTGTGACCCCAAGCAGGTGATCCATAAGTTGAGGCGGTTGTCCAGTTGAATGCCTAAAATATCTGGTGCTGTATTTCCATGGAATAATTGTGTTGTAAAGTTTGACTTCTCCGTAGTGGGATGCCTTCCGTCTTGTGAAGAGAATGGTAGTACTTTTGGCAGGAAATGGAGAATAGCATTCACAGCTATTCTCCATTTCCTGGGCCATTTTTCTAGGTTTGTTGCTGCGGTTTGTAAGCGCTGTGTAGCTAAGTTCGGCCTGAGAGATCTACTCAAAATTGCCATGTCATCCGCATAGCAAGCTGTGGTGGTTGATGTCTTGTTAGGAGCGTCAGCAACGAAGATGTTAAAAAGCAGCGGAGAGAGCAACGAGCCTTGAGGAACACCTACAGTAATTATTTTCAAAGAGGATTTGAGTCCTCTCAACTTGACCTGAAATTTCCGGTTTTTTTAGAAAGGAGTCGATAAGTTTGAGCAGAACGTTGGCCATAAATAATTTATAGACGAGGCCTTTGTGCCAAACCTCAAAGGCTTTTGCTACATCCAGAAAAACAGCTCCTGTATGTTGTTGCCAATTGAATCCAGTAGTGATGAATTCGACCAGTCTGAACTTGTATAGTACTGTGCCCGGTTCGAAACCCAAGCTGCTCTTTCGGTATTGTATCGTTTTTGTTCACCACATCTTGAAGTCGATTGAGGATGATTTTTTCTGCAATTTTTCCCAAGCATGAAAGGAGATTGATGGGTCTGTAACTTTGCAGTAACTGAGGCGCTTTTCCCGGCTTATGAATGAGGATTATATCTGCTTGTTTCCATCGGGCTGGAAAATAGTTTAGTCTGAGTATTGCATTTATGATTGCTACCAAATGCATGATAACTTTGTGCGGAAGAGCCTTGATTGTTTTGTTGTTAATTTCATCTGGGCCAGGGGCTTTTTTGTTGTTAAGCTTCCTAATGATTGAGTAGACCTCTTTAATCGAGGTGGGACAGATAGGCTGCTGGAGCGCAGTACGGACTCGACGGTGAATTTTCTCTATGAAAACCAAATCCGCATGTGCATAATTAGGACTGCACTGACGTTGAAGAGCTCCAGCGAGGGCTTCTGCCTTTTCATCGTCCCTATAAACTATACCTCTTTCTCCGTGAATGGACTGGATATTGGAACGGTCCGTACGGAGAACATTTGCCAACTTCCACAAGGAGTTATCTTCAGTTTTCAGGGGACAAAGTTCTTTCCCATTGTCGATTTCTGTGGATGTGCGTGCCGCTCTGCAGTTTATAGCCATTGTCGGGTTTAACAACCGGATTGCGCATGTGCGGCTCTACCATGCACTACCGTTTCTAAGAACATTCTTTGCTATTGCATGTTTATTACGTATTGTACGCCAACAGTTCATAGAACCGGGGCTGGCAATGTACCAGGACTAGTCAATTCATGCTGAAGGGAAGAAAGAAATGAAGGATGTATGAATTGGTCAACAACAAATCACGTGCTTTATACGTAAATTTTCCAACTATTGTACAAGAAAAATAGTTACCCCTTTAAGAACTAGAATTTTCAGAAAAGAAAAGCTAAATTTTCCAACGTATAATAATCAACACTCAACCCACTGATTACCCTAATATCAAAATGGATTCTTCTCCTTCTGACATGCGCAGAAGTGTCAAAGGTTCTCCCATCTGTGGGCGTACAATAACTCGGCAAATGCAAATTGTGAAAATATTGCCAAACTTGTTACACAATACAACTTAAAACAGTAATAACAGTAATAACTTTACATAACATTTAAAGTGCATAACTTTACTATTTACAGTATCCTGTGTTATATTTTACAACAGTATTCTAAAACAATAGATGTTCTCTTTAAGTATTGTGTTCTAGCACTTACACAGAATAGCACAGAACATAGCAAATTATTTACTGCTCCCATGGGATGTGAATGCCCCTTAATTAAAATTTGTAGATATGTTAGAATTATACCAGTATCTACTATAACACTAATTTCTTCACACAGATTCAAAGAAATGAATTTCAGTTAGAAAGATGAAATATATATATATATATCCCACCAAGTAGTTTGCTTACTTGGTGGAAAATGAACTGATTGCATATAGAACTACATAAGACAGAACTAGATAAATACATAAATTTACATTAATTGGGAAGAACACTTGACAGAAAGCTATTAATCTGTTATTTAATTTCCCATATTATCAGATCTTGCATTTTGGTCTTCCTCTAGGTCTTTTTCCTGCCTTTAAACCCGTTTTTCTAACTTTCCCTCTCTCTCAATTCTGGAGGCATCAATAAAGAATTAGCTCTGCTCTCACATTCTTATACAACACACACAATTTTGGACAGCATATTACAACTAGTTATTGTAGAAGTGATGATTCTCAAACTCAAAACACATAGCATATAATAGACAACCAGTCTTTTCTGTTTAGAGTGTGTGTGAGTGTGTGTGTGTGTGTGTATATATGTTAAAATACCAGGCAATTTTACCACGAGTTGCCTTGGTCTGGCACTACCTATAGGATTAGCTAGACTTGCATCACTTGCAGGTGCAAACTTGACTTGTTTGTCTGCTTACTTGGGAAATGGAGTAAAACCAGGTTTAAAATTGTCTAGTATTTTTAACATTTATTATACCCAAGGTAAAATACTTTCTACATACATATATATACATATACATAAGGAGAGATTTCCCCTTCAAAACCAGTGCAACTGCTTGCATCTAGTCAATTCCCTCCCCATGGTAAGAGTTATATTTCAGTACCCATAAAATAGAATTTATTTATCATCTTGAAATGGTACCCCTCCTTATTAGGCACCTTTGTGCAGGGCAGCCCTGTATATAGTAATGAAATGCATGACCAATGTACAGTCAGAATTATAAAATCAAAGCAGTTTCATATTTGGCTGGAGGCCAGAAATGCAATTGTAAAAATTAAATTGCCCTTCAAAGAATAGATGTGATCCCATATTAAGTAGTTGAAGATAATGGAATTATCTTCAACTACTTAATAATGGAATTATCTTCAACTCCTAGTAACTTCAAAATACTAATAAGTAAATACTTAAAGGATATGGGAAATCATCCTATTTAGGGTTAAGTGTGTAAAGTGCTGAGTTACTATTTTGTCATAGGACGAAAAATTGCTAAAATGGAAAAAAAAAAAAAAACATTTTTATCTAAGATCAGATTTTATTTTAAATTTTCAATGTTAGAAATGGAAAACAAACAAAATTTTAATGGGCAAAAACATATGACAGAACTAAAAAAAAAATTTTACAGCACTTGATTTAAAGTGCCCAGTTTTCAAATCTTGTGGATGCAAGAATTTAGTTGTCAAATAATTTTTTTATTTTTTATGAGTAAGTGTTTGATAAAACCACTCAATCACAAACTTTCTCAGCATACCAATGTTCAGTTTCTTGCAAAACTTTATCAACATGTTTTATTATTGTATTTGTGAGTTAATAGCACCTCCACCTTCCAAGGCTGCAATTTGAATCCAGTTTTTCATTAGCCAGCATGAACTTACTGCTTACTAGAGGTCTGAAGTTGCTTAAAAAAGTTCTCATGTGTTGTCCCCCTTGAGTAGCACTCCTAGATAATAATCAATCATTATTCATGATACTTATGTGCAACAAGTTTAGCTTAGTTGTAATTATCATAAATTTTATAAAAGACTGTAGACCGTGAATTTTTATCATTAAGCAAATTAATCGAAGTAAACAGCTTAATATTTGAGATTTAGAGAACATCTAAATGTATTTGCATAGATGAACTGTCAGTTTATAAATCTGATTTTAAGTTTCACTCAGCCTTTATTTTATCAGACTTATAATTTAGTTATAATAAATTGGGTATGATTCTGATCACAAGAATTTTTTTTAGTGCACCGAATGAAGTTATTTTAACAATTTTTACTGAAGTAATTTTTAGTGATGAAAACAATGATAGCTCCTTAATCCATCTGCAACAAGAACTCTAATAAATCTTAAGAGTAAAAAGAGTTAAGATTGGATTAACATGAGTATTTTGAATTGATCATTTTTTTTTAAACTATATATATGAGCTAAGGGGTTAAACTTAATTATTTGCTGGAAACCAACAGTGGAATTTTTTTCAAGCCATTATAAGCAAAGTAATAATCCTCCACTTAGAAAAATTCATTCATCTACCATTTTAAAGTATATTCAAACAAATTTCAGTGGGATTTAAACCTGCTGGCATTTATTCATGACATATTGGACCAAAAATATAAATATGATTTACTGGGTGTTATTAGATTATTAAGTTGACCAACTGTGTCATGCAGACTGCAGACAAAAGAACATGCAGGTAGATTATTATGTCTGTAAACAAATGCTAGGAGTATCAGAAACAAAGGGATAGAGTTTGTTGCTTTATTCAATATGTTGAGACCTCAAGACTATAGGCATTAGTGAGACCTGGCTATCAAAATCAGACATTCACTGGTATCGACTGTAAAGGATACACTATTTTTTTAGGAAGGATAGTAGAGGAGGGGGGCATGCTGCTAATGATATCAGATGACTTGAATTCAGTTAAAGTTGAGAAAGTCCTTGTTGTGGGACAACTTCCTCAAGTTGTCCCACAACAAGGTCAAGGTCAAAGAGTGCTAGATTTGATTATAGTGTCAGAGGGTGTTTCAGTATAAGCCTTAACTATTCTGCCTCTTGGTGACTAAGTTTACAAATGTTCCATTCAGAAAAGGTTACATGCTGAACTACAAAGCAGGAAATCATGCCAACTGAGGAATAGTGGGGTTCAGCGTAATGGTATCGGTTGCTGGATGGGAAGAATATCTACAGTGTATGGGAAGCATTTAAACAATACTTAAATGATGTGATATCAGAATATGTCCCAAGAGTAAAAAGAATAAAAGTGGGAATCAAATGGATGTGTAATCTTATTAAGCAAGATTCTTAAGAAAAGGATGATGTGGAAGAAATACCTTGTACATAAGGATGATGTCTATTATGAAATCATAAGCAGCAGGTTAGAATAGTCAACTGTTGTATAGAAAACAAAGTCTGAATATGAAAAGAAACTGGCTATGCATGCTAAAGACAACCCACAAGAATTCCATCAAAAAGCTGATGTGAGTCTGCAAGAGTTAAGATAACCAATGGTGTACCACAAGGATTAGTGCTTGGTCCATTGTTATTCAATCTGTACATTAATGATATTGGGAAAGATTTGACAAGCAACATACAGCTATATGCTGATGATGCAAAGATAGGAAGGGTAATCAGAAATGCTGCTGATATGCAATACTTGCAGAATGATTTGAATAGGTTGGAATTGTGGGCATGGGAAAATGGATGTCAGTAAATGTAAACTCATTCATTTCTGCATGATTAGATATTCAATATCATATTATATTTGTGAGATCATGCTAGAAGAAACTGATGAGGCTAAGGATCTTGGTGTTTTAGTAGATAAGAATTTGAAGGTCAGGGGCCATGTAGCAAAGATTGCAAATACAACTCAAAAGATAATTGTAATGCTGAAATGAACGTTCACATATAAAAATAAGAATGTCATTTTGCCTCTTTATAAGGCCTTGATAAGACTTCACTTAGACTATTGTGTGGAGGTCTGGTTTCCGCTATGATTCCGATATATTGGAGTGTTAAAAATGATATCAGGTTTGTAAAATATTGATTATTAAGACAAATTGAGAATTTGTAAACTGCAGACACTAGCAAACAGGAGAAAGAGGGGTGATATGGTTAAGGACTTGCAAACTTCTGAAAGGGTCATACAGGATTTCATTTGGAGAGTAAGGAAAGGACAAGAGGCCATCCTTGGAAGCCGAGGATGAATGCCGCTAAGAATGGGGGTAAAGGCTACATTTCTCTCGTAGGGTGGTGCATGATAGGAACGGTTTGCCATTGGATGTTTCGAGTGCAAGCAGTGTTAATGAATTCAAGAATAAGTATGATAGCTGGTGTGTGTAGTATGTTGCCTCTCTCTATGAGCCCTTGACTTCCTGGAGGTCTCTCTTAATAATAATAATAAGAATAATAATTACAAGGCAACTCCAAGGAGTCAGACTCATTGAGGGGAAGCCCTAAACATGATGCCAAGAACTATCCAACATTTGCACAGTAAAAAATCTAGTAAAAAATCCAGCAAAAAATCTAGTTCTAACACCCTTGCTAACTGCACTCTTACTCAGTTTCCATGGATGATGATTACCCCTACTTCTCCCACTACACCTGTTCTGAAAAATTTCCTCAATCTTGTAAAAACCCCTTGGTAGTTTGCATGTCTCAATCATATCATCTCTTTTCTGCCTATCAACCAGTTTTGGAAACCCACAAATCTTCAACCTATTCTCATAAGGTTCATTCCATAGACCTGTTACCATCTTGGTCACTCGTCTCTGGATCCTGTCCACCTCCTCCTCATCACCAAGCGAACCTCTGGTGCCCAGTAGTCGAGATGGGGTCTTATCAAGGCTCAATAAAGAAGTACAATAAGGACTTGGATTGGGATGAGTAGTTTGCAGTGGGGTGGAGAATGAGCTCATTTCAGTGAGGATTATTTCAGTTTAGTTCAATGCAGATATCTGGATCAGGAGAGCAAAAATAGTAATCTGACCATGGAAAAAAAAAAAGCATAAAAATTCCAGACACTAGTGACATAAGGTAAGAAGCCAAGATTGGCTGGGAAGGGAATGAACTGTATAGGAGACTTGATAACTGACTACATTCTTATCAAAGAGAAAAGACATTCATAATATATTTGGAGGGAACTAGTTAGGAAGGTAGGTTAATTATTTGTGACAGATTATGGCTGATGGCAAATGATTCAACTTCTCTTCTAGCTTGATCTGTGAAGTTGGAGTATGGTTGGATAGTCAGTTTGTATTATGGACGTTAAAGGCTCCTTGGAAGACAATTCAATTTTTAGCAATAAGTAGTCAAAAAAGCTAGCATGGTCATCAGCTGGAGGAGTAGTAAAAGTAGCAAATGATGGCTATAAAGTGAGGTAAAGAAATCTTGAGCCAGAGCAGATCAAAAAGATATCTAGCTATTCACTTAATAGCTAAGCTCTCTCCATCCTCTCTCTCTCAGATTTCTTCCAAATCTTTTTCTGCATCACATCATTTCTATAAGTACTTCCATGGAAACTGCTCCACCAAACTAGTTGCCACAATTCCTTCACTTGAGTCTAGCCATATATAAATATGGACAGCCACTTATTCATTCATACCCAACTAAAAACTCACACCAACTTATCCTCTTCATTCATTTCATATACTTCTATCTTGGAACAGTCATCCCTATACCGTTTTAACAAATGCATACAACCTTCAACTCTTTAAGACACATTAACAGATTCCTTTTTTCTCTCTATGATACTTGTACATATATGGCACTGTTTTGTGCCATAATTTTATTCAACATTGCTGAGGAATTTCCTTATTTATGTATGTAATCATCAGCTATACACTGTTTTTAGTATTCTAGATGCATATGTACAGTATTTATTTATTTTTTTTTTTGAATTTGCCAAGCTAATGGAATACCATGATTAGCAATTGGTAGTGAAACCGAGGAAAATGGAATAGACTAGATTAGTATAGGCATCATTGGCTGCTATATCAGTAAATTGTGTATGTATGGGGGGGAGAGATAAGGTCTCAAAAGAGTAGTTACTATTGTTTAAATTCATGACAGATCTGAGGTTTTAAAGAAGATCCCAACTTTGCATTATCTATATCTGGATAATGCAATTTTGTATTAGTGTCACTTCAGGACAATCTTAAAGGCTGGCTCACTTAAGGGATGGGGGGGGGGTATTACACACTGCTAATTGCAGTTGTGTAATAAAAACAGGTGTACAGTACTTGCAGAACTCCACTGAGATATCTGTGAAGTAGGCAGCATACGAATTCTTGTGCCCACCCCCCAACCACAAAAAGTTGTAAATAGTACTTGTAACATGAGAAGTACATGATTTTTATTTTTTAAGTTTACATAATCCAATAATCATACTCTGGAGACCAAACAAGGAACTATCAGTGACCTTGTGCTGCCAACTAACAGAGTGGCGATCTCACTGAGTGATGAAATTAATCTTCCACTTAGGCAATGGCAAACATTGTCACAGTGGAATTTTAAACTGCAGCCTATATGACAGTGGACATATTAATGACTCAGCCACCAGGCTGGCAAAGTTTTTGAGAAACAACAGTATGAAAGTAACCCAGAACACTATTTGTTAGCATTTCTAAGAGAAATGCTAACAAATATTGTTGTGTCATTATATAAAGCAATAATTAGACTACATAGGCTACCGTGCATAGATCTGGTTTTCAGTATATTGATCCAAAAGACAAGTAGCTGAATACTATATTAAGTTTCATGGATTTAAACATATTCAGAAAAATATAACTTAAGCTAACATTTATCTAATTTAGGCCTAAAAAGGAGGCTGAACTATTTTTCTGGGGGACAGACATGATTAATATGGAACGCTAAACCTTAGACATCTAGCACATTGATGAAAGTATGTTTTGGCCACTGCTATGTGGAGTATGCCAAACTTCAGTGGAGCAAAGAATACAAGCCTACATCAGCATGGTAGGCTGGTATTCTTTAATACATCCAACATTTCGCAGAGCAAACCAGGAGTGAACTTATGTAAGTAAAGGTTTTAGGTCCTAAACTCAGCCACTCTTTCACGTATCTGCTAATATAAGAGCCATGCAGAATAGCTTACATGACTTATCCATTTCCTTGGCTGGATTATTATTTTCAGTCTACTGATACAACTGTGTTGAATATATAACTCTGAAGCAATTCTTATTTTTATTGGAAACATTCATAATTCCATTTTAAATACTTGTCCCTTATCTAAGATGTGACATTTTCATGAAATGTGCCAAAGAATGACACTTGCATAATTAAATGTCAGTCATGTTTTCTGGTCTAGTGAAGAAAGTTATTGACCATAACTTTTGTCTGTGCTTCCATTGTTTTTTTTCTCCTGCTTGGTTCCATTACACCATTACTTACAGAACGAAGCCATTCTCTCCTTCATTTTACTGCTAATTCTTGCATAGACAGTACTGGTAGGTGTCTTCCTACCATTCATAACATTAAATATGAGCTTTATTTTTTCACTAGAAATATCAGAAGAATCATGCCTGAACTGGATACTGAAAGTCTTTTGGCTCTAATGGTATTTCTCCAATTGTACTGAAAGATTGTGCTTTAGTGTTGGTTTCTGCTGTGTGTTGCCTTTTGCACCCCCCCCCCCCCCAATTCAAATGATATCTATTTTGGAATAGATTGAATGACAACTTATCCCATATTCAAACTCATCTGGAAATTAACAAATCTTGGCCATCTAATTACAGTTTCACTCAGTTCAGTTCTAAATTATCTATTGTCAGTATGGATTCTATTTATTATTATTATTATAAATTTAGTTTAATTCTTTATCCAAGTGTGAGCAAACAAAGTTTGCACCTGAAAATATCTTCAGGACTGGGGTAAGGTAGTACAACACCAGGCAACTCGTAGCAAAGGGGGATCAAGCTGACATCACTCCAATCTCAGTATCTCCCATAATGCAAAACACATCTCCTTGCGGATATGTATAATGTTATGCATCAAAGGGAAGGGCCACTTGTTGTACTACCTTACCCCAGTCCTGAAGATATTTTCAGGAGCAAACTTTGTTTGCTCACACTTGGATAAAGGATCGAACTAAATTTATTATAGTCTAACCAAGTGAAAAATAACTTTCACCATCTTTCTCTAAATCCAGAGTAATTTAATAAAAAGGTGGCACACCTTTTGGCAACTCCTACAGGTAAAGATGACCTCGGCACATTGCTTCTGCCTGGTATCTCCACTTCTGGGCCTGGCTCCCACTGAAGAGACCTCAATAATAAAGATCGAAACTATTTGGGTAGTGGCCCTTCCCTTTAATGCATAACATTATACATATCCGCAAGGAGATGTGTTTTGCATTATGGGAGATACTGAGATAGGAGTGATGTTAGCTTGGTCCACCTTTGCTGTGACTTGCCTGGTGTTGTACTACCTTATCCCAGTCCTGAAGATATTTTCAGGTGCAAACTTTGTTTGCTTACACTTGGATAAAGGATTAAACTAAATTTATTATAGTCTAATCAAGTGAAAAATAAACTTTCAATATTATTATTATTCGTGACACCTCCAAGGAGTCTGAAGACTCATCTTGGGAGGACAGCTATTGTACAACTCTTCATCTCCACCACTACACCAAACCTCTACTACCAATCATCTACATCAGCTCCATCTACTGCCCACCACCACCACAGCTAATTTTTTTTGTCTGTAAATTGCGTGTGTTCTGATGGCCAATTTGTCTGTATGCTGGATGAAAACCCAAGTTTCTGGGAGTTAAACTCTGCTACCTCCGTATGAGATCGGATAACTCTCATTCAATTGAAAAAGTCCATATAAATATTCCTCCCGTCATGACGAGACTCGAGCTTAGGCCTTTTCCAATTGAAGGGCGCAATGTACTGTCGTTCTTCCAATTGCGCTACAGAGGCGCTTAAAAATTTAACCAAACTTTCCTCAAAGTCCCCAAAAGAACTGGGAGATGGACTGAGTCCTCGACTCTTTATCCCTTCATCTGAATGAATAAAATCTGTGTGAATGGGGGTGTTATTGAGCTAAAAGCTGTAGTCATGGCTAGGTAAGCAATAGCAGAGCCTCAGTTAATACTTGATTGGCTACAGCATTGCCATCTGTTACCCTGGAAGTCCTAAAAAGGACTTCCTTTTTCTACACCTCTTACATTTATGGCGATCAACATTGTCTGGCTTATGTTAAATTTGTACAAATACCATAGAAAGTCTAGTAAATCAAATGATTACTCTTGATATTTCTCTACAGCATTTCATTCAGTTGGACAAGTCCTATTAGTACACTTCCACCATATGGTCTATTTTTTGCAAATGGGTTGTCAGCTTTCTTTCTCAGGATGCACATCACACATGAATGGATGAATTTTTATCCTCAAGCTATGCAACTAATACCAGTATTCAAGGTTCTTTCCATACACTCTTCCTTCTATATATAAATGGACCTTCTCTGGCTGACCACAAATCCAATATGCATTGGAATTTTTGGTTGGCCGAGCGGTTAGTGTATCCACTCTCCAGCTAAAAGGCTGCAGATTGGAATCAAGCCATGGGCATGGATGTTTGCGATTGTCTGTGGAAATATTAGTAGTGGTGTCTGGTGGTAGATGGCGTTGGTGTGGTTGCAGTTAGTTGTAGATGGTGGATTGAGTGGTGAAGTAGGTGTCCTCCCTCGATGAGTCTCTGGACTCCCTGGAGGTGTCACGTAATAACAATAATGATTCAATTTGGGTTTAAACTTGTGTTGAAGCCCAAATTGAATTATCAATTATATTGGCTTATGAATCTAATTAGTTAAATGAAGTTAATTATATTCCTAAGCCAATATTTTGACTTGGTCAGCATCTTCATGGGCACAAAGATGCAAGCACATCAGTAAGGCAGCAAACAGACTAAAAGGCAGTTCTTACTATCTAACTGGCAGCACCTCTATGGGTGAGGTGATAAGGAACTTGCTGATGGTCTCAAAAGGATTGTCTTCAGATTTTTGGAAATGTAAACAGCCAAATTTAAGTTTGGGAAATTGTGCCATGTACGTAAACAAATTCGGTTAAATCGCACTGCCAAAAATCTGGGAAACCATCATCTTGAGGATGTCAATTCTGTTCCACTCCATCTCTACAGACAATGTTAAGAGTATCCAGGTGTAACCTACCAGCCATTCCATGTACCTATATGTTAAGTTCACCTCTAAGGTTAATCTTGTATTCCTCAGTCCCATTGAGATGCCAATTTGGTAGGGTAATGCCCATGGAAACATCTATGAAAAGAGAGCTGAAACAGACTATATTTGAGAAAGATGATAAAGTGAGTCAGGAAACAAGAATCTTTTTAGGTTATCACTCCAAACATAAATGATATTCTAAGAATGGATTGATTTGGAATTTGTATAGTTAGTTGCTGTATGGTTAAAAAGTAGCATCATGAGCAGAAAAGAATGTTTAGTTTTTTAATACTGAGGAAGTTATTCATATGCATTTATATCAGAAAATGCTACAGGTAAATGTTAGCTGATGAAAAGATAAATCTTGTCTAGTATGTATGAAGGTAAGAGAAGTAATGATTGATCATTCCCATTCATATCACTAGTCTGAGGGATGCTTTTAAATACAGTCAGTGCTCTTGCTAAAAAACTTCTTAGCCAATTGCTACAATCCCTACCATATACAATATATATGACAACACCAAACCCCACCTCTTCCCCTCTCCAGAAACTACACCAAAACTTACTATTCTGTATATACAGGGGATATCTGAAATACTAACAAAAATCCTCTAAAAAATAACCTTATAACCACTTAGACCAGATAATCTTCATCCCTTATCTGCTCCAAATACCTGCCACAGTTAGTCCATAGACCTTATAAAGTGCAAGGAACCTTTACTAGGTTTATTGCTGTCGTAAGCTATCCTATACAGCCAAACAAGGATTACATCCATTTCCACTACTATGGCCATGCCAAACTAGCTGACCATGTTTTGAAGGCAATGCCTCAAATTTTGGAAATACTCATATGCTGTACTTTATCCTAACAAAAACAACTATTTTAGTCCACTAGGCACATTATTTAGAACTTCAGGCTCACCTTCAACTGCCATGTTTCAGCCTTATTCACCAATATAGTGCCTGCATGCACACTATATTGCATTGTGTTCCCAGATGATGATGGCAATTTGCCTTTGCTGAAATACTGGAAGTATTAAATTTATAGTAATTAATATTAATATGTTGTAATTTCCTTAAAACATTATGGTTATGAACAGTCAATGAATAAGCCTTATTGTTAGCAAACTTGTTTTCTTGATTTTGCATTTCCATTATCTCACTGGATAAAATTCTCTAAACTCCTAGCCTATATCCATTCAAATTTAAAGAAGTCATAAGGCCTTTGTCCAATAAATTCATTCTACGTTACCACATACTGCACACCATTCTTTCTGCAAACCTAGGCATTTTACACTTACACTATTTATTTTCTATCTCTCCCTCCCCCTCCTTCCTGCTTTTTATTGGTTTTCTTTTGGTAACTAATATTCTCTTCTTCTGTACTTGTCTTTAAAGTCATTCATACTAGTCTTAGACTAGTATGAATACATTACATTGATTAAACATACACACATAACCACAGTAATAAGATTTTTTTAATAAGTAAATATTTCATCCTAAGTATCATAGGACATCTTCAGTACAGTTAATTCAAACAATACTAGGAATTGCACACAGTTAGGGTGCATGCTTACAATGGAATCCCTCTATGCGTGCAGTAGCGCGCTATAGAATGAAATTAAAATATATCCGAAAAAAAAAAAAAGGGGGGGGGAGTACATTAAAAATGAGATAACATATATAAAATTATTTTACACAATTTAGGATGACAATTTCCCAGACTTTAGGGATAGTAAGAACATTCTTACTATGTCAGATTTGTGTCAAAGGTTCTGCACATTATACTTTTGTTGTTAAACCAAACGTTTTTATTAACACCAGACCTCCACCATGAAGGCAAAACACTTACTGTGGAAGGGAAGAGCAACTCCACAAATGAAATTTATTGAACAAAATACATTTACAAGCTTCAATGTGATGTCTGTTCTGCTTACTGCTGCAAGTGTTTAGTGCCCTATCAGCAAATTTGTGTTTGATAAGGAAGTGAAGTATTTTTCATAGAATGGTTCTTGCAATTTAGGGGGATATTCTGTGGAATATTAGGGATCAAATTCTAGAAGAATGTCAGGACTGTTGGGAAAAGGTCACTTACCAAAATACTTCTCTCACAGATCAGATACTTCAGAACTGTACCTAGTTACAGCAAAATTTATATATGAAAAACAAACTTTTTATTAAGAAAACGAAATTCATTGAAGGAAAAGAAATTAAACTGTTTCTTTAAGCATAAAATGAAATTAACAATATAATAACCCAAAAGGTAGCGTCTCACTTGCCTTATCCTAGCTTTGCTTCACATTCATGTGAAGCAGAGCACTAATTTTGTTATGCAAATTGCACGAGATCTGAGTCAGATTCTCAATCCTTTTTAACATATTTTGGAGGAGACCAAGAACACCAGTAACAGAAAAAGAGTACCTGATTTTTTACTTAAAAGCAGACTTAGCAGTAATATGAAAGCTGAAATTACATCATTCTATTAGTCTTGCATGCAATAAGAACATTTGATCATACTTTAAGAAACATAAGTATAAACTGGTATATTTCCTTTTTCAGAGGTCTGGCCTAATTACTGTGACTTTAGCATACTATGTAGATTGTAATGTAGCTTGTTTCTTTGTATATATGTATACTCCAGATGATGACCTTGATATTAACGTTTATAAAGTCAGGCGATTATTTGGTTTATATTAAACTGAAATTTTACTATAAAAAGGTAGTTTTTTTCAATATTTTTTTAAATAATGGACCATGCATTAAAGTTTAACTATTACTTTATTTCTTTCCAATTATCATGAATAACTGGAAAGAAATGAAAAACTAACATTGAAATAATGCTTAAATTTTCAAAAATGTATGTAAAAAGGATGAAAAGTTTGAGTTTTAATAGAATCAAAGAAAATGACATAATTCCAGGTGTAATTTTATACTATTATTATGGAACACCAAGGTTTAATAGTGTGCCCTCCAACAATTCTGTGGGAGGACACTACTAAACTTGCCATCTCTCCTACTTGATCCTCCCACTACATAATGATACTTGGCATTAGCACACAACACCACCTATTACTCATCACCTCCAATAGAATTGTTTTGTCTATTTGCAAACTTGTGCTGGATTTAGAAGTATAACATCATCTACATAAAGTAAAGAGCTAAGATTAACATTGCCAATTTTGATATCAGATTTAATACCACTTTCCTTCATAATGTGATGTTTCTCTCTAAAGAGACTATTTCTGAGGTATTCGTATATGGTTGCAAATTTGGATGTTAATACAGAATGAAAAGAGGCATGTTTTCTAGTATCAATGAAAATTAAGTAAAACTGTATGCAAAAAGTTTAATTACATAATTCTGCAAGTGAGTATTGGCAAAGATGTTGGTCGACTCATGGATATCTGTAACAATTCATAAACGTTTTTGTTGTTGGTGGTGATGGTAGTAGTTAAAATACCAGTAAAATATTAACTACAGTTAGTCTCTTGCATTAATTCCTATTCTATTTTTGACAGATTTATCAAATCTAAAAGTTCATTTAGGTTTGTTTTTCTGAAGATCCAAAATCTAAATAAAAATTCTAAACTGTGATCACTATTTTATCAGGAATTTGTATATAATTATACAAATTCCTACCACCCTCTGTGAACTTAATTGTAAATGAGAAGTTTCACTAGCTAAGTCTGTAAGAAAATGATCACACACACACAGTGATCATAAAGTCATGCAACCAAAAGTTTGAATTTGTACCAATTGTTTCCAAATCATAATCATTCCTTACACCATCATATTATTACAAACTATAGGAGATGCTGAGTTCAATGTGATATGCACGGGTTGTTCTGAATATAGCTTTATTCATTGTGAAAGTGAAATATCTTTTTTTTTTCCCCCAGCTGCAACGAGTTTTCATTTTGGAAAGTTATTTTGCTAATCGATATTGATACACTGTTTTTGGGAAACAATCTGCTGTAGATCAGAATCGCTCAGAAGATCATTTTGACTGATGATAAAATGGATGAGGAAGAGAGCACTACAGCAGTCCCAACAATAAAGCTTTGGGAAACTTGCCATGAAATCAATGTCATATGGTAGTGCTCAGAAAACTGCAAGATTGTTACACCTTCATCCATATTGTGCACACTCAATCTATGAACTGAAGGACTCAGATGAAGGCAAATGAATAATCTTCTGCAGATAGTTATACTCATTTGTTGAAGAACGTAGTTTAGAGATGCTTGATACAATTTTCTTCAGTGACGAGGCCTAGTTTCACCTCAGCAGGTATATGAATTGTCAAAACAATTGGTTTTAGTCATGTGAAAATCCACAGCTTTTCAAGAAAAAAAGTTTTACATTCTCAAAAAATTGGAGTTTGGTGTGCAATATCATGCCATCATATAGTGGGAGCGATTTTCTTTGAAATGATGGTGAATAGTTCTGTCTACAAAAACATCATCACACAGTTCATGACACTCCTTGATATCAGCAAACAGCATTGGTCGTTCCAGCAAGACAGTACCACACGTTGAATAGTATCATACATTTTTTGCAAGAATTGTGGCCTCCAAGATCACCAGATTTCTTACCACCAGATTTTTTCCTTTAGTGATATCTCAAAAGGTGTCATTTATTAGAATCCTCACACACTGGATAAACTAAAAATGAACATTTAAAATAGCGATTGAAAACATCATGGTAAAAAGAATGCAAGTTTGCATTCATGAAGGAGGTGGTCACATTCAACATGTTATAATAAAGTTACTATTTTTCTTTTGTTATAAAGCTCTGATTATAACTTGTATTTTCTCTTTCATATACTTATAATTAACCTCGAAACAGATGAAATTTTTGAGCAACCCAAAAATGTTATTTTTGGGTTGCTCAACTTTATGATCCACACCCACACACTCTTTAATTGTTGAAAGTATTTTTCACTTTTGTGGATACGTATATTGTTATGCATTAAGGGATTGGCCACTACCCAGACTAGTTTCGACCTTTATTGAGGTCTCTTCAGTGGGAGACAGGCCCAGAGTTGGAGATACCAGGCAGAAGCAATAGCAAGGTTATCTTTACCTATAGGAGTTGTGTTTTGCATTATGGGAGATACTGGGATAGGAGTGTTGGTATCTTTCTCCACCTTTGTTACAAGTTGCCTGGTGTTGTACTACTTACCCAGTTAAGATAGTACAACACTATATTCAGTCCTGAAGATATTTTCAGGTGCAAACTTTGTTTGCTCTCACTGGGAAAAAGGATTAAACTAAATTTATTATTACACTCTTTAACTGTAAATGGTGAAAATCAGCTAAAAAGTCAACCGATGCATTAAATTTTCATGGTGTTGATGCAATCTCGTTGCAGTGGCTGTTTAGAATAATTAATGGTTTTCTTGTGAACCGTAATAATTTATTCTACACATGCAGCTGTGATGTGTGAAGTATGTAATTTTTTGAATGCGGTTTTACTGTTCCTTAACTCAACTTATGAAAGTACCCTTCTAATAACAAGCAAAAGCAACAGTCAAATTATATTTCTTTTACATATTAACATGTAAAAATTATATTTTTAATAGAAATGAAAGATGCATTAATCAAAATGATATGCAAACAACTATCTATGCACTAAGACATCCACTAATATTAATATTAGCTGTCAATAACAGCCAGTGAAGATTGCACACTTTTCATCTTTTACTTTCCCCTGATTAATGACTAGATCTTTCAGCACAATCTGCTGATATCTAAGACAGGCTGTAAGAACTATTCATTTGAAATAAAAGTCTGCAATAGCTTACACTGTAGATAAAATTCTACACTAAGAAATTTATACTTTATATTTAAATTTGCATAGATATTTAAATGAAGGAAATAAAGTGACAATGTATAAAAGGAATCCAAAAGGGAAAGATGTATACTAGTGAAGTTTGGGGGTGCAAGAGAAATGCAAGATACTGAAAGTACCCCTCCCCACACACACACACTCAGTAATTGGATTTTATTTAAATTTTCTGCTATATGAGAAGCAAAAATTTGAAATTTTAAAAATTCTGTATCACCATAATCCCTCTCCCAAATACCAATTTACTGCAGGTGCAATAATCATCATCCTTTTAATGATTAATAGAAAAGATTTCTCCTATAGAGTTCTAATTTTCATTACCATCCAGTTACACCAATCATTTTCATCCATCAGTTACTACACTGTCTAAAATAAGGTACCTAGTACTGTAACATCAGTGCATAGATAAACTGTCAATAAAGGAAAAGTAAGTTAACGTCTTATAGACAGGTTTAGGTGTTGGACACTTCATTTTTTTTTTTTTTTTTTACACAAAACAAAATCATATGTAAATTAACTAGCTTATATTTTACTGGATACATTTTGCTACCATCATAATGGCAGACCACACTTTGGACACCATTTAACATAGAATTAGATTGCATGATGAACGATATATAAGTTATTAATCAGACTTGATTAATAGCCATTACTAATTCTCTTTTCCTAACTTCAACAATGCCTAACCTGTTAAAATTTTGGAGACAAATCTTAAAATCAATTTCATTACTTTAATACCTTCCATACAACATTAGAGGGGACCAAATTAGAACTTTAGGTCTTGTCTGTCACAACTTGAATTGTAATGGACACTTGTTTGTATGCAACAAATAGTGCTTTGAAAGATGATGCTTTGAAAGATAAGCTGTTAATATCTTTTTATGATTTACTGTTATTGTGGTAATCCCCCCCAAAAAGTAACCTTTTATACAATGCCCACTCATGAAAGACTGCAAACCCCATAGTACATTGGTATCATGAGTAGGTCAAGTTTTTTTTTTTTTTTTCCCTTCATCTCTTGTTTTTATTTATATACACACAAATTCACAGACCATTGTCTAGAGACCAAACAAGACCTTTTCCAAGCAACTTCAGGTTCACAGTGTAGGAATCTTACACACTAGGCAATGAAATTTAACTCCCACTTGTTAACTGGTGGAAAACCAGAGTCTGAATTCTAATTACAATAAGAGAAATCTTTATATGGGCTTTTTTCAATGGAAGGCAAGTTAGCAGTTTTTATATAAGGTAGAAGTTTTTCCCTTGGGAAACCAGTTTTTTTTCATCCCATTTATACACAAACTGACTAGAAAACATGCACAATTATAAACAAAAATAATGTTAGTGAGCAATAAATGTCAATATAGATAGTTGTGTAAAGTGTATATTTAGGATAAAGTGACAATTAGGATTTAGTAGATTTGGGATAAAGTGATTAGGACAATTTGACTGATTGTAAGGTGTAGCACCTTCCCACAGTAAGTCCTTGAACTCTTTGGAGGGTTATGTAATGTTAAAAGCATTCATACCCACAACAAGATTCGAATCTGCTTGGCCAAACAGATGTATAAAAATAAGTGGAATGATTGTATAACAGAGCGGTTTACGTCGATGAGTCCTGGAACCGTGTAATAATAAAATCTCATGGATTATAATTTAGTTAGAATTATAGCTAAAGCCTACTAAGGCCTTAATTCCTGTTAATTAGTCAGGACTTTCCGTCTTTACAGGCATCGGCATTACGGAATGAACAACGGAAGCTAACTTCATTTGAAGTGACTTATATATTACGATCTCTTTAGGTATAAGTTTTGTTATATACAGTTTTACGCAGGCCCAGCGGTACACTGCAAACATTTTTCAGCGACTGGACTTCTTTGGGCAAGCAATATATGTAATCTAATTCCGTCAATTGGAGCGCGGGCTTGAGTTTCCATTCTAGTATTTTTGAACAAATTCCTTCAAAAATGCGTTCGTTTCCCGAAGATTTCGCTTAGAATTTTAATTCTACCAATCTATGCCTATCCCCGCAAATTTTTAAATATATTTTCTCGTCTTTTTTGAGGTTTTTTTTTTTTTTCATGATAGTACTAAGCATATACAAAATAAATGTATGGTGATTAAAATCGCGAAAAAAAAAACAGAACTGTTTTAAGTACGGCGCCCAGTTGTGTAAAGAAGAAATAGCAATGACGCGTTCATTTTAAATCATACATCGCTTAGCAAATACCCACGAAGAAACTAAAAGTTTCTTTTTTTTTTCCCCCTTCCTTTTTTGTATAGCATTATTTGTGACATTTCACGGGACATACCTGTGCTTGGCATGTTTCATACAAGATTACCTTATTATTATTATTACCACGGGCTACTCCAGGAGTCCTTAGACTCATCGAGGGAGGCCCTAAACATCATGTTCACACAGCTGTTCAACATTCTCACAGTATCTATCATACCTTGCCTTGAACTCGCTCACTGTCATAGCACCCACAACAGACTCTGGCAGCTTATTCCACTCATTTACCACTCTAAAAGTAAAGAACCCAGCTCTAACACCCCTGCTAACCACGCTCTTGCCCAGCTTCCATGGGTGTCCCCTAGTTCTCCCACCACCAGTCCTGATCTCAAAAATATCATCTGAATTAATCCTATAGAATCCTTTTAGCAATTTGAATGTCTCAATCATATCTCCCCTTTTTCGCCTATCAACTAGTTTCTGCAACCCACAAATCTTCAACCTGTTCTCATATGGTTCATTCCATAGACCTGCTATCATCTTAGTCACTCGCCTCTGGATCCTCTCAACCTCCTCCCCATCAAGAAGGAACCGAGGTGACCAAATCTGAGCACAGTAGTCGAGATGAGGTCTTATCAGGGCTCGGTACAGAGGTACAATAACTTGTTTTTCTCTGCTCGTCAAGGTATTTTTCAACAACCAAGTGAGTTGATGAGCTGATTTATTGCATTTATTACGAATGTGGTCGGGAACTTAGGCCGGTGAGTATTCAAGGCAAACAACTGTTTGCAGTACGTGACAAAAGTTCAGTTTTGTTCTTAAAAACACGTATCATCTTGCTACTGTTACGGGGGGGCGGGACTTTAAAATAGTGAACGGTGTTAAAAATTCCATGCAATGTTTTTACTTCTGCAGTTTTGTTTCCCCAATATCAGTATAACTGAAGTCTAGTTTAAAAACAGTTGGGACATTAATGAATTTCGGATAATACCAGAAATGCGTATAGTTTCACAAGAAACTATACGCATGACTAATACTAACGATTTCTTTTTTCTGGGATAAAAAAAAAAAAAAAAAAAAAAAAATCGATATCGACTGTTTCTGTTAAATTATAAAGCAATTTCTAACTTATTATCGCTTCAATAAAAACACCTCAGAATGAAACTGTCAACAATAATTAAAAATAATGTTCGGAAAATATTCAGGTACTTACCTATTCCAGCACCAACGATTATTCTGCCGACTAACAGAACCCACTTTACACGAGCTATGCCCATTAGAACAGCCCCCAATGTGAATATAAAACTCGCTGCTATAATAACAGGCTTTCTTCCAAAGAAATCAGTAACAGTACCTCCCACTAACGAAAACAGCCACGCTGCAGCAATTGTGACACTGACGATAAGTTCTTGCCATACATCATCCAAATGAAATTTGTCCCGCAAAAGTATCATCGCACCGGACACAACGCCGGTATCGTAACCAAACAGAAAACCACCAACAGCTGACAAAAGCGTAACGACATACATAAAAACCGGAGTTTTAGGCTTTAATTTGTCTAAAACAAGCCGATCTTCCTCCTCTGTTTCTGTATTACTGAACATTATTACGTTTTAGTACTGTAGTCTCAGCAAAAAATATTATATTATAACATAAAAATACGAGCGGATTGGTAATAACGGTTCATACAACTCCTTAAAACACAGCGAACTTCACATACAACCACTCGTCTAACAAACACCTACCACAATCACGGTACAGGTTGACAGAACTCCGCTAAAAATTACAACATGGAATCACCAGTGACATCTAGCGTGGAAAGAATTTGCGCAGAAACTTTTCACAGTAGTAGATGGCGCTCATATTTATAAACAAACTTACCACGACAAAGTTCATTCAATGATTAAAAATGACAATAATAAATAAATAAAGTTTATTTTTTGTTTTTTTTGCGCAGTGAATAACATCCTACTTTTCCCCAAACATTTATATAAATATAGGCTACATATTTCAAACTTTGTGGTGTTCATACATTTAAAAAAAAAAAAAAAAAAAGTTTTCATTACTTTGAAATACTTATTCAAACTAGAAAAGGAAACGGTATACTAACAATTTTATGTTCGAAATATTACTATGTACTGTATTTAAAAGTCCTTTACTTACTTCGTTAAACATCAACAAGTAAAATATAAGTTAGGCAAGATAATAAAATATTCGAAAATATTTATATTTCGCATATCTTTTGAAATATGTAACTCATAAGTAAAATTACAGTCATCACTTGAAAAAAAATTACGTGTACATAGCGGACTTAAGTCGCTACCTGAAGAAGAATATTGAAATTTATTAACACTGAATAAGTAGTAGTACAAATGAAAATATAATAGAATAGATGGAACAAGTATTTAGCACAATACAAGTGCTAACAGTAGATTAGTGAAAAAGTAATATTACATATGTTATAGAAAAAAAATTCTACAATTATTTTTCAAGTGGTAATATAGAGACTGATAGTTAAATAAAAGAAGTGGGAATAAAGAACAGAAAATGGAAATAGATTTTAAAGAATCGTACAATGTGTGTAACCAATGGCCGTAGCCACACTGGTTACTATAAAAACGCAAATATAGGCGATATATTAAGTGAAACAATTAAATATTAAATATTAATTAAATAAATGTTAAAAATTAGCGACTAAAAAAAATAAACCATTATATAGCTGTAATAATTTTACTTTCGGTTTTTTTTTTTTTTTCATTTGTTGGTTTTCATAAACACCGAATTCTTATTGAGTCTAAACAGTTTATATGAGCAAACTGAATTCAGTCTTTCCAGATATCGATTACGTGGTTAAGGGAGAAGGCATGGTACGGCTTGGATGCAAAGTTGACCAAGCAAGTCAGATAGAAATGCACTGTATTCCTTTCCAAACAGATAAACTGTCCTAATAATACACTTATGACTTTGACCAAACATTTAGTAGTTGGAAGGGTACCAATCGTTCGATGCTGTTGGCACACTCTCCCTCGATGAGTCTTTAGACTCCCTGAAGGTGTCAAATAATAATAATAATAATAATAATAATAATAATAATAATAATAATAATAATAATAATAATAATTGATTTTGCCAAACAAGAGGAATGCACATTCCTAATTAGGCAGAAAGATATATTCAAAGACAATGTGCAAATTCTGAATGTTTAAACTGAATTTTAATTCATGAAGTTTGCATTGTACAAATAATTTCTTAAAAATTATTTTAAGAAATTATTATAAGAACAGAAATTATTAAAAAAATTTCTGTTCTTATTTCTTACATCACACAAAAAGAAAATGTATTATTATTATTATTGTTTTTATAATAATTAAAGGTCTGTGTAGCTCAGTGGAAGTGGCTTTTGCATCCTCTGCGCTAGGCTGCCCGAAGATAGACTTAAGTTCAAATCTACTTGCCTTTCTTTGACCGGTTCCCGAGTTAATCTCAATCTCTGGCAAGGGAAAGTGGGGTTTTTCTCCCGAAAACTCATGTTTTTCATCCAGTAAACTCAAGAAAATCGACCACAGAACCTACATTACTTCAGACAGTAACTCATTTTAGAATTAGGTAACCAAGAGATGACGGCACTTATTTGTTTATCTTTTCATCAGTTGCCACACATAATTAATGATAGTCATGGGCCAACTATCTGATTGGCTACTGGTGAGATTGAACTGCCCTCTTAGTCTCCAAAAGCTAGACAGAGTTAAAAGGCCTCAACTATACATTTTAAGGGAATAAAAGGCCTCAACTATACATTTTAAGGGAATAAAAGGCTTTAGCTAATTTATTATTATGACTTACCCAACGAAGGAGTCTAAGGACTCATCCTGGGAGAATGCATTACTCTACTACGAAAAGAAAAGAAAACAAAACAGAACAATAAATATAGAAGTGTGTGTGTGTGTGTGTGTGTGTGTGTGTGTGTGTGTGTGTGTGTGTGTGTGTGTGTGTGTGTGTGTGTGTGTGTGTGTGTGTGGCAAAAGAATAATAGGAAAGTGTAATTATGATTAATATAATTTGCTAGTATTCCTCCACTAAATGCTCTAACGGAGTCTATGAATTGTTCTGCTCAATTCGGAAAGAAAATGCACTCATGCCAGCAGTTGTAAGTTTTTCTTAGGGTTGAGGTGGTCGAATCCTATCAAGGACACAGGGAAATTGTGTATTAGAATTGTTATAGCTTGGCTGGTAAAAGAATGCATGAATCGTTCATAATTTTAGTACTCTTCGCTTCCCATCCATCTTTTTTTTTTATCTTAATGTACTGTTCTATCTTCTGTTAAGAATAATATGTGTCTTATATAATGTTTATAGTAGTAGCAATACGCAACGTAAGTTAGCTAGTTTTTATCTCTGTATCAGCGACTCCAATTAAAAACAAAATAAAAATTAGCTTGATTTATTGGAATAATGACGAAAGGAATTAGGAAAATTAAGTCAGTGTGTTATATCTATTAATTGCTTGTTCTTCCTGCCAGTTTGTCTGTTTTGCAGGATAATAACTCGAGTTTCTGCCGGGGAAATCTCTGTGGCATTAGCTAACTTGCTTTCAGTTGAGACGAGACTAGAATTTAAAGAGAGTCTCCATAGCTCAGTCGGTATAGACGAAGTCCTTTGGTTGGAAAGACCTGGGTTTGAATCCTGTCCGTGACGTGAGGAACTTTTATCTGGTCTATTTTGACTAAAAGTGAGTTAGCCGGTCTCATAGGGAGGTGTGTGTGTGTGGGGGGGGGTTCACTCAGAAACTGGTTTTTCGTCCCCAGAACAAGCTAACCAACTCTGTGAACACACGCATCTACAGACATAGGACACACCGGGAAGCATAGGGCTAATCATTTTATCCTCGAAGCGGTCGCGGTTTCGAATCGTACTAGGACATGCCCGATACCAGCGTAACGGCCCACTAGGCTTAATAGGTGAAATGAGGAGGGAGACGAGGAGAATGTAAAGAACAAATGTAAAATTAGAAATGACCATTGGTCCTTTAAGATAGCAAAACTAGAGAGATCGTCACCCGTAGGTGTCATATTGGATGCTTCATTCAGCTGAAAATAAGTTATGATATTGTTAACTTTTTTTAATTATTATTATCGGTTTTTTACATATTCCAATTCATCTGAAAGAAACGAGGTTTAGAAGGATTAAAGACATCATTTTTAAGAAGTAAATTTTAGCAATAATCTGTGCTCTGTAGCTAAAATAAGGATAGATTTAGCAATAGATATCAGTTGGTGGCACTGAAATTTAGGTGGAAGTTACTAAAGCCATCAGACTAGCAGTAAAAAGAAATGGATTACTGCCATGATGACATCCTTAATCATAACAGATTATTGACAATCTCCTCATAAAGTTTACAGCCAGCCAGAAGAATGTTGGGGTGTAAAATCATATAACCGTTCAAAGCAAAATGCAGCAGATTATGAAATTATTATTTCGCTGATAATAAAACTATTGGTTACTGAAAGATAAGTAACCAATAGTTATTTGTTAATTTGTTCCGCTTAGAACAAATAAATAAATGAGAATGAAGGCAAGATAATTAACCTAGTAATGATAATGTCTATCAAGACCTAGTCCTGATAAGAATTGTCCATATCATAATTAACTTAATTCATTAATATGATTACAATTAACCTAGTAAACTACTCTGTTTCATCAGACCTAGAAACGCCAAGATCTGATAAAACTTGTTCACACTGGAATGTGTCTTGTGGACTTAATATGTGTCTTATAGCAGGACGTAACGCGTCTAATGTGCCTCGTACCATGTGAGTGTGAAATAAGGCACAAGACAGCTGAGCATGAGCTTGTTAACAGAGAACTGTAAAAACACAAGAATCGATTTTCCGGCTTCTTGGAACTTGTATAATGTTTGATTTTATTACTGTATAATGACAGGCAACAGGGTACAAAACAATCAGAATGGTTTTATGCAAATTAAGCTCATATTGCAGGACAGGATAGATTAGTTCTGGTGAGGCACATTTGCCTTCCTTATTCTAGTTTTCAATCTATTCGAAACAATGAGGAATGGAGTTATTATGCTACATCATATGTTTCTATTAAACAAAGTAAAATAAATCCTATAATATTTTTTATTCCCATAAGGGAGTAAGTAGAGCTTTTGTAGTCTGAAAATCGTTTGGACTGTTGGTCTTCACCATTAACCACTGAGCAAGTTGGTCTTCACTAACAAGATCATTTGCACTTTGCACCCAATCAGAGCATTACACTGATACATTCCATTGACTGGATAAGGCGAAATTTTATTTTCTAGGTCTATCTAATTAGTTTCAAAAGGGGGGAAAGGGGGTTATTCCTCCAAAGTAGGCACATGTTCTCGACAATGTACATAAATAACACAAGTGATATACTGGGTGATTATAAAATAACGTCAGTGTTCAGAGCCCTCTAGCGAATAATGTATTGGACGAAACACACCAATATTCGGTAGACGTACACAGTGGAACATGGGGATTCGATTTAATGGAAAACAAAGTACCAAAAGTCGCCAAAAGGGGAAATTTTGGTGCTGTTTACAGAGTAAAATGCATTAATTTGCATTATCGCATTTCTTGTGAGCGATCATGCAATAAAAGGAAAGCCTGTGAGATTTCTTATCATTCGTAGACGAACTGCTTTTCGATGCCTCTCACGTTACATGAGCGTGCTTTGTTAGTCAAACTCAATTATCAGTGGAACAATAATGCCAGTGCTTATCTTCGTGATTTTCGGCATATGGAAAATTTACGAAAAGGACCGATTAGCATAACAAACTTACGAAAACTGATTCGGCTATTTGAAACTACCGGAACTCTAGCAGTGCAGGTAGGAAGGGGATGCAAGCCAATCAATCACCAACAAGTTGAACAAGTTGCAACTGCTACTGTGGAACAGGAGATGACGAATGTGCAGGGTACCAGCAGGGCACGAGCAATATCCCAGCAAACGGATATCGCATACACAATGGTGTGGAAAATCCTACATCAGATGTTGAAGTTTTACCCCTATAAAATCAGTCATGTTCAAGAATTTCGCCCTGGTGATGTGACCACACGAATCGACTTATCTTTGAGATTCTTAGTGAGCATGGAAGTCGATGATGCATGGCCGTGGCAGATTTTATGGAGTGACGAAGCGCATTTTTATTTGAACGGCGATATTAACACACGCAACTGTCGCATTTGGGCTGCAACTAATCCGCACATGTGTCTGCAGATGCCTATCCGCTAGCCCAAAGTCACAGTGTGGTGCGGATTTACGGAATATTTTATCATCGGTCCATACTTTTACGAGGAAAATTGCCAAAATGGACCAGTGACCTGTTCTGCCAATGTTAACAGGTATGCCAATATGCTACACACCTTTGTGGTTCCACAACTCACAACCACAGCAAATAGGATGTCTCGATTCGATCATCTTTATGTAGGATGGTGCACCACTCCACATCGGACTTCAGGTACAGCTTATTTTGCGACAACATTTCTCTGACAGAAGAATCATTAGTCATGCATTTCCCACACCATGGCCACCGAGATCGCCTGATCTCAATACTTGTGACTTTTGGCTGTGGAGATTTCTTAAAAGCATTGTGTATCAAGTACATGTACCCGATATTCCAACTTTGAAAGGTCGAATAACGTTACATATCAGACAAATCAATTCCGATATATTGCGAGCCACTGTGGAAAATGTCGTGCACCATCATATGCAGTTCCTGGAACATCAGAATGATGGTCATATTGAACCTCATTTGTGATTAACAATAAACGTCATGAAATTGATGTGTGCTGTCTTTCATTTGCCATTTAGTCACTCATTAGTCACACCTACTGAAATAAATTTGGAAGTGCCAAAAGTTTCCCTGTTGCCGACTTTTGGTACTATATTTTTTTTCGTTAAATCGAATCCCCATGTTCCACTGTGTACGTCTACCGAATATTGATGTGTTTCGTCTAATACATTACTCGCTAGAGGGCTCTGAACACTTGACGTTATTTTATAATCACCCGGTATATTGTTAAAATATTGCCTTGTGTATCTCTGTGTAATGAGTTTTGCAACAATAGCACTAAGCAGTTCATTCAGAAGACAATTGTGAGTTCAGTTCTATTCGCCAGTAGAGGGACATTTTCCTAAGCCTTTCTTCTAGCAGTTCTCAAACTAGTTGTTCCCTGGTTGTGCAAATAGTTTTTTTTTATCTCCAATAAACTAAGGTTTTTAACCCCATAATTCAAGAAAAATCGATCATAGAACGTGCATTATTTTAGACAATAATATATAGTGTTAGAGTAAGGGACACAAAGATGACTGCATCTTCTCCAGACACTGTTTAAATTTGAGAGCCTTGACCAGCTGCCTGTAATTGGCCACCCACCAGTTTTCAAACTTTAGCTATAAATGAATGACCTCACATGCTCCACTTGAGTAATAAAAGACATTACAAATTTATTTTATTACAACGCATTTTTAATTCTTCAAAGGGAGTAGGCAGACTTTTATCCCTAACTAGTTTGAGAAATGGAGTTTATTGTTTTAAGTTCGACCGGAACTAAGGCTATGAAGCTATCTTACTACCTGAGCTTACTTTGTTGCTATGAGATCAAGTTTCATATCCAGATTGCCAGAAGTCAGGCAATTCAAACTTAATTTTTTTTATTATTATTGTATGAAAAACTCGACCGTTCGGGAGAAAGTGCGATGAGTGTTAGTAATCCTTCAACATAAGTTTTTCAAAATGGATTATTATAATTTGAATACGCAATCACCATGAAAGGATCCTCGTATTGCCTTGCATACGAGTATTTTAGGTATTCACTAATCAGACTTCTCGAGTCTTTTGCTAGCAAAAAAAAAACTAACAGATATTTTACTGCATCTGTGGCTGGAAAATATCTGTTAGTTGGAAGCATATAGTGAATTTAATTAAATTTAATTTTATCTGAGTCGTACAAATTAGTGCAAATCTCAAACATATAATAAAAGACAATATGAAGATCTTTCTCGTGGATCACGTATTTTAAAATTTAAGTAGTTTCACTTTTCTTTTATATTCCTTGTATATGTATATTTTTTCTTTTTTCGTTTTTCTTTTTTTTTACAGTTTATATTACGCCAGTGTTTTCCAACGTTTTTTGGATCATGCCCCAACGCCTCAAAGATTTTGATGCCCCCCCCCTCTAGCATAATAGTCAGCCAAGTTCTGAAAAAGTATAATATAAATAGATACTTTAAATAAAAAAAAAGGAACATAGGTAAAACTGTTTTTAATTTGACTTTCTTCAACGAATATAAATTTTATATTACACTTTGTATATTATAAAACATAAATCGAACTGAACTCGGGAAAATAAAATCCAAGTTAATGCGATCCTTGAGCTTGATATCGGCTGCAAAGAGTTTTTACTTGAAGTACTAATTTAGTCAGTTTCAATCTCAAATCTCCATGGTTTGTGATATCCAGATAATTTCTTTTTTTCAGTAGCAAGTCATTTACAGCACTAAAGCCACATTCAATTAAATATGACCCAGGGAAGGGCAACAGTATTTTTTTTTTTTTTTTGCAAAACTAGTTGAATTTCTGTATTTTGTTTCTGTCTGGTTAGAAAGCCATGCCATTGTTCCTTTTATGTTAAATAAATTTCTAACAGACTCTTCATTTTGCTTTTCTGATAGTTCTTCTTGATACTGTATTTATATTGACTGCTGTAATAGTAATATCAGCTAAAGTCAGGGTTGCAACATCCACAATTTATCGCCGACAATGGTGAGTTTTTTGAATATATCGGTGATGAGGTGACGAATGCAACGTCATTTTCTAATTGGCCGCAAAAATATTGAAATTGTCCCCCCCGCCCCTGTGGGGAGTAAGTCCCACGTTGTGAAACACTGCATTACGCCTATGAAGATGTTTCCAATAAAGACGAAACATAAGACGTATAGTATACCAATTGTGGTGGTGATGGTGGTGGAAATGGGCGGTAGATGGCGTTGATGGAGACGATTCGTAGTAGAGGTTCGGTGTGTGGTTGAGACAGTTGTAGGTGTCCTCCCGCGGTGAGTCTTCGGACTCCTTGAAGGTGTCAGGAATAATAATAATAATAATAGAATATTCAACCATTATTTAATTCAGCCATTCCTTAGGCTGTTTTTGTTTCATTAATTGTCTAACATGCGAAGTCGGAGACCACCTGAGCCATGCTATCTCGGTGGTCACAGCTTTCTAAAAAAAAAAAAAGAAGAAGAAGAAGAAGAAGAAGAAAAAAGTCATTGTTCAGTTTCATTTAGAGAAAAATCTTTCGATGCGTAGCGGAAAAAAACAATTAAACTGCAGGTTCTTGCTAAATATTAACAATTTCCACCAAAAAGTAGCTTCTAATTTTGGACTCAAATTTTATTAAAACGAAACACTCCTTATTAATTTGATTTTAGACTAGAACTAAGCCACTTTCTTGTATAATAAGACACGAGGAGTTCCCAAAACAAAACCACACGTGTGCCACAATATATTTATTGTATATATATATGGTCTTGTATATCGATTCGTTATGATAAACGAATATGTCAATTCATTTTAGAAATTATGGACTTTACAACCGTGTTATGAATAGCTCTTTTAATTTCCCGACGTTTCGATCATTATATTAAGATCATCATCTGAGCATATACAAATATAGAGGACAAGCTGAGCCATGTCCTGTATACAGGACATTGCATACAGTAAGCTAGAGAAACAAAGATTTGATCACAGGTTATTCTAATGGCATGACCTCTAGTGGAAAAAAAATTACAAATGAATTAATTATTTAGAAACTACATCAAGCTAAATTCTATTCATGATAACATGAGCAAACATTCTTTCTTATAGATAGTTTTCTTTCAGTAACAATGATGTCCCATTTTTAGCATTATAATAGTTATTTTTGATTTAGGATCCTGGATTATCTAGAGTCCTGTTTATAGTTACTCTTAGAGAAGAAGGTTCCGTGAGTCGAATATGTGCTTTCCATATGTTTGCGATTTTTAGACCATCATTATTGTTCAAATTGGGGGTGATTGATAACAATCTCACAGGCTTCCTTAAATTTACGTTCATACCATTTGGTGTGATGTAAATAACTGGTGCTTTTCCAGTCAATTCTATGTAAGGTGTTCAGGGCATGATCAGAAAGGCCAGCTTCACCATAGTTATTATATTTAATGTGTCGTTTATGTTCTTTTTGTCTGACAGGAATTGTGTGTCCTGTTTTTTCTACATATGGTATGTTGCAGGTGCAATAAATACGGTATATAGTCCAGTGTGTGCCAACGGAGGGGAGTGGATCCTTGGATGAGTTAAGTAAGCTTTTTAATTTTGCAGATTTAAAGGTGGCTTTGAGGTTAAAGAAAGGAATATGCCAATTCGTATATGTACATATGTGTATGGAGAGAGTCTAATGCCATTCAGTGAAAATCAGTATGAGATAGGGATGTGAAAGAAACCCAAAATGTCAGTAAATATCTTAATTCAGTAATAAATGAGGTTCTCATTCAGTAATCAAAGGTTCTCTCCTTTGGCTTGGGGGATAAGAGCACATGGACTACTAGTCGCTTATCTACAGACTACCTTCCGGAAGCCTTCTGCGCACATTGGAAGCCGATACCAATGTTTTTGTAGCCGACTGGACTGTGGAGAGATCGTAGATAATTCCAGGTAGTATTCCTGTTTTGACTAACAGATAATTGGAGATGTCAGTCAGCCACTGCAGTTGTATACCTTGTCCTTCGTTACTGTATATCTGTTTATGTTGAAATCGGTTGACTGTTGACTGTTGGAATCGGTTCCACAGAATGTGAATCACAGAACGACTCATATGTAATGTTAGGTTCTCACAAAAAACTTCTGCTTTTATGTAGTGGCTCATTTGCATATGCAGCTAATAGCGCCACTCATTTCTATCGATAAGTTATCTCAAAGTTATAGCAATTTTTTCTCATTTGTTTCTTGTTTTATGGAAACTAGTACTGGACAATAAATAATTTTTATGCATGTGATTTTATGAAAACTGAATCACTAGTGTTCATCTGAAGATATTCTACTGGCGTATTATTTGCATTCCTGTGTGTGAAATCAGGGCCATCGCCAGATTAGATCGCGCCCTGAGGCAAACAATTAAATATCGCCCCTGATGGATTATAAGACAAAAATATAAGAAAATCTCCAGTTGCTATTTTCTTTTTATTACAAGAGAAACATTAATGCAAAACGATTACATAATACTATTAATTAAATGTTTGCTCTACGGGGATATCGCACAATAAAACTGTTTATAATCTCATCTAAATTTAAATTATAAGCTATATCCGCATCTATCGATATAGTTGCTAGACAAACCAATCTTTGCTTTTCGCAAATAATTTGAAATGTAGTGGTCCAAGAACAGAACAGCAGGGTTCTGTTCTTAGACCACTACTATTTAATTTGTTCATTAACGATATAGGAAAGGATCTGAGAGGAACTGTCCTTTTGTTTGCTGATGCGTAGAGCAATAGTGACTATACATGATGTCAACATTTTGCAGAATGATTTGGATAGATTGGAGGACTGGGCTAAGGAGAATGGATGTCAATTTAATGCGGCAAAGTGTAAGGTTATGCATTTTGGGGTGAAATGATTAGCAGCAGTATACCACATTGGTGGAACCGTACTCTAGGAGATTGACGAGGCCAGGGATTTTGGAGTGTTGGCGGATAGGGAGTTGAAGTTTAGGGGGCACATTGAAAAAGTGGCTAAATCAGTTCATCAACTTGGTTATTGAAGAATACTTTGACGAGCAGAGCAAGAAAGTTATTGCTCCTCTGTATCGAGCCTTGATAAGACCCCATCTTGATTACTGTGCTCAGATCTGGGCTCCAGGGTTTCTTCTTGATGGGGAACAGGTGGAGAGGAACCAGAGGCGAGTGACCAAAATGATAGCAGGTCTATGGAATGAACCTTATGAGAACAGGTTGGAGATTTGTGGGTTGCAGAAATTGGTTGATAGGCAGAAAAGTGATGATATGATTGAGACATTGAAATTGTTGAAAGGTTTCTATAAGATTAATTCAGAGGATATTTTTCAGAACAGGACTGGTGGTTGGAGGACTAGGGGCCATCCATAGAAACTGGGAAAGAGTGTGGTTAGGAAGGGTATTAGAACTAGTTTTTTTTTACATGGAGGGTGGTGAATGAGTGGAATACACTGCCAGAGTCTGTTGTGGGTGCTATGACTGAATGAGCTCAAGGCAAAATATGATAGATACTGTGTGGATGTTGAATAGTTGTTCTTAGCATGATGTTTAGGGCCTCCCTCGATGAGTCTAAGGACTCATTGGAGTTTCCCGTAATAATAATAATAATAATAATAATAATAATAATAATAATAATAATAATAATAATAATTGAGAGCTATTCTGGAGGTTGCATAGCTGCCAGCAGGGCCACCCTTGTCAGACAGGTCTCAACTGAGGAGCCAGGTTAACAGTGTTCCATCCCCCATCTTAATGGTGAAAAGGAAGAAGAGATCCATACCGGATCAGTCGACGCCCGGGTCATCAAGGACGGCGTCAGATGTTGGGGATCCTGGGCATCAGGCAACAAGTGGGCTACAGGACCCAGCTCTCCTTGCTGGACAATCAGGACAGGAAGCTGAAAAGCAACTAGAAGAAACCAAACGTAAAAAATGGACTGTAGAAGAAAACAGAGAAATTATTAAATGTTTTTGCAGATCACCACCAGAAAAACGAGGTTTCAGAAAGCGTATGCATTTAATTTGGAAGCAAAAATTCCCAGAATCTGCAATAACGGAACAAAGACTTATGGAACTAGAGAATTTCATTTTCCGTAACAAAATATTTACTGAACTTGAGCTGCAAGAGTTATGCAATAAACCAACAACTCCAGTAACAGAAAATTATCAGGAGGTAGCTACATGAAACTTTGGAATTCAACTCAGTAAACATCAAGCTGACGACATACCTCAGAATGTTTTCACAGAAGGACAGTGTAAAATGAAGTCAGGGATATTGGAACGTATGAACTCCATAAATGACCGTATAAGACTACCACCATTAAAAGCCTTACAAAAATCTAAGCTAAAACTCCTCTTAGACGCAAATGCTGTAATTGAAACCATCACATACCAACAGTATAAAGGAAACAAATCAGCTCCTTTGCAACACGGCCTATATCATTTCAGTGAAGCTTGGTTGCAAACCGAAAGAGCAAAAGCCGAGGATGAAACAATCTGCACCATGGAAAATCCGGTTAGAACGAAAGGTGAACAGGCTTCGAGCTGCTCGCAACTTAAAGAGTTTTAAAGAAGGACGGATGAAAAATAATAACATCAAAAGCAAACTGATTAACACATATATTATGGCCAACGAAACAATTGCTGAAGTTACCGAAGAGCTAAAACAAAGAATTACAGCGACTGCACAGAAAATTAAAAGCTATGAAGTGAGAATAATCCAATATGTCCAAAATATGCAATTTCGACAGAACCAACGTCAGTTCTTTCAGTCTCTCCAGAGAAATACAAATGCAAACCATCATTCACCCGCAAAAGAAGACACATTCAAATTTTGGAAGTCAATCTGGGATAATCCTATTGAACACAATAAAGATGCTTCATGGATTAAGGAAATAGAATCAGAAATGAAACAAAAACAAATGCAAAATGTTATTATCATTAAAGAAATGGTCAGTGCTCAAGCTAGAAAATTAAAAAAACTGGAGTGCACCTGGCAAAGACGAACTACATGGATTTTGGTCAAAACATCTAACCAGTTTACATGATCGAATGGCAGAACAATTTAATTATTTGTTGCAGTCTGGCTCAGTGGAAGACTGGTTGATATCTGGGCGCACTTGTTTCTTCATGAAAGATAAGGATAAGGGTGCAGACCCAAGTAACTATCGTCCAATAACATTCCGACTATGCTTAAGCCGTTGACTGCAATCATAGCAAATTCCATATACCACTACTTATCAGATAATCAGATTTATCCGATTGAACAAAAAGGCAATTTTCAAAAATCTAGAGGAACAAAAGACCAGATCCTTATTAATAAAATGATTCTCAGAAACTCAAAAAGACGAAAAACTAATTTAAACCTGGCATGGATAGACTACAACATTGGCGCACTCAGGATTTAATCTGGGGGGGGGGCGACGAGCACTCATGATTTAATCTTGGAAGGGGAGAGAGTTGAGTAGACGATTTGAGAATACACACAATGCATTGCATACGACCTATGACTGAGCATCTGTAATGATCGCCAATACATGATACCCGTGATCTCTGGCCTGACTCGGGCAAAGTATCGCCCGAGCACTACTTTGTTCGCCTTGCATTCACAACGGCCGTGATTCCCGAGAGCCAGAAGGTATTCCCCCTATGTGATCGCTAATTCATAAGTAGTATAGAATTGGAAGACACGACACAACATAAATAAAAAAATAAAGAATTTTAATTATGATAAGATTTTGGGAAAATTTTCTAGTATTTTTTCCTTTTTCTTTTGGGGGGAGCCAGAGCCCCTTGGCCCCCTCCCTGGGTGCGCCAATGGACTACAAGAAAGCATTCGATTCCCTCTCACACTCCTGGAGCCTAAAATCACTAAAATATTTGGAATTAGCAAAAACATGTGTTCGTTTCTGGTTACTGCTATAAAATCATGGAAAACAACATTAATAACGAATAATGAACAATTTGGAGATATCAGCATTAAAAGTGGAATTTTCCAAGGTGATTCCTTGTCACCATTGCTCTTCAACATTTCTTTGATACCTTTGTCTATGATTCTGAAGAAGACGAAACTTGGATATGAAATTCCCAAATGTAATATTATAATTTCCCATCTGTTGTATATGGATGACTTGAAGCTATATGGAAAATCGGCCCAGCAAATAGATTCTTTATTGAACACAGTTCGTATTTTCAGTCAGGACATCAGGACTGTGGAAGAAGAAGAAATTGGTTTAAGAAATGACATCGAGAATAGCTCTGAGCCAGTGTTTGAAGCAATTACACAAGAGGGCCTTCTAAAAGCAACAGGAAACAAATCCGATTACAAAAAGGAACAACAAAATATCCGATATGTGCGCTGGAAAGATAAACCCTTGCATGGCCAATTTCTTCGAGATACTGAGGACAAGATTGACGTGAATAAGACATGGCAATGGCTTCAACACACATATATTAAAAAAATAAACAGAAGGATTTATTCTAGCAGCTGAAGAACAGGCATTACAAACTAATGCAATCAAAGCAAAAATTTTCAACATCAATAATAACAAAATGCAGATTATGCGATCAGAAAGATGAGACTGTAGAACATCTAATCAGAGCATGCAGCAAAATAGCTCAAACTGACTATAAATACCGCCATGATCAAGTGGCCAAAATAGTTCATTGGCATGTATGCGAAAAATATGGCTTTCCTACTTCTGATAACTGGTGGCAGCATAAAATAGAGACTGTATTGGAAAACGAAACAGCAAAAATTCTCTGGGACTTTAGAATACAAACTCATCGGCGTTTGGAACACAATAGACCTGACATCACAATTATCGAACATCGACAGGTTTGGATTATCGATATTGCAGTACCCAGTGATAACAACATTAACAGCGAAGAACTGGATTGCTAAATATCGAGATCTGGCAATCGAAGTTTCCCACTTTGGCTTAAACACACCAAAGTCATCCCAATTGTTATCGGTGCACTTGGTGCAACTTCAAAGAAGCTGTCCAACTATTAAGAGCAATTAAAATCAATGAGGTGACCCCATATGACCTACAAAAAACAGCATTACTTGGAACAGTCCATATTTTACGACGCTACCTGACGGACTATTCTTATACTCTTGGGTAGAATCTGAATTGTTCTGAATCACCAGTCAAATTTTTGTTTATATGATATTTTGTTCTGACTGTGTATCAATTATGTGAATAAAATAATAATAATTTTTTTATATTATTATTATTTTTTTTACCACTTCACCATTGACCAACAAAATATGTTTCTCACATTCGATGCTAAAATTTCACTAAAATATCCTCTTTTCATTCAGATCAACTAATCACTTATTTGTCTAGGCGAAAAGAAAAGTAGTTTGGATATCGAATGTGTAACATTCGATATCCAAACTATATTACATAAAAACACACAATCACAATAGATAACTTCTATGATAATTAACTCGCGATATCTAATGCACATGACAGCCAAACATAATTGATATGATAATCTAGCATACCAGATGATCAACCAATTTTGAACGCCCTATTTCAATAATTATTGAAATAGGGCCTTCAATTAATTATAATTAACATCACAAGAATTATTTTAATTACAATGGTGATTTTAATTTAATTGCGCGAGGTCTGATAGGCTGAGTGGACAACTGTATGCTTTTCTGTGGCATCTTTAATATTTAGGTGGTTCTTGGGAGTGTTTTTTTTTTTTTTTTGCTATTTTATTGTTATAAATTTCTATCCCAAAATAAATCGTTACTCGCAAACTACTGTAACAATATCAGTTCTAATTTATATCGCACTTATCTCATAACATTGACCCAAATCATCAAATTATCAAATGTTCCTTGCAACTAATTTACATTTTGAAGAAACATCATTATCATTAGTCGGCAAGTTACTGCAAGTCTGTCAAAGCTGTATAATTGCAGTAATATCTGCGGAAAATCGATTGCTGAAGTCTCTCTCAGAATATGTCCTTCCTTTTCCCCTTAGTATTACCTCACTCTATCTGTCTATCTTGCATTTATCTGCAAAAATGTAATTATTACTGCCAAGCAATGGACATCGCGAGGATAAGGAGAGATTGAGATCACGTGATAATCACGTCTGAATTTTCTTTTTTGCATTCATTACTAGCAGACGATAGAATGTTCTAAATTTCACCACCAGACTACGTTATAAGTGGTTTTATTCTTTTAATTGGATATTATTTCTAATCAGTATCCTGCAACGAGGTTGATATGATCATATTTAATGTTCATTACTTCATTACCTAACTTTCATACTTTAATGCTATCTTAATTAAATTTAACGAGGTATCTGAAATTCGGTAATCTAATGCACAGTTACTTACCTACTACAGTAATTAAACGTTCATGTTACAAATAATAACTGTCAAATACTCTAACAATAGAGCTCTATTAAAACGTGTACAAAATGAATAACGTCTGTAATTTAGAAATATATTGCAAAAAAAAAAATATATATTTCTTAAAATGCTACTAATTGACGACTTATTAACATCGATTTACAAAATCCCATCAGAAATTTCAAGAACCAATTATCTTTTCGTCTTTGTATTAACGTCGGTATAATTAAACCATGTTCTCAATGACATGGATTTTAAACAGTTTCTTTTATGCATATTTCTTTCAACCAAGATAGACAACATGGAATTTTTTTTTTGAGATCATTTTTTGTCGAATGTCACTCGACGTGATCACTTCCATTTTATAAGTCACAGAGAATTGTCAAGTAAGTAAGAAATATTTGACAGTGTAGTAAGCATTAACTTACCGCCAACTATATGAATCATTCAACAGCAGCGATAAATTATTCATCGTTGTCAATCATCATTCAAGTTTCATCACGTTTTAAAATAAAGACGGACAAGAAGTTCTTCACGAAGTTATAACACTGCAGTGATTTTCCAAATTTACCTCAATAGTTAATATGTGCATGCTTTTTTTTCATGGACTTTTCAACTGAACGTGAGCTGGTTAACCTAATAGGATGGTAGCAGGGCTTTTACTCATCTCACTGGTCTGAAGAGCAACTTCAACTGCTTTGCATTTCAAGTCATCTTCCACGTGTTGTACTCAAATGGCCTATCCACAACCACGAAAATTGGCGTCATGGGATGAAACTCCTTTCTTTTAGTGTTGCACGGTGATCAGCATTCATTTTAGAAATTATGGACTTTACAACCGTGCTATAAATAACTGTTTTAATTTCCCGACGTTTCGACCTTCATATGAAGGTCATCATCTGGAGTACATACAAATATGCAAGGACAAGCTGAGTTACATTTCACACAGTAAGCTAAAGAAACGTTATTCTAACTAATTCCGGTTATTCTACTCGCATGACCTCTTGTGGGAAAAAAATAATAAAAAAAAAATTTAAAAAAAAGAATAAAAGTAAATAAAAAAATACAGATAAAATTACAAATTAATTAATTATTTAGAAACTACATCAAAGCTAAATTCTATTTAATATGACATGAGAGAAACATTCTTTCTTATGTAGATAGTTTTCTTACAGCAATAATAATGTCTTATTTTTAACATTACAATTCTTATATTAGGTTTAGGATCCTGGATTATCTACAGTCCTGTTTATAGTTACTCTTAGAGAGGAAGGGTCCGTGGGTAGAATATGTGTGCTTCCATATGCTTGGGATTTTTAGGACATTGTTATTGTTCAGATTGGGGTGGTTGATAAGAATCTCACAGGCTTCCTTAAATTTGCGTTCATACCATGTTTTGGTGTGATGTAAACAACTGGTGCCTTTCCAGTCAATTCTATATAAGTTATTCAAGGCATGATCAGAAAGGCCATCTTCACCATAGTTATTATATTTAATGTGTCGTTTATGTTCCTTTTGTCTGATAGGAATCGTGCGTCCTGTTTTTCCTATATAGGGCAAATTACAGGTGTAATAAATATGGTATACTCCCGGGTGGGCCAGCGGAAGGAGTGGGTCCTCAGATGAGTTCAGTAAGCTTTTTAATTTTGCAGGTTTAAAGGTGGCTTTGAGGTCGCATTTCTGTAGTATTCTGTTTATTTTATCTGATGTCCCTTTAATGTAAGGAATGGTTATAGTTTTATTGTAGTCTGGTTTATCTTTGTTTTTTTATTGAAGTCTTATAGAGAATTTTGTTAATAGTGTTTTGGATGTATCTGTTTTTAGAAAAGTATTGCTGATAACTTTAAATTCGTCTTTCAGCGCTTGTTCATTGGAGCAGATCTTCAAAGCCCTGTTTTTTAGAATATTAATGACACCTAGTTTTTGTGTTGGGTGGTGGTAGGAATTTATGTGTATATAATGGCCAGTATGTGACAACTTAACGAAACGACAACGAAATTAAAATATTTATTTAAAACACGGCTGTAAAGTTCATAATTTCTAAAATAGAGGGATGAAACTCCGTTAACAATGATAACGCAATTAATTCTAATTGCAGGTATGTCTGTTAATTATGTGCATGCGGATAATAAAATTTTTCCTTGATAAAAACAAGCATTTCATTGTTAGAGTGGCTAATTACCTTTAGTTGAAAAGTTCTTATGAAGGTCATTCTCGTCGTTGACCGGGATTCGTACATTGGTCTCTCCAAGGAACAAGAATTGTAGTTAACGACTGAATTATAGTGACTCGGTCACTCTTTTCTCAAAAGCAATTTACGAACATGTTTAAATAGTGGCAATGAAGACATGTAATTAATTACAGTAACTATTCTAGATGAATTTTTTTTCCATTATTTGAACTTTTTGAATTATTGTTAAGCAGATGCAAATTTCTCAGAGCATCCATCTCTTATTCTTCGACGCTCACCAATCAACAGGCTATAGGTTCGAATCCCATTGTGGAATAAATCTTTGTGAGCATTCTTTTGTGATAAATGAATTTCATCGACTGATGTAAGACCATCACTGTGAATACCGAGACGGAAATAACTTGAAAAAGTTCATTTTTTCAAGTGAATCTCACTCATGAAAGGTTGTAAACCAATCGTGTATTTAGTATGTGGGTGGACTAAGGAACAGATAATCCCTATCTCGAGACCAAACATGAAACTTTTTTGCATGTGTGCAATTTTCAGCATGATCGAACCTTGGGTCCACAATGCTTTTTTTTTCTTTTTTAAACAGCAACATCCGATGACTCACATCTGGCATTTTTTGTGTAGCGAGCAAGTGCTAGAAATTGCAACGGTAATAGGATCACGTGATGTGATCACGTCGTCAAAATATATATAAAAACCTAGCTTATAAAATTGCTTGGTATCTTTAACATATATATATACGTTAAAGATACCAAGCAATTTTATAAGCTACGTTTTAATCCTTTTTTCCCAAGTAAGCAAACAGACAAGTAAGTCAAGTTTGCGCCTGAATGTAGTTCAAGTCTGAGGCAACTCGTTGTAAAGGCGGAGTAAGCTCTGATCAGCATCTTACATCTCCGCAAGGAGATGTATGATGCTGATCAGAGCATCAGATAACAGATATCTCCGCAAGGAAATGTGCTTTGTATTAGGCCCTAATGCAAAGCACATTTCCTTGCGGAGATGTAAGATGCTGATCAGAGCTTACGCCACCTTTACAACGAGTTGCCTAGTGTTGCACTACGTGTAGCCGAAAACTTGACTTACTTGTCTGTTTGCTTACGTGGGAAAAAGGATTAAAAACCTAGCTTATAAAATTGCTTGGTATCTTTTTTTTTTTTTTTTTTGGTGCCACCAAATATATTTGGTGCAGATATGCATTTCTTGCATTTTCAATAAGTAGCTTGAGAAGCGTGTCATTAATAAATTTAGGTCTTCTTGTATTTTGAAGAATGCGATGTTGATGTCTTTGTCTCTTGTCACTAATGTAGTGTTGTCTGTCTATATTGCGAAAATCGTTTATATATATAATACAATGAGTAGAATGATAATATTGTGCCTTGAGGAACTCTATGCTTTGGTTAAACACTTGAACTAGGGTTGGTCAGGACAGTACTTATGCACAGGCGCATGAGGCTCTAGCTGGGATCCCGAAAAATGAGGGTCAATTTAAGTGCCCAAACAATGAGGAAGACCCGCAGACTAGCGCCTGCGGGCTCTGGCAGCCTCGGGAAAAGTTTGTATGATCCTGGGGTTGGCACCTATTTTTGTTACCTGAAATGCTGTGAAACAGATGATTTCTGAATCAGGTGTGTAGCTTTTTGGACTCCAACGAAGCTTAATTTGATGGTCGAGGGTGTCGAATGCTTTTTTTATTTTATTTTTTAGATCTAACAGTATAATATGGCGATATAAGTAGGATATCATTAGTTTTGTGTTTTGAGGGTTTATATATATTCCGTTTTCAGTTAACAAGTTAGTGATTTGATTGATGTCGTGTTGCATATTTGTGTAAGCGATGTATGCGTTGTTGTGAACGGATACTTCGCCGTGTCGTCTGCGTATTGGAAGATTTTACTTTTTTTTTTAAGGGAAGATGGCTGATATCGTGTCTCTTATTCCCTCAAATAAAAAAATGAAGACTGGTGCTACTACCACTGCTAATAATAATAATACATTTAGAAGACATATTTCTTACAGTAAAACAGTCTTCATGGGATATGACGTTGGAGCAACACAGATTATGTGGTGACTGTAATTAATCAGTACCAGGAGGGAGGTAAATACGCTCTTCGCTTGGTTGCCATCTCCCTGTGGGAGGGTTCGTGCTCATCTCCAGTTTCTAATTCATGTTTAATGCTTAATGATTGGCTACATTTTGAAGACAAGAAGGATTAGAAATTAAATTGCAAGTGTTTTTCAAGACAGACAGACAGAGAGAGAGAGAGAGAGAGAGAGAGAGAGAGAGCTGTAAGTAGTTTACTTTTATTATTTTGATTAAAATTACATAACACTTGATGAGACTATTGTATAAACAAGCATTCGGAACTAGTTGTTCATAAAATACAATAAACATAGCGTTTACCTAACGAAGATACTGCAACTTATAGTAAAATAGCACTTTTAGTAACTCATCCAACTGTAAGATCTTAATATATTCTCCGATTTAAATTCAGCTGCCTTCATTTGAGAATGCTTGGCACTTTCTAGTGCCAACAATACGTTATCTTAACGCGTGCCCAGGGATCAACGAGACTTACCTGCGAACGACCGGGAAGATTGATTACAGTTGACTGAATAGCAAAGAAAGCTTTGAATTATTTATCGGAGTTAAACACTAGAATGCTATCCAAGCATTTTCGAAATAAATGTAAATAAATGCTAATTAAATGTTTCTCTATAGCTTTTAAAAAGGGAAAATAATATTTCCATTCATATTGGCATTTATTAGACAATTTTTTTATTAAGAATTAATGAACATTCGACACCATTTCTGTTCGCTGAATACTTCTAATGCCTGAATATGACAAGCGAAATGGAAGGTATATATCTCCAAGTAAAATAAATAAAACATAACCGAATAAAAAGCAAATAGGAAAATAGAGAGAGTTTTATCGTTGATGGCACGTATATATTAAATAAACTGACTTTTGCCTTGAATAATTTGAGAAACGTACGTTGTGAATGGCTTTGTGATAATGAATTTCGTTCACAGAGATTTTCACACACACACACACACACACACACACACACACACACACACACACACACACACACACACACACACACACACACACACACACACACACACGCACGCACGAATTCGAAATGGTTGATGGAGTAGACATCTCCGTGTTACAATCAGTAGGCTGTGAATCCATTGTCAATGTAACACGGATGTTTGTTAACAAATGATTTCTTCACCAGTGTCAGATCTACTCATTTAGAAACTCTAAGTGGCTTGTAAAAATACCATGTTTATCATAAACAGCAAGATTTGCCGATTATCTAATCCTTAGCCTACAGATCGTACAAATATTAGTGCACGATAAATTTAAAACCTGTGTAATTGAAGACCTATAAGAAACATATTACGGGGGCAACATTGTTACTTAGTTCTGCGGTCCCTTGAATTCAGATTTCTTCGTGAGTTCTAGAAGCTGCTTTTCATAGATCTCTCTTTTATACTCTCTCTCTCTCTCTCTTCGATAGTGTCTGCTACTGGCTTCTTGAATCAATATTTTTCCTTGGGCGTTCTTCAAGGTTGTTGCTGTTTCTGCACGGCTTCATTCGGGCACAATATTTCGAACAAAGCATCTTTACCTGATATGGTTGATTTTATTTTTTGTCTTGATCAAATCCCTCGCTAATATTATTTTTATAAGTTTGTATTCTTAGCCCGCAGGCCTCTGCGAATCCATTTCTCCATATTTTTATCACTAATTTTCGATTTTATTCGTTAAGCATGCTTTTACAAAAAAAAAAAAAAGAAGTAAAACATAACTTAATGCAGGAGTGAAAACAAGAAATCAAATATTTATTTAAGGGTCCGCGCGGTTAGCCTAGTGGCTATGCGCTTCGCAACCATATGCCTGGGGAAGGGGTGTTCTAGGTTCAATTCCTGTCGACGACGTGAGGCGCTTAAGGATCTGTCATAGTCATGTTAGCCGGTCTTGGGCGTGGACAGCAGGGTTCTCCCCCCAGTTTATTTGGGGGTTTTCATCCCCTCAAACAGGCAAACCAGCCTCGTGAACACACGGATCTACAGCCATAAATAATACTTAATTCCCCCAGGGAAGGGGGAAGAAAAGGGGGGCTAACTCCATATGAATAAATAAAATAAATTTATTTAAGGAAACTAATCACGCTCATGGATAACAGATGGACATATAGAAATACTCAACTGGCAACCAAAAATAAAGAGAAAACCGGGAAGATCCACTAGTGAAATCTATGGGTATAACATGGAAGAGAGAGGCCCAAGATCGAGATCGTTGGAGGCATCTTTGTGACCTGCACTCATGAAGAAATCCTGAGTGAAACACAGGTCCATCAAAACAATCAAGGTAAATCACGCTTTAATAAATTGTAACATATTCAGTTTCACCTCCAATTCAAAACAGTTCCCAGTCTTAGAATAGTCAAGTAAAGAAACTAGAAAGGGATCAGCATTAGTCATTTCAATTATCAAAAATTTTCTGGTAAGAGATAGCCATCATGGTTGACCGCGTGGTTAGCGTATTCGCATTTCAACCAATAGACTATGGGTCTTCTTCTCCCTCCCCTTTTGAAGGCTTGAAAATGTTTCATGTTTGGTCTCCAGAGCAGAGTTTACAAAACAAAAAAATATATATACAATTAGAAAAAAATATCCTTACCCTACCCAGATGACTTTTCGTGGATGGGAGCAACATAAAAATATACGTTATATTTTCAGGTTGATATTGATATGAATTCGGAAGCGACTATTGGACTGTGACCAGACTTCAGAGATGTCATTTATATATCAAAGCTAGATTTTAAATTTGTACTGAGACATTGTCCATCCTTCTATACGAGATATGATATTTCAAAACATGACGTAACAGCCCATCACAAGTTATAGGTTTGGGTGAGGCGTCATTTTTTTTTTTTTTTTGTTTTTTGCAACCGCAGGACAGACCGCACCACGAGCAACAACCAAGGCACCCAAGCAAACTTATTACGTGTCATTTGTTGCAGTCCTGATCTTGCACTATTAAAAGGGTACCTGGTTAGCAAGCGATTGTTAAGTTGTAGGTAACAACTAGCAGTGATGTGAAACATGTCTTTTCCTGCTTAGAGGTGCTCGCAAAAGACGATTTCATCTGCCTGCACTGGTCAAAATGACATTATTTATTTATTTTTATTTAAGCTATTTGTCTGTTTCCAACAGGAAACTTGGGTTTCTGGATAAAGAAGAATAAATAAATAAAAAACAGCACTTCCACTGTTTTTAACAGTGCTATTTAATATAACTGTTCGTTGTTTAACCTATCTTCAGATGAAGAGATGACGCACACTGGGTAGTGCAGTGCCTAATGGTCGTATTTCACCCGACCATTAGTGTAGCCTGTGACGCGCTCTACCAGGTAATGGTAACCTCTAATATTATTCCACACTGTTTGCACACACCTCTGTAAACGGTGTGAAAAAATTGCCTATTCAAGTTGCTGTCCGTCAACAGTCGCCATTGGATTAGTACACAAGGTGAGTACCTAAAGTACTTAGTACAAACAAGAGTACAAACCTTATCTAGCGAAATGGTAGTCCGCTGCAAAGTTTGTGAAGATACTGTATACTTATTGACATTACATCTGTTATGAAGTGTTCGGATAAATGCAAAAGTAGTTATCATTTTTACCATGCTGGTCTCAGTGAAAGCTAATTTAAAAAGCTCTCTAAAGACTAAAAACAAAACTGGCAATGCACTTCGTGCAAATTCGGAAAACAACGTACACCTGCTTGGTGTTCAAATTCTTTGTTCCACAACGAACCCCCATTCCAGTGCTAACCAACTCCCGCCGGCAACTTCTCCCAGGGGGTGATGACTCATGCTTTCCAGAGATAAGTAACATGAACAATATATGTATTGTAGATTTGATGGGGATAATGAAAGAATTAAAAAAGATGTGAACGACTTAAGAAATTCGACAGAGTATACTTCAAACAAAATAGATGACTTTTGGCTATCATTGCTGGCCTAACACAAGAAAATAAGGAACTGAAAAAAAAAAAGAAGCTGAACTAGAAAAAAAAACAAATATGGAGCTGCGTAGGGTGCTTAAAAAATTCATGAAACAGTGGATGACATGAATCAGCAGGCAATAAACACAAACCTGGAAATTGTTGGTGTTCCTCATGAGCCACGCGCAAATAGACATGAAATAGTAAAGAATATTGCACATAAAATCAATATCAACTATAATAAAGATGATGCTGAGGCTACATCGTGTTCCTAGTGGGCAGAAAAACAGAGTAATGTCAATCATTGTAAAATTTAAAAGTAAAGCGATCAGAGACAAATGGCTGGACGGGCACAAAAATATCAAATAAACTAAGCACAACTGATATATGTGACAATTTTTGATATATTCTGGATAGCACAATATATCTAAACGAGAACTTGACTGGAAATCTAAAACATCCACTGTTTATTATTATTATTTCGTGACTTCTTCAAGGAAGGAAAGTTACCTACTTAACAACTCTCCGTCTCCACCACTTAATCCACCAACCACACCGTACAGCTATCATCATCATCTATACCAACGCCATCTACTGCCCACCACCACTAGTAATTTTTGTCTGTAAATTGTCTCAAAACCGCGTTTTCGGGAGACAAAATCCTGCTACCTCCGAATGAGATTCTGTAACTCACCTTCAATTGAAGAGAAGAAAAAAAAAAAAAAACCCTAAAGATTCCTTTCTTCGCGACGAGAATCGAACTTAGGCCTTTTCCAATCGAAGGGAGCCACAAATCTGTCGTTTATCCGGTTGCTTTACGGAGGCTCTAATCTTCGTATATCGATATATCAAATATATGGCGGATCAAATTTGAAGAAGACTGAAAACTCGGAGAAAACAGCGAGAGTAAAAACTGACTCACGAACAACAATGATGGATGAGAATGACAATTGTGATGTCACTTTTCATAAATGTGTAGTATGCCATGATTCAGCAGAATTAAGGAACTTTTTATCCTCAGACACTGTAAGTACTTTGAATATTTTGCATATAAATATAGGAGGACGTGTTTAGATAAATAAGAACGGATAGAATTACATCTAGATAATTATCTGCTAGATGTCCTGATATTAACAAAAATCTGAGTTAAAGCAGTAGTTGATTTGTACCATTTAAGCAGATTTAAAAAGTATTATTTTTAAATTTTAAATAAGGTTTAAAATAATTAAAAAATTATGTATCCCATTTGCTTGGAATACATATTCATTTTTGCTTATGGCTGCATGAAACTGGTAAGTGAAAAATACAATCACAATTTCCAGCAATGAATGATGAAAATCTTAACATATAAACGTTCATTGCATAAAAGGCACAACCAGCTTTCTAAGTCTTTCCTTTTTTTTTATTTTTATATTTTTAAATAAAGCAAAAGTAACTTGTCATAATCAAGCCAGGGACAATTATCGTCCTACTGTAACAAGTATGACAAGGCTGCATGTTCTTACAACACCTCACAATATAAATGTAGCTGTATCCAAGGTTTAATTAGAGAGCAGTTCTGTCTTGTGTGAAAAAACTTGATCCATTAGAGGGGGGGGGGGGAATTTCACATTACATCATCATCTAACATGAGGAGGAGTTCTGTTGATACCATGACGAGGACTATGCGAGTGACTACGAGTATAACGTCTTCGTGGTGAGACGGGACCGTGATCTTCTGTTTCCTCCATAACCACCGCCACCATCATGTCAACTACAGGTCAAGGTCCAGGCTGGAGAGCCAATTCAAGGCCTCATCTGTCACTTTGTGAATGTCCTGTAGCCCAACACCTTGAAATCGGCGCACTGGGCAGTCGTACACAATATGAGTAATCGTCTGAGCCACGGGAGAACAATCACGATAAGGGTGATCTGACCTGCCCTGACTAGTTCTGATCCTGTTTATTGATGACCAAATCTTCTTAGGAAGATCAAAACTAGGCTGCGGAGCACAGGGATCTTCTACCAGGAAGCCGTTTGTTGGACCAGTGTTCTCTCCATATTGATGGCAGAGCAACTGAAGAGAGTTCGTCCATGGACCAGAGAGGCTTTCTAGATTTGAGGCGTAGAGTAGGTGGGTTTATGAGAGTCTGATATAGGGGCAGGAGTGGGTTTCTCACTGCTTTATTAAATTTCTTAATCGAGGCTTGTCTTCCGCGTATGTGTGGGAGCAATGTTAGATGGAAGAGGCAGCCAGGAGAGACGGGTGCTTCTCACTGTCCCACTAATTGTTCGCATGGTAGAGTTCAGCTGGGTGTCGATAATGTTAGTGTGTGTACTTTTTTCCCCAGACAGGGGCACAATATTCTGCTGCAGAGAATGCGAGGGCTAGTGTAGACGACCCTAGGACTTCTGCACCACAACCCCAGGTTGTTCCAGCAAGCCTTGAAATTATATTATTTCTGGTTTTCATTTTATTGGATAGGTTGATGATGTGCCTTTTATAGGTTAGGCTTCTGCCAGGCTCACCCCAAGGTATTTTGGGTGAGGTTCGTGTTTTACCATTTTCCACAGAAAGAAAGGTTGAATTGTCGATTCGCCTCTGCATTGTACAGGTGGAATACTGAGGACACTGTTTTAGTTGGTTTTGGCTTCAAGTACCACTGCTTAAAGTACTCTTGGTGTTCAGGTCTATATTCAAGGTTGATTCTAGGTTGGTAAAGGAGGTTGATTGATGTAAGATCGCTAGGTCATCGGCATACATATACTTGCTTGATCTGGTATGATGTAGATCATACACGTAGATGTTAAAAAGTATAGAGGATAACACAGAGCCCTGAGAAAGACCGTTGTGAAGGAATCTGGGCCTGCTCTTTTTTCCGCCAATATGGACCCGGATCTTTCTGTTGGAGAAAATAGAATCAAAAAGTTTGAAAGTTTTTTTACACTTTATAATATTTCCTAGTTTTAGGAGGAGGCCTCTGATCCAGACAGTCATAAGCAGATGTTAGGTCAGTGAAAGTGACTCCAGATATAAATTTCTTCTGGAAGCATGCGTCAATTTGAGTTGTCAGGGCCAGGACCTGGTCACAGCAACTTCTTCCTGGCCTGAAGCCAGCTTGTTCAGTCGGGAGTGCTCTTTCCATGAGTGGTGAAATTCTTTTAAGGAGAATTATTTCAAAGAGCTGAAAGGTGGTGCAAAGCAAGGAGATAGCTTGCAGGATTTTCACATCATTTGGATTTTTCCCTGGTTTGGGCACGGCAATTATTTTGGCTTCCCGCCACAGCTTTGGTAGTTCACCAGTCATGATGATATCTGAGAAAAGGGCAGCCAGCCATGTTTGGCCATGTTGACCAGGATGTTTTAGGAGCTCAGGGAGTATACCATCCACTCCTGCAGCTTTGCAATTCTTGGTAAGTTTTAAGGCTATTTGTACCTCCTCCCGAGATACTGGGCGTATGAGTTCAGGAAAGTCGGGTTCCATCCTCAGGATTTGTCTGGTGGAAGCTTGTATATAAATTTTCCTGGCAGAGCTGGGATGAATCTTGGAGGTTTTCAATAAATGGTTAGCCATTTGATCAGGAGTTATCTCTGTTGTTTTGAGTGTTGTTGGCTCTGATCCACCTAGTTTTCTCAGAAGTGATCAGCTTCTCCGACTAGATGTGACGAGATCGAGTTCATTGATGGTTGAGATCCATCTTTCCTTTCTGTTTTTATTCAGGGTTGATATGAGCTCCTTAGCAATAGTTGGATCTTCAGTTTCCTCATATTTGGCTAGGAATTTCTCACTTTCTCTATTATGAATTCCTTACTATAATATACTAAAGCAAGTATATAAATAAACAAACCCTCTCCACACTTAAAGTTATCAGAGGATTAGCTTTCAATAATAACTTTGTCACGATCAGCGAAAACATTCTGAAAAATGCTAAACCCACTCTTTTGAATTGCACTCCCAAGAAAATTGATCACGCCATTATATCTTTTCCCCACTTGTGAAAATGAAATCAAAGGTATTATAGCTAGTCTAAAAGCAACCAAAATTTCATGATATGATTGTGTTAACACTAGCATTGTGAAAGAATGGCAAATGTACATTACGGAATCCCTAATACACATTTTTAAATTTTCACTGATGACAGACACATTTCCATCGGATTTTAAGAGGACCTTAGTTGTGCAGATTTACAAAAAGGAAAACAAAAATAACTTGAAAAACTACCGGTATTTTCGAAAATATTAGAGAAATTGGTAAAATTTAGACTCATGAAATTTTTGGACAAAAACAACTTCTTTTCAAAGAATCAATTTGGGTTCAGGCAAAAGTTTAGCACGGAACATGCTTCGCTGAACTTCACAAACAAAGTTTATACCTCCCTAGATGAACATACACTGACATTAGCAGTATTTTTAGATCTATACAAAGTATCTGACAACACTGTATCACATGAAAGTTTAATACAAAAAAATTAAAAGTCATAGTCATAGTACCGTCCTAAACTGGTACAAAAATTACTTAACTGCTGGATCACAAATCTATAACGCCTTATCATTAATAGAATTAATCACTATATGCTCTTATAAATGTTACTGATTCCGTCTAGGCCGCTGTCTAGACTAAGCATTAACACACTTGTTATTCGAAACAGGTTATGAAACTGACATCACAGGATTTACGATAATGATGCTCATTCAGCTCTGTTACATTATGAATAATAAACGTAACTTTCGATCGTAATGCATTCCTCTTTCTCTCTCTCTTTTTGTACTACAAAACTCATTTTGCACATTCTATAGAATCCAAGTGTTTAGTTTAATGAATATTCGCATCCTACCTAGTTTTGTGTTAACTTGCGTGATTGTCAAAGGAGAAAACTTCCAGGTTGGCTTGTGATTAGCAAATAGAGGGTTCCTCCTCACTCCCCCCCACCCCCCAGTGATAGTCGAGTTAGTCGATTTTTATCCCAGTACGTACGATTTTTATAATTTTTTCTTCCTTAAGAAAACATACACACACATACAAAGGATTATCCATACATCACTCAGACAGTAACTGAGAGGATTCACAAATGGAGTTCATATTTTCTTAGTTCGATTTCTGATTTAATGCATCAGAAAAGAGGAAAAACTATTTACTGCATATTATATATGCAAGTCATTTAAAAGATATTCATCCTTTTTTTCACGTCAAATCTCTTCTTTTTTATTTTAATGAGAATTTCATCTACGAAAGTATGTTGTGCATATGTCGTACATTAATTATTATTATTATTATTACACGACAGTTCCAAAGAATCGAAGGACTCATTGCCGACTATACTCACACTACACAATCCTCCAAATTAATATTATTATTATTACGTGACACCTCCAGGGAGTCGAAAGGCTCATCGAGGGAGGGTACCTACTCTACAACTCTGTCTCCACCATTCAATCCACCAACTACAACGAACCGCAACTACACTAATGCCATCTACCTCCACCACTAGTATTTTCATAGACAATCACAAACATCCATGCCCATGGCGGATTCGAACCCGCAGTCTTTTGGTTGGAGAGCGGGTACGGTAACCACTCGGCCAACCAGGCCGGCAAATGCACTACTCAATCTTCCTTTTCTGAGACTTCCTTTAGATTTATATTAAATTTTAAACTAGTGTTTGCACGATACAATTTATGAGAGAATTTTCTATTTAAATTGGTGCATTCTCAAGCCTATTTGTCTATATTCAGGATTAAAATACCCGAGTATTTTAATCCTGATACCTTTGTATGAGATTGGCTAACGTACTTTCAACTGACAAAGTTCACATAAGGATTCGACTGGTGACGATGAGAATCGAACTCAGATATTTTTATTTATTTATTTTTTTAAATTGAATTTGTGATGGACAATGGCTTTGAATTAAAATAGATAAAATACAATAAAATGTTGATGAGCCTGAACACTTAAGTCCTTAAAGCATTAAGGGCTTAAGTGTCATGAGACTAAGTCCTTAGATCTGAGTCACTGAATATCGAGAATAATTATTTTATTGATGTCTTCATTAGAAGTACATGGAAATTTACATTATCAGCCAAGTGCTGGATTAACAATTGACCTTCCTTATATAAACTCAGTACTTTCTGATCAACTACAGTGTTCCCAGTTAAAACTTCCAAGGTTGTAGTTTCCACAAGAACCTTCACATTCAGCCGCGTGTCTTTATCCATCGTTGATTACAAGCAAACATATGCAATGACCTTTATCCTTCTCTACATTAACAAGCGCCAGCAGATGTATCTATCTATTAGAGCACAGGATTAAAAACAAAGAGGAAGGGTTGATTACGAATCAATCAGAAAGAAAATATAGTTTTCAATATATTGTGTCCATCCTCCTCCTGTTTTTCTCCTCTTCCTTAGCCAATGTTGCTTTGCCCTTATCTCATAAGCTTGGATTACTGCTTCTCTTCACATATATCGATCAGAAATGTAGGAGTTGCTCTAATTTTCCGCTTCATTCATTTACTTGTCAAAACCATCGTGCATATGGTAATTTATAACGCTTAACGTACACTCTCACATAAGCTTCAAGTTAGTTAGTTCATGATAATCCCACGTAATTCTATCTCATAGAACTATTAAGTTAATTTATGATCAGAGAGAGAATATAACAAACACAGTCGCAAACAAAAGTTATATTGCATAGAAATCACTTTGTAAACAAAATATGACTTAAAAGTATTGTAAGACATGAGCTGGAAAGAGGTTGTAGGTACTTTTCTTATAAATCACTCTAAATTGAGGGACTATAATCTTAGACTTCCTTTAGATTTATATTAAGTTTTAAACTAGTGTTTGCACGCTACAATTTATGAGAGAATTAGAAGATACAAAGAAAATTCACTTTAGTAAATTTATAGCCGTGGATCTTGTTGATACTTCTTATCCTATAAAAGAAAAGAAAACAAAGAAATTGGCATATTATGCTAATATATATCATAGTATACGTTGTTTCATTGCAGTTAACTTTCTTCGCTGGTATTTGTTAGAATGATTAAAATTACAAATAAATCGCAAAAGAAAGAAATTTCTGTCTCTGGACTAAGAAAATACAAATCTCATATAAAATTATTTTATTATAAATGAATTATCTTCAAGGAATTGTTATTGTTAAATATTTGTTAGTGGGAGAATGAGTTAGTCGAGTGGAAAATAAAATAATTTTAAGGACCATCAATAGGAAACATTTTAACTCTAAACATGTAAATGACATATACTGCGTGTTCAAAAGAATGGGGGACATCTGAGTATAAGAATATGATATGCAATAGAACTTTGTTATCACGTATCACGTATGGGTTAGAGAGTATAAATATAAAAGTCGCTCACAATATATTTAACTCGTTTGCATTTTTAATGATACAAGGGCTAAAAATAACCGAATTACATTATAACGTGGGTTAGATGTTAAATTACTGTTCCGATTGTTGGTTGGATTTTAGAGACGACCGATTTGCTAAAGACCACTGTCATGGAATACCGTACATTGCGGACGATGAAAGTTCATGGGCAAAAGTACTCTATTTGTAAAAAATACAAGGTCTGCGATTATTGAATCAAGAGCAGTGTGATCGTGCTTCGCAAATGCCTACTAACTGTTACCCGTATTATAAAAAAAAAAAAAAAAAACTTACGTAAATTAAACGATGCTGTTGAACTGATTACTGTTGAAACAAGTACTTTTATGAAGCAAGTGCATTATGTCTGTAAATTAGGATGGGGGGGGGGAATACCCACTGTCTGCTTCTTCTGCGGATTGATAAACGTAATTTTTGAGAAGAAAAAACCCTATCCTGTTCATATGAAACCAGTTAAATCATATTCAGTTGAAAATCCCTTTTAACGTGGTAAACGGGATTCGAACCCAGCTCTTTCACGAAAACAATATGGTCGTTACCAACTGAAGGTAATCTGTAACTGAGCATCACTCTTATGGTCCAGGAGTATGCAGGACAGAAGACCGGATAATAACCATTCTGTTTTTCTGATTATTAATGTCTTGTTAAAAATTCGTATGTGATGATCTGCCTGACTTCATCAACACTTCAGTTTAAAGAGATTAGCCTTTTATTATCGCATAATGTATTTTATTATTGTAGCGTATTATATTATCGAATAATGAAGAAATATTTGAAACTACATTTGTAAAAATAATAGTATTAGCGGGTCTTAAAATTTTTCTTCACTATGGATTTTTCTATTAATAATTGTTCAAACTTCCTAAGAATTTTAGAAACAAAATATATTGTTTTTATATTGTTTTTGTAAGCATAAATTAAAGAGGGAAAAAAATTCTGAAGTGATACAAATTCATTGAAGTAACGTAACAGAAAACAAATGAATAATATGGAAAGTTTTTTTTAAAAAAAAAAAGTAAAAATAAACTAGAACATTTATGCACTGCAAAACCTTAAAAATTACTTATCCGAGTATTACCAAAGTAATATTTTAGTAATGAAGATTAAAAGTAAATATTTAAAAATATAGTCGGTTTGATGTGCTTAACGTGGTAAACGGGAGCTTAAACGGCAGCTTGTTCTTTCTGTAGCTGTTTTTGGTTAAAAAAAGAAAGAAAGAAAAAAAAAACACCGCAATCTACTTTTTTTGGGGGGGGGACAATTTTGCCAAGTAACAGAAATTTTTAATGAAAATAATAGTTGCATCCTATTATTTCTATTCATTATTATTATGATTATTATTATAGTAAATTTTAATGAAAATAATGATTGCTACTCAGAATATCAACAAATTAAGAGTGCTTTGTTCCTCTTCTTCGTTTACGGCATTGTCAATCGCTGACACCATTACATATCTTCCTCGCCCCCTGCTCCTATCCTCAAAGTCTATAAAATATGGAAAGTTTGATTTCTCGTCCATATATAACAGTTCATCTAATATATAAACATATGTTTATCGTTTACCTATTTAGATTTTTAAATTCTGGATTCAGTACATATTTTTTAAATCATGCTGACTCCATAAAGTTAATCGCAGTTTGAGCTGAATTAGCACCTGGAACAGATTTATTTATTATTGTGCATTATGCATCAGAAATCTAAGATTCAGATGCATGATGCTGTGTATTCTGAGATTAATTTATATTTTTGTTAGAACAAACAGCACAGCTGACCTCAAGTCTCATTTTAGAAATGTTTAACGGTTTTTAGGATCATATTTTATTCGATTCAAGTGAAAGTCTTCGACTCTACTGTACAATGGACTATTTACAGTCCGTAATGGACCATCGAACTATGAGAAGTATTTCTTATAAACACTGGTTTAATAGCCGTTAAGATTATATATATATATATATATATATATATATATATATATATATATATATATATATATATATATATATATATATATATATATATATATATATATATATATAAAGTATGATATCAAAATTGGAGATGTTAATGTCAGCTCTTTGCTTTATGCGGATGATGTTATACTTCTAAATAAATCTGCTACAAGTCTGCAAGATTCTCTGACTAAATTGAATAGCTGTTATAATAGATATGGTATGAAGGTTAGCAATAAAAAGATAAAGACAATGAAAATAGGCAGAATCATTGAAAATGTCAACTGTGTTGTGAATGGAGAACCTGTGGAACAAGTAAAACATTTCAGCTACTTAGGCACAATTTTTACTGAAGATGGTAAATTAAATATAGAAACAGACAACAGAATCAGCAAAGCTGGTATGGTGGGAAGTCAATTGAATAAATTCATATGGAATAAGAGAGAAATTAGTCAGAACACTAAATTAGCTGTATACAAGACTGTGTTCAAACCAGTTTTAACTTATGGATCTGAGAGCTGGGTCAGAAGTAAAACACTTGACCAAAGACTAGAGACCGCAGATATGAGAGTTCTGAGAAAGATTATAGGCGTGAACAGATGGCATCAATGGCAATATCATATTAAAAATGAGGATATTAGGAAAGAACTTGACATTGTCAGCATCCAGGAATGCGTTAGCAGAGCTAATCTCAGGTGGTATGGTCACTTAAATAGAATGGGAGAGGAAAGATTAGCAAAACAAGTGTTCTCTGCCAGGTTGGCAGGAAAACGACCCAGAGGAAGACCAAGATATAGGTGGATTGATATGGTACAAAGTGCCTTAGACGATAGAAATATAAGATAATGTTGGAGTCTTGACAAGTAACAGATTGATTTGGAGGAAAATTGTAGATAGGAAGTTAGTAATGATGTAATTTTTTCATGTAGTACTGTCTTATCCTGTACACCCCTTGAGGGTACATGGCAGGAATTTGATGATGATATATAAAGTAGGTTGTACAGTGAACTCACTAGTGTATAATCTACTAGTGATAATATTAATGATAATATAATATTAATGATTATTATGTCTAGCTGTTTTATTCTATTTTTATTATTATACGTACACATAATCGCAAATTTTCGTTAATAAAGATTAGAAGTATATCGAAAGCTACCACGTTGAATTTATTGTGTCCTAACTACTAAGAAAAAAGTCTGGAAACTTTTAAGTCTACACAGAACGCTTTTTATTTGTATTAATTTACAGTCGGTTTTACAGCCAGAAACAAATAAAACGAAATCGACACCGAAAGAATGAAAAATAAAAAATAAATAAACTTCACGAAAAAGATTTTTAATCAGCAGACAGCCGAGTTGAAGGTTTGTTTTGTTTCGGTATGAGAGAAAATGTTTAACACTATCAATAATTAAAGCAATTGTTTAGAGTTCTACAGGATCCGCAACTCTTTAGTGAATTGATAATCTTACACGGATCGATTTTCTTGGCATTCTGTACTCGTAATAGCTTATGTTACTTCTGTAGGAAGTTTTCGTTTTTTTTTAGATTCCGGTAATTAATTAGCTGTTTCGCCGAGTTCAATAAAGCCAACTTTAAGAAGATTGCTTTTAATCCTTAGGGAAAGCACAACGTCTCATACGCTTGGCCATTGCATTGAATGACACAAACTACTAACATCAACTGTACGCTCTCAAAAGTTATAGAAGTATATTATAGTGAAAGTATTTTAGGTAGGTGTGAAATATTAAGCTTTAGGGCTAATGTTTTATCTTCTAATTGGGGGGGGGGGGGTGAACTATGTCATTTTCTGTAATGGGTACACGAAAAATAAAAATCTAGAATTATCCTGAAACCACAATTAAATATTGTAATTAATTATTTATCTAATTCTCTCTATTCTTTGTTTTTATTACTTCGCAGTTTCATTATTGATTTAGGAAATTCGTCTTTTGACAGCAAGATATCCACTGAATGCTTATCACAACCAACAGATTATTTTAACCACAAGTGATATTTAGTTGTTAAATCTGTCATTTTTCTGGCCAAGTTTATCTGGTCTTACTAGCAACAATACTTAAGACGCTGTTAGTTTTATGCAATAAATAATAGATGTAACAAAAAAAGATTATTTCTATAAAATATAATAAATGTCATATATTATATTAACTCTGCTCTCTGTGTTGATGGAATTTAACATAAGTATACCAAAAGTCGGCAATGTTGAGAAAGACTCATAGATAATCCAGCTGTATTTACATAATAAATTCTCCTTTAAAAAAAAATATTTTTGAATTATAGAACAAATTCGAAAACTTTTAAATTCTAAATTCTGTGTTAAATTCAATGTACAGACTAGAGAAATATCGTTATTCTGTTTAAAACTTTACCGTGATATTGAGATTAGTGAATACAGGTCAAATCTGCGGTCAAACTAAGCAACAGATACTGGGTGAAATTTTACAGCTTTTATGTTGCTGTTATCGAAAAAAAACAATGCTCCCCCCAGCTCATTCTTATTCCCATATACATAAGGGATTATTTTGTAGTAATGAAAATGAGGACCACTTAGTCTCTCGACCATTGCAACTGAGAGTGTATTGTTAATGTCTGATATCTAAATAGGGCAGAAAACCTATTGATCAATGGAAAAAATAAACTGTACATCACGAAAGATGCAAATAACTGTGCTGCATTTAGATAATCCGCGAATTATTTTGCTCTACAGACTAAATATGAAAGTTTTACGAACTTACTTCATGCCTACAGTAAGCAGAATTGATTTCGCACCTTACTATGAAATTTTCTTACTTAATTCAAGCCCATGATGGGATTCGGCAGCCTATCTGTTGGTGAACACGTACGCCATTCACTCTACTAACTAGACTGGCAAAGTTGTTATCATGTCGAAATGGAACTCGGGACTTCTAGGTGAGTTATTATAAATTAGGGCTAAACATCTATGGAAGCCAATTCATTATGTCTGTTAATTGAGTGCGTTCTTTTGGTCCTCTTTGCAGTAAACATCCTTTCGCCCATATAAAACAAGTTAATTCACCTTCAGACAGGAAAAAAAAGAAAAAAACCTCATAAAGATTCTTCTCCTAGTAGGTGGGATTCAGACCCAGGTCATTCTAAATTAAGGGGCATCCTCTGAACTACGGATGCTCCTTGAGAGACAAGTACCCTCTCAATAGGAGACGACTGCGTTGTAATTAACTGGAATTCTTCGAAGTACAGGTAATTGTATACTCATAAAGATATTTAATCAACTGTAATTAAATATATATACTACAAATATTTTGGTTTAAAATCCATTACCAGTGTAACAAATTAAATTTGGAAAATCCAGATAACAGACATAAAAAATAGAGAATATTTTAGAGAAATATAGAAATATTTCAGAAAAATAAAAATAAAGAAAATATCTCTTCTTGAAAGCAGAACCTTACTGTCTATAAAGGTGAAGCATAATGATTTTAATCCCTGCTATCTGATAGGTTACTGTGTAGGGAAAAATTTATGAGCTACGTGCTCAGCCCGAGTTGGGTAAATTATAGATCTTGGAAGGAAACTAGGATGGTCTTAGGTCGTATATATTTGTATAATTCCGATTCATCATAATTTGCTGCTTGTTGACTAGTTCATTTGAATGTGAGGACGATTTTGAGAAGTACTTTACTGCGAGAGATTGCAAGCAAGAGTAGATATAAAGGACATTTGTCTCTCGATGAAGTTGAACATTTCTGATGTACCATGGTGCATTTAAGATCATGCGTAAGCATTTGTTTTGCAGTCTTTGCAGTTTAAGGATATTTGAGCTTGAAATATGGCTCCAGGCGGGGGACGAATCTTCAACAGGTAGAGGAGCAATTTGATTTTAATATCTAGTTTGCTGTTCCTATTGATAAGAGGGTAAAGCTGTGCTATGATTTTTGATGCCTTTGCACATAAGGATTTTGTATGCGGGCTGAAGGTTAGTTTTCTATCTAGCAGAACGCCAAGATATTTGGCTTCTGTTTTCCAGGGAATCCTGATGTTAAATAGAAATATGTCTTCTTTGGGAGATGTTGAATTTTTTGTGAACAGAAGAGCACTGGTTTTTTGAGGGTTTACTTGCAGTCTCCAAGTGGAGAACCAGTGTTCCAGTTTCAGAAGGTCACCTTGTAGTTTATTTGTAACAAGATGCGGTTTAAGAGATCTGGCTAGTATTGCTGTATCTTCGGCATAGAGAGCAATGATAGATGACGTCGGGTTATGCGGGATGTCCGCCATGTAAATCGAGAAAAGTATCGGCGCTAGTAGGGATCCTTGAGGCACTCCAGCCAAGATCTACCGCTTGGTAGAAATCGCTCCATTTAGTTTAACTGCCATGCATCTTCCAGAAAGAAAGGACTTAATGAGGTGGATCAGATCCAGTGGAATGCCGGCTAAAATCAACTTATATAGGAGTCCAAAGTGCCATAATTTGTCAAAGGCCTTTTATAAGTCAAGAAAGACTGCTCCGGTGTATTGATGCCAGTTGAAGCGGGTGGTAATGTATTCAACTAGTCTATGGATCTGTTGAGTAGTGTTGTGGAGTTTGCGAAAACCAAACTGCTTTATAGGTAGGATATTTAGCTTGTTTAGAGAAACTTGAATTTTGGAGAGGATAACTCTTTCAGCGATTTTTCCCAAATTGGAAATAAGACTGATGGGGGAGATAACTTTGTGGCAGCTGTGGGTCCTTACCAGGCTTATAAATAGGGACCACATCTGCTAACTTCCAAGCGTAGGGAAATTATTTTAATCTAAGCATGGCATTTATTATTGTTGTAAGATGTACAATGGCCTTTCGGGGTAGCAATTTAATAACTTTATTTGGGATGCCGTCAGGTCCAGGAGCTTTTTAATTTTTTAAATTTTATATGATGTCGTAGATATCGGCTGGAGAAGTGGGTGTGAGTTGGCTGGTACAAGTATCACACTGTTTTAGTACGTATCTGACGTGGCGGTGGATTTTATAAATATTATTGAAGTTCAGGTTATCATAAGCCGGACTGCACTGCTTTTCTAAGTTTTTGACTATAGTTTCAACTTTTTCTGCATCTGAGTGAACTATGCTTAAATCTGATTTGAGAGGAGGAAGAGTTTTATTTTTATTTTTGATATTTCTTAACAGTTTCCAAACGGTTTGATCACCGGGCGAAATGGAAGCTAATTTATCTTCCCAAAGTTTGTTTCTGTGGGCCTTCAGTGTATCTCTCACTGAACTATTCAACCGGTTGAGTAACGTTTTATCTTGGGGGAACCTGGTATTAAAGTATCTTTTTCTTGCCTTATTTTTTCCCCTGATTAAGTTCATAATAACTTCTGGAAGTCTTTTAGGCTTAGAAGTAGGTGTATTTGAGGTGATAGATGATAAGTTGCATTGATTTGTTGAGTAACTTTATTGACTGCAGAATCAATTTCTTCTTTAGAGTTAATATGAAGAACAGGACCAAAGTAGTTTGGGAGCACATTGGATAGTTTTCCCAAGGTATGAAGGTGTGAGACGGGGAAACAGTCCCTTCTGATTGCCTAATTGGAGCAGAATAGGGTAGTGGTCAGAGGTTAATTCGTCAAGTGAATCCAAGTTGTACTGCAATTTGACATTTTGGAGGACAGCTATATCTAGGACGTTGGAGGTGCCAATTGGACTAATATGAGTTGGTATAAAAGGACCAGCTACAGCTATGCAATTGGAACTTGAGTAGTTAAACAGTATTCGGCGCCATTTTTGTTGGTAGGTTTACTGTTCCAAGCAGGATGTTTTGCATTGAAGTCTCCAGCGATGATGACCAGTCCTTTTACTCCAAGGATGGCATCCAGATATGAGGTCAATAATGTTTTTGATGGAGGGTTGTAAGCAGCAAAAAGTTTTAGGTTTCCAATTGAGTTTGTGAGGATATTAATGTCTGTGATTTCGAGGTTGGTGGTTGTGGGGTTGGTTATTGAATGATGGTTGATATAGTTTTTGATAAGGGTGGCTGTACCTCCACCTCTATAGTCAAGTCAATCGTTTCTGTAAATCTGATACCCTCTGATTTTTAGGCTGTCAGCAGGTCTCAGGTGAGTTTCATTGATTAGAAATATGTCTGGATTATATCTATTATTGAATTCCTGGATTTCCAACACTTTGTTTTTAATACCGTTAGCGTTCCAAGCGATACTCCTAAGCGAATCTGGGATAATTTTTTTCCCTATGCATCAGAGAGTGCAGATAATATGGATTGGGTTTGCTGTAAGAATCTTTTTGTAACACTTAGTGATGGATTAGAGTTGCTGAAATCCTGCAGCATATTTGCAAGAGAAGAGGTGATAATACCTGATAGATTTGAATGTGGAATATCCAGGTTCTGGGTTTGTACTATCTGTTTGGAGCGGGCCACATCAGCATATGTTCTCGCTTGATGTTGAAGATTCATTTTCTTAAGGGGCTCAGTTAATGGTGGGCGAGCACCTGTTGTCATGCTCTCACTCTTGGAGAACTGAGGAGCCTGAACTTCAGGAACTTTCGCACTAGATGACGAGGTAGATTGATTATTTGGATCGTTCCATCTGTTTTTGGGGTGATGCATACACCCTCTATAATTAGCAGGGTGAGGACCCCCCACAATTAGCGCACTTAGTCGGGGTGGATTTTGACTTGGTACAGGTCTTTTTGGGGTGATTCTCGCCACATTTTAGGCATCTATACAGGGCTTTGCATAGCTTCTGGGTATGGCCAAATTTGTGGCATCTGTGGCACTACCCAGAAGATGCCCTCTTTCTCAATGGTTCTGGGGTGATTTTAAGTCCACAGATTAATTTTAGATTGTATATGTCTTTGTAAATATTGTGAATCTCTACTAAGACTAGAGGCATATGTATCTTATTTGATCTGACCATTCTAGTGACCTTTATGGGAGGTAGATCCTGTAAGTTGAGGTCAGTAACTATTTCATCTGTGTCAATATCCTCGGAGACTCCTCGTAGGACCACTTTCAGATTTTTTTCGGAGGAAAGTGAAAATGTGTTCCTCTTGCGTCTCCTTTGAAAGATTTCTATAATCAGCCACCGTGGCGGGCTGAATTTTTATGCCCTCATCTACATTTTTAGCCGATCTATAACTTATTTGTAAGTTAGCTATTGTGGTTCTTAGTGTTGTCCATCTCTGCTTTTCCTTTAGGATAATCGGGCACCTTTTCATTGGGGGAGGCAGAGGGATCTGAAATGGGAGCATCCTCATCCATACCAACATCATTTGTTGGCTCAGCAGCGAGAGTTTTTCGCTTCTTACGAGCGTGGATCTCTTCTTGATCAAAAGGATTAGAGGCAGAGACAACTAGATTGAGTTTTTCCTCCATTTGAGGAGAGTCTTCATTTTCCTCAACATCGACCTCGGGTGAAGAATATAAGTTTAAGTAGCCGGGCCAATCTCGTTCAGTTTTTTTTAAGAAGCTTTTTAACAAAAGTGAGTGCTAGCCCTTTATCGAGTTACTCGATAATGATGTCGGGGTCGATCATGCTAGTAGGCCATTTCAGCTTGCACTTCTTTTGGAGTTTATTAATGAGTATAAGAGCCGATTCTTTATCGAGCGAATCAGTGACGACGTCTAGGTCAGGCACGCTCATATCGATTTAATTGCGTGTGAGCGCTAGTAGAAATCCCGCAGGTCTAGAGACCTGCCAGCAGAAATTTTGCAGAAAATCCCGCAGCCGCAAAGGACTGCCAGCAATACCAAGCGTAGTCTAAACGAAGCAATAGCAATTAAATTGCATCAAAAATCAAAGTCTTACCTTGTGCTCCACTATTAGTAATCAGATAAGTCTTTTCATCTTCAATCAATCACTAATTTATAGTATAGTACCAATCTATAGCATCAATCACTCTTATAATAATGAACAGACAAAAATTCACCAGAGAGTATCATTCTCTTTTGGAAAAGTCGCGAGTAAGCTTTATAAATATAAAACTATTAGAATCTAAAATAGGTGTATGAATATATATGCATACAATTCCATTAAAAATCTAAGAAAAGTGAAAATAATAAAAGAAGTATATTTTATAATTAATTTGAATTAAAGTTGAATAAGTTTTTCAACTTTTTTATTAATTAATGCAGGTGTTATAATAAATAATATTGTATTTCTAATACACTCTTAAATCACTGAACTTTTTAATTGCAGAAAAGAAGTTAGAACAGCATTAGAAAAATGTTGTACTTATAATTTAATGAAAGCTCATTTATTTTACTAATTATGATAAAAGAAAAGCATATTTGAATTCGCTTAATATTATTTTAATTATCTCCTTACTAGATTACTTTAGAAACTAACGTCTTTTATGATCGTTATGGTATCGAACATTTTAAGCTTTCTTTACTTATAGCATCACATGATCAATATGAACCAATGAAAAACATGCAAGCGATTACGTTGTAGTGGAATGTTTCCAACGCTTTAGTAAATGAAAAACTTCGAAGGTATTATTTGAATTTCATGAAATCGCACGAATGGGAGTAGTATTTATTAAACAATGCGTTGATTTAACTGCACAACATCTCATCTCATAATCAATCGAATACTTCATATTCTCCCCCAGCAAGCGTTTCGCTGATGAGCACAAATATCTGCAACCGTAGAACTACAGAAGAAAGAATACTGGTTTCTACAACAAAGCACCTAATGCATTTGATGCCTCCGAGGTTTCTTGCTGCTTCGTTTTTCTTTTATCTCCGAACAGACTATAAGTTATAAAGACTATAAACACTGATGTATAGCCTCAATGGGAGAAGAAACGCGACAGAAAAGAAGTTTTATTTACAGTTTCTGCCATTCCCACTGATAAGTATTTGGCTATACTTTGCTGCCTCAGGCAGCTGAAAGGACAAAATTGTTATTGATGTTACTGAAGTCGAAAAGAGTGTATGAAGATCATTTTGTATGGTATGACGTAGAGTCCCAAACAAAACAGTAGACCTAATAAGCGCTTGTGGAGAGAATAAGTTTTTTAGGATTTTATCATTTTCTTATTGTGCTATTTTCTCATTATTTTCCTATCTTATTCTCTGTTCTATTATATTCTCTATCTTATCATGCGTGCTCTTATTAGCTCTGTTAATTCAGCCCACGACCAGTTGGTTGGAGAGTGCAAACACTCTCCACTGGGCCAACTGGACAGCGTATTGGTGTGTGTGTGTGTGTGTGTGTGTGTGTGTGTGTGTGTGTGTGTGTGTGTGTGTGTGTGTGTGTGTGTGTGTGTGTGTGTTTTGAAACCGTGGATATTGAGAGGAAGTTATATCGAAGGCTTTTCAACAAAAAATGCGTTATAAAAAAAAAAAGAAAAAAGAAAACCTTTATGGCATTTCCTAATAAGGCTAACATAACTCGAACCTGCTCAAGTTAATCTAGTCGATCCAACTTCTTCGGTGATCTCTCTCCACACACACACACACACACACACACACACACACACATGTACGAGTGAGAAGAAGCGCCTTTTGTAGTTACCGCTCCCTTGAACAGAAAGACCTAATTTGGAATATCTTAAAAATGTAGAAATATTTCTAGTTTTTTTCGGCTGAGGCAAAGCAGTATATAGCAGAATGTTTTTTCTTCAAGGAAATTCAATATAGTTTTCTTATCGCTTATAAAAATAAATCGGCAGACAGATGAAAGTAAACAGCTAATCTCTGTTTTTATTTCTTGCTTTACTCTACATCCAACATTCATATGATCTCTCTCTCTCTCTCTCTCTCTCTCAAACGTTCTGATTTTCTCTGCTTACTCCTGTTTAATTTGCAGTCCTGTTTTCATTTATCTCCCCCCCCTCATTTCTGTTCTTTAGCCATTCTTTCTCTATCGTCAATCTATTTTCCTCTGTTGGTTGTCATTTTCTTTCTTTCCATTTTTCGCTGATTATTCTATATTATCCTTTTTTCGCCTCTATATTTCCATTCTTCATGTCTTTCTCGTTCTCCTGGAAGCTTATGCATATTTGTCAGAAGTGTGGTTGTTAATTGCGAACACTCTTCAAGTTTCGAACTTAGTTTACACGTAGTACGCACTTGTTTTATGGCATATGCAGCATTATCCCGAAAGCTAGACGTAATTTCGCTAACACTTCAACATCAATCACGTCAGGCAGCAGATAAGCATCTGCACAGGAATGTCGAAAGCTTACATGTCTCAAGGGAAGTATCGGAATCATAATGGAACAATTCTAGTATCTCGATGACTCGAGTGTGTGTGCCGATTAGTGTCTATTCGTCTTTATCCAAGGTTTGCACTTGTAATGCCTGAGGAGGAAGAGGATTCTTCTCGCTAGACAGCGTTTAACAGTTATTTTTTGAATTAGCTGTCCTCCGGGGATATAACACATAGACATTTATAGACAACAGCAGCAAGACACATCGTTGTCCCATACGCTTTATGATTAAAGTTACAACGTTAAAAAAAGTATAAGTATTTGGGTTAAAATTGTGGACAAGCAATTCATAACAATAATGTTTAAATGATGCTCTGATAGATTTAAAATCTCTATATACAAAAAATCCACTCACACTAACAGATATCTGCACTGTCAATCTCATCACTTTCCACCTCAAAAACTCGGAACTATTTCTACCTTAGGACACAGAGCACGCTCTCTTTTAAATGAACCAGATGAGCTCCAAAAAGAAATTAATCACCTTTCTCTTATCTTTAAAGAAAATGGATATTCTGAAAATACGATTAAGAAATTTCTTCTGAATCCTTCTAGGCAGTGTACTACGGAAACTACTGATTTTAAAGGTAGCATCTCAATCCCATACATTAGTTCAGTCTCCAATAAATTGGCTAAAGTCGTTAAAAAATACAACATCAGGGCGTTTTTCACTACACTCCCTAAGATGGCTTATAAGAGTCCGTTCTCTTATAAGCCATCTGAAGCCTATTCATCACAACCTAAAATATCCAGATGTATACAAATTATGGTGCGATTGTAATATTCCTTATTTTGGACAGACTAACAAATCTATTGAACTACGTATAGAAGAGCATAAGAGAGACATCTCCTATAAAGGATCACATGCATCAGCATGTGATCCTTTATAGGAGATGTTTGTTTGACAGAGAAATTTGACATTTCTCAAACAATCACATCCTTTATAGGATGTGATTGTTTGAGAAAAGACCCTGGCATGGTCTTTTCTCAAACAATCGTCATGATGATCTCCAAAGTCACTCAGTTTGCTGCGATAAATCCGAAAACGTTTTTCGCTGTAGTGATGAGTTTGAAAGGAAAATCGTGGAGTCCAGAGAAATCCTCCTTAATCCTGAACATTTGAACAGCAATTTAAGTTACAACATTCTTGATAGCCATACTGCAGTTGTTCAATACTGGCGTTCACGCACCCTATAAACAATGGCGCGTTGGATAGAACAACTTAAAAAATACAACGTTTTTTATGTCAATTATGTATTGCATTTTTGGCTGTAATTCTCAGTTTTTTGTAACTTCAATTTTTATTATTGTATCTACCTTTAGTGGATACCTGATGAAGGCTGTAAAAGGCTGAAACTAGTTGTATCATTTTCATTAAAACTTAATATTTTATCTCGGTTTAAAGTCATTAAATATCTATTTTTAAAATGTATATATATATGTATATACATATATATATGTATATACATAAATATATATATGCATATATATGTTAAAGATACCAAGGTATTTTAAACCTGGTTTTACTCCATTTCCCAAGTAAGCAAACAGAACAAGTCAAGTTTGCGCCTGCAAGTGTTGCAAGTCTAACTGACCCTGCAACCAGTGCAAGACCAGGGCAACTCATGGTAAAAGTAGAATAAGCTCTGATCACTAATCTTAATATTTACCCTTAATGCAAAGCACATCTCCTGGAGGAGGTGTATGATGCTTTGTAATAAAGGCAAGGGGCCACTACCCAGACCGGTTTCGACCTTTATTGAGGTGTATTTAAGTAAAGACCTCTCTCTAAAAATTACAACGATCCCTAGACCACTCCATAGTGGCCGAAAGACCGTCCAACTCAGCGTTGTTCCTCTCAGTGACAGGATCACCCTGTCACTGAGTTGTAAGATTTTAGTAATACAGAGCTTATAAGTATTTTACCAGAATAAGTTACCATAAGGTGTTTTAACCTTATTAAATAAAAATCTCAGGAGGAGATATAAATGTAGAAAGTATTTTACCTTGGGTATAATAAATGTTAAAGATACCAAACTATTTTAGACCTGGTTTTACTCCATTTCCCAAGTAAGCAAACAGACAAATAAGCCAAGTTTACGCCTGCACGTAATGTAAGTCTAGCTGACCCTGCAGGTAGCGCAAGACCAAGATAACTCATAAAATAAATAAAAAATAAATTAAGTTGTGAAGGATCAAGACTGGAAAATTCGATAAAATAACATTGAATATGCTATTTATCTGAAATATCTGAAATTCGCGAAATTACTTCGATTTTTCAGGGAGAGAAAATAAAAAATATAACAAACGGTGTAGAAAAACAGCGTTGCCGTCAGACAGCGTTGGTCGAATATACTTACACTATTCTGGATAATTTAAGATAATCCTTTTGCGAGTTGAAATATTAAGCACAGGATAAAACGTAGTCAGTGACGTGAACTCTACCGTTTCACAAGGATCTGTAACATTTCCAGTGTGACAAGTAACGAGTAGTGCATGATTAATTAAAAGGATTAAGATTAATTCCTAAAAGTTACAACATACTTTTAGAATACAATATTTAAATTATCGCAAACTGTAAGATAACACGATATAAAGCATTGCATTTATTATATAAGAAAAGGAATGGTGTTCGGTCATGTATTTTATTTTAATTTATTCCATTTTTCCTTTATTTGTTTTCTTTATTCTGTTTTTCAATCACTGAGAGGGCGCTGTTAATGTCTGCTGGTACCAAACGATTTTTGTGTGAATTGAACATATTTTCTCTTGTGAATTAGATTGTTCCATAAATGCTATATAAATTTATCAAATAATTAAAGATTCGTCAATGTCATTTTCAGTAAGCATTTGTCCGCTGCGAAAATTAGTGAGCCATGCAAACTGTATGCCATAAAAACCTACTATGTATGTTATTATATATAGTATACAAGGTACATTGTATATCAAAAATATAATAGTAATAATTTAAATAATAATAACACCAGAAAAGCAAGCCTACTTTTTGAAATAAACAGAATTCATTTATACACATATTTGCAAAATACAAAAAAAAAAAAAGTTGTAACATGTAATACCACATTAAAAACAAACATATTTTAAAAGATGAATACGACTTTTCACTTTATCCAAGTATGCAGACATTCGTATGTCATTTTGCGTTCTTTATTAAAAAGATATTTGCGCGAATATCGCAAACCTCACTAAAGCTCATACATCTCCTTCGGAATTATACATTAGGTACAGAATTATGCTGTTCTTCAGTAAGAAACTTTATTATCAAGATAAAGATTTATTGCCAAGCTAAAGAGGAATAAAGTTATGATGTGGTGAATTAGTATTTGGTTTGAGAGTTCCTAATTCTTATTTTCGATTGGTGATCACTGGTAAATTTGCTTGATCTGATTAAGCAAAATTAACAATTTTCCAGTTAAATTAAGAAAAAAAAAAAGTACAGAATTCATTTTATATTTTTGAGGTAGAATAATAATACTGTATATTTATTCTAAAAATATAATTGAAAAATCCATATAAAAGTAAGAAAATTATCGAATGCTAAAAATAAAGCACAAAAAGATCTGTTTATTATTATTATTATTATTATTATTATTGGCAGATTAAGTCATTAGATTAAATCTCCACAGACAAAATAACTGAGGAGATTCTACTGAAATATATTTTTAACGCAACGTAAATATTCAAAAAATAGATTATTATGAACAGGGCGGCTCGTGCATAGGCACTGCGAAACTGCAGCATCCCCTATTTTTCTCGATATATAAATATATTAATTAATTTATTTGTATTTCCTCGTAATATTTAATTTTATCATCAACAATCCTATACAATTCTCTTATTTTGTATAAAAAATAACAAAAATCCATCTTGTAGCACTTCGGAGGGCGAAGGACGCTAGCAGCACTGTGTTTACCACAGTGTCATATTGCTACGCGCACAAACATATGCACGTCATAGTAAGATCAGAGCTATTAGCGTAATGTGGCACTGTCCGTCGAGCAGTTCCACTGTTGTTTATATGCAGTTTGCTCCAGTAGTACAGTGTTCGTAGTGCTTATCGTCTCTTTAAATAATTGGACATTACAATTAAAGACATAACATTTGTTATAGTTTTTTTTTAGAACATTATTGGGGTTATGATAATGGTTTTATTTTTAACTGATTTTGAATTATACTAAACTGCATAATTTTATCGATAATAAACAATATTTTTTCATGTTTAATTTTTTTTTTCAATTTTTACTATAATTTTGGTATTTTATCCAAACACGTATACACTGTACTTGCTGTGTGTATGTATGTTACGAAAGTTGCAGCACCCCCACCATTTAAAGCCACGAGCCACCACTGATTAGGACAGAAATATATTCCCGACAAAATTCCCATCATAACCTCTTCTTTGGGGGATTTTACATTCCTTAAAAACAGAATAAGACATAGTTCTTCAATATTCTTAAACATTTGAAGTCCATCATTGGACTGCAGTTCAGAGTGTATTATCCTATAATGAGTCGATTAGAAAAACGTTCGTTCTCCAGAAATAAGAAAACAAAGATTCTAGTATACTGATACGTCTCAAAAGATTATTCAATATTTAATTCTTGTTTGCATTTTTCAGAAAATATTTAATGACTTTTATCCACCTTTCTCTTCACTTTCCTATCTGAATGGTTAAATAACACATTAAAACAAATTATCTATTAATTATTTTGCAGTTGTTGTTATATTACCGGAAGATGGGTCCACAGCTATTGATGAATTTGAAGATTTCAAATGTGAGACTACAAAGACATCTCACAATCCTAACTGCTGCTATTGTCTATAACAGTTGAGTTCCACAGTCGATTTTTAAGCATAGTTCTTTGAGAAAGGTCGTTTTCTTGGAAGAAAGAAACCTTACTCAATTTTTACAACCTTACAAAATGTATGTAATTTACTAAATTACAGGAATTACAGATTCTTCGCTTCCTAGAAAGGAATATCCCGTTTAATACTTTGAATTCTAGTTTCAAGAATATATTATAATCTGTATTCTTTTTTTTTTTTTTTGAATGTAAAACAGATAATACATTAAAATCAATTGCGAATTTTTCCTCAAAAAATAGACCAGCATAAAAAATGTATTATTATAAGTCAGTGTTTCCCAACTTGGGGGGTGCGCCCCACAGGGAGGAATTTGAATTTTTTTTTTGGGGGGGGGGTTAGAAAATAACGTTGCATTTGTCACCTCATCACCGATATACTCAAAAAAAAAACAACTCACCATTGTCGATGTTGCAACTTTGTCTTTCCGAGAAAAAAAGCTGACATCACTAATTCAGCAGTCAACATAAATACAGTATCAAGAACTCTCAGAATAGCAAAATGATGACTCTATTAAAAATTTATTTAACATAAAAGGAACAATGGCATGGCTTTCAGACGACACAGAAATGGAATTCCGAAATTCAACTAGTTTTGCAAGAAAGAAAAAAAAAATACTGTTGCCCTACCCGTCGTCATATTTAGTTGAATGTGGCTTTAGTGCTGTAAATGACTTGCTACTGAAAAAAAGAAATCATCTGGATATCACAAACCATGGGGATTTGAGATTGAAATTGACTCTAAATTAGTACCTCAAATAAAAATTCTTTGCCGCCGACATCAAGCTCAAGGATCGCATTAACTTGGATTTTATTTTCCCGAGTTCAGTTCGATTTATGTTTTATAATATACGAAGTGTAATATAACTTTATATTCATTGAAGAAAGTCAAATTAAAAACAATTTTACCTATGTTCCTTTTTTTATTTAAAGTACATACCGTATATGTCGGCGTATAGGACGATCGGCATATAAGAAAAAAAAGCCTAAATTTAGGCTATTTTTAGGTCTTAAGCTTATGTGGTTGCATAAGACGATCCCCAATTTCTTCTTTCTAGTAATAAATCTGTTATTTTTATATCTATCTATGCATATCCGTTATTTATTTATTTTTATTTTTTTTTTGCATGTCATAGATTTAGTACTTACGCGAATTACCCTAATTAAAAGTGATTAGCCCCAATTTTAATTAATTATTAATTTTGCATTTTTTAAAAAATTTTAGGATTATTAAAATTGTTATAATTGAAAATCATGGAACTAGCAATAAAACGAAGAAAGTATGGAGCTCGATTTAAAATAAGGATAATTAAAATGGCAAATCAAACTAATAACTGTGCTGCTGCAAGAAAGTTTGGCATAACCAAGAAGATGGTAAGAGAATGGAGGAAGAAAGAAGATCAGGGTGGCCATAAAATAACTTTCCCTCTTTGGAGGCATCTGTAGCTAAAATCAATAAACGAAATGAGACCAAATTTTACATTAAGACTTTTGAAGGCATGTGGAGACGATTTCCGCGAATAAAAACATTTAGTACTAAAAGTCGCCGATAGGGGAAATTTTAACGCTGGCGGAGCCGAAAGCAGTCAAATATTTGCAGTAAACGCAGGTAAAAAGGATTAATTATGCAAATTTTGCTGTGCCTACGTGACAGCAGCGCCACCAATTCCACTTAAAAAGGTATTGGGAACGTTCAGGCAGTTATTCGAATGACTGACGAATTGTGCTCGATATGCGTCCTACTTTACCTCAGCATGCTTTACTCGTTAAGTTGTTTTACCTTAAACAGTGCAATGCCGCAGTGGCCTTTCGGAAATTTAGAAGGCTTCATAACCTGCGTACAGGTCCTATGTCAGCTGTAGCACTGAGAGCTATGATTAAGAAGTTGGAAGAAACTGGATCACTAGGAGTTAGACCTGGCAGAGGACGGAAAGCAGCTCAAGAAGAGACAGTAACAGACGTTACGGGTCAGCAGTCAACAGACGTTAAAGGTCAGCACATTGAAAATCATGTATGTGGTTCACGGGACCCTGATTCTGATGAATAAAACATTATTTCCTGTGAGTTCAATCACTATATTAATTTCTGTGTCTCTTGCAAGTTGTTGTTTTAGTTTAATTATTATTATTATTATTATCATTGTGATGCCTGCGTAGCTCAGTGGATGTGGCGTTTGCACACCACGGCGCTTGGCCGCACGAAAGACTTGGTTTCGAGTATAGTCGGCGACTATACTCGAAACCAAGGAAAGCAGTGAACTGTGTTTGTTGCCGCTGATAAAACTCGAACTCTCAAGAGTAAATAAGAATTGCCGAATACTTTTCTTCATAATCTCGAACTAAACTGCTTCCGAATTCTTCGATGGTATTCTGATGAGATCAGGGGTGATACGAACGACAACGATATTCTTCGTATAATGAAATGTACAAATTTGGATGATCTGCATAATTTCATGAACCATTCTTGTCCATTTGACCGCTGTGTGATTTCACAAAATGATAAGTGGGTGGAAGTTCCATCCAAAGAGCAAGCAATATAGGCCAATAGATTTTAATGCAACAGATTATTAGAAGCTTATTTATATGGATTCGGACTCCACTTGGCAATAGGATTTTCAGTTATTACCACTTCCTGAATTTTGATGCAGCATCAAAGAAAATATCCTCAATTCTTTGAAAACGCTATTAAAACGCTACTTACCATTATAACTGGATTATCTTCATACGCTTCAACCAAATCGACCATTTCGTATTTTCATTATTATTATTTTTATATATACTGGTATAGAATATGTTAATATTGAAAGTCTTCATTATGGTTATTAAATAAAGAATTATTTTGCATATTTCTTAGTTTTAGTTTCCAAATTGGAAAACCATTGGTGATACAGTCCACGTATGAGAAAGATGATGGAGATTTCAGCAATTTTTAAGAAGTTGAAGAGGTTCTGAGAAACAAATCTTTGACAATCGATGCTCTAAAGATATACCATAGTAGAAAATTCTTAATTTTCCTACTTTCTGATTATTCTGCTAAAAAACCAGCAGCAGATGTTAAACTTCTCTTCGTGAAGCTGGAAATCTATAGATAACCAAATGAAAACACGGTAGGATTCGATACCGTTAAATAACAAAGGAGGGTGTTCGGGCGTCATAAGTTTGATTATCTCTCACTGTAGAAATTTATAAATCAACAAGGTAGGCATGGATTGAACTCTACTTCCATTACTTCTCAACACTTCATCCCAAGTATACGGGCAAAACGCGCCAATGTATTTTTTCTGAAGATTGAAGATCATTCATTATTACGTCTTCTAACTTGTTGCCACGAGCACGTCTGAAATGTATTGTTGGCGGGAAATAAGCGGATTAATGGTGCTGCTCGTTTCTATTGTTATGTCAGAGTTTTGTATTAATATACGAAGAACAAAAACTCCTGACGTCACTTGCCTTCGAAAGAATACATTGTGAGTATAAAAGGAAGAGTGGCGGCTCAACCCGCAATGTTACGAATTCCGCGAAGAAATGCTTATCATTCAGTAGATACAGGAAACATAGGTGATATAGGTTAAGTCGCTTATGGTTGACATCGTCAAGGCATGGCAAATATGAAAGAATACATGAGCAGATGAAGATTCATACGGGTTATGGTGGGATGGGTGGGTCGATTGTCGATAATACAGTTACAATCCGATGGCATCTGATGTTTATGTTTATGTTTATGTTTATGTTTATGTTTAGTTTATGTTTATGCTGAGCCTTGACGATATCATCTATAAGAGACTATAGCGGGAATGTGGGTGGGAAAATAAGCATTAATTTGAATTTTAAAGAGTAAGAAAAGTGACTAGTGTGTGGAAACAGAAAGAGTATTTGTCGTAAGAGCTCTCATTCCAAATACTATAGTTGTGTTGAAGAATAGCCTGTCTTCGGTGGGCAGACAAAATGTTTCGTACCTGCACAATTGTGCACTAATTTTGTATCCACTGTCCAGAGTTATCAAGGTTTGATTAAAAACGAAAGCGATGTTTTGAACTATTTATTGAATTTTTCTAAGATTTTCCAAACAAATGAGAAGAAAATAAACCAGCTAACACATTTTATTCCCCTTATAGGGAGTACGCGAGGCCTTTACACTGACCACTCAGGCTCCAAAAGCTACATAGGGTGGTTCAATCTTCACCGGTAGCCAATCAGAGATTTCTGGCCCATGTCTATCACTAATTATAGGCAGCCACAGATGAAGAGGCTGGCAAACAAGTGCTGCCATCTCTTGGTACATAATCCTAACAGAATATGTTACTGTCTGAAATGATGTGGGTACTACGATCGATTTTCTCTGGAGGTAAAACCGGAGTTTACGGGAGGAAAAACCCGCTTGCCCGTGCCAAAAATTGACTAACTCGGGAACCGGTCGAAATTAGGCTTAGATAAAGTTCCTGCAGTCAGCGACTACACTTGAACCGTAAGTCTAATTTCGAGCGACCAAGCGCAGAGGAAACAATTTTGAATTTTGTATATGTGATTGAAGTCTGGATTTGCATATGCAGCATTGCACTGTTCTTCCAAATTTCTTGCCATGGCCTCCGCCTTGTCCGCATCAGTGTGTACAAGGCCCTGGTCAGAGAGTATTGAGGGAAAAGATTTGCCTTTGTTTTTGATATTTCTTAGTAATTTCCAGACATAGTGGTCGGTAGGTGAGATAGAGGCTAACCTTTCTTTTCATAGATTGTCTCTGTCAGCCTTGAGTGCATCTCTCACAGCCCCAGTAAGTCTGTTTAGATTTGTTTTATCTTGCGGCCCACGAGTGTTACGAAATATTTTCCTGGCTCTGTTTTCTTCCCTGATAAAGTCTTCACGCAGACCACCAGACTTGTGGACAGATTTGTAGAAGGTGGCTACCATTATGGCGGAGTTAATTAGTTGGGTGAGGCTTGTAACTGCAGATTCTATGTCTCCTTTTGTACGTATGTGAGGAACAGGGCCAATACTATCCCTGAGCACTTCCAACAGTCTTTCCCACGATATATACGAGTGAGATGGAGGAGACAGGTATTCTTGTCTTCTCATCTGAAGTAGTATTGGGTTGTGATCAGATGACAACTCATTTAATGCCCCGCAGGATAGCTATATCCAGGATGTCCGCAGTTCCAAACGTACTAAGATGAATTGGTTCTGTCGGGCCTGCCACAATAACATTGTGTGATCCTATGAAGTTGGAAAGGATGCATCCGTTCTTGTTGGTGGATCTGCAATTCCATGCAGGGCGCTTGGAGTTCAGATCCTCGCCCATAATGATGGGTTCTCTGACGAATAAGATGGCATTTAGGTCAGAGTGTAATAGAGTTTTTAGGGATGGGTTGTAAGCAGAGTAGATTTTCAGCATGCTAGTAGAGCTGGTGAATACCTCCACACCCGTGACTCAAGATTAGTGGTTGGAGGGTTGTTCACAGAATTGTGCTTGATGTAGTTATTAAGGAAGATGGCAGTGACACCACCTCTGTAGACCAATCTGTCATTTCTGTATAGGCGGTAACCCCTTATTTTAGGGTTATCTGAGGGACTTAGATGAGTTTCGCTGATTAATATGACATCTGTTTGATATCTATTAGTGAATTCTTGAAGCTCCAGAATTTTATTTCTTAGGCCATTTGCATTCCATGCAATGATCTGCAAAGCGGATGGAATAAGTTTGTTTCTGCTCATCAATTTGCGCTGTGAGGATGACCTGTGTTTCACGGAGAAATCTTTTGGAGGAGGTTGCTGAAGGGTTTGACGAGCTGAAGTCTTGTAGCATGTTATCTAGAGAGGCTGTAATAACAGCTGTTAGGTTTGTAGGTGCCGATATTTTTGTACGGGCCACGTCAGCATAACTTCCTGTTTGCTTTTGCTTCACTCTATCTTTGAAGGTCTATGACTGTAGACGCTGAGCTTCTGCGTCAAGAGTCGGGCTGTCCACAGTCGTGAACACCAGACGCCCCTGTGGTGAGGGGGCCTCTGGTGTCCTTGTACTAGAGGAAGAAGGCGGTTTGGCTGTTCCATCCGTCTATATTTTGTTTGAAGAATGCATCGCTTGTAGTTGACACGATGAGGACCACCGCAGTTGGCACATTTAGCCGGGATTGATTTTGGCTTTGTGCAAATCTAGATAAAGGATTTGCGTGGAATATATCAGAATAGTTTATGCAAAAATTAAATTGATGTACTAACAAATTATAATATTGCAATAAAATTCTTTCAAATTTTAAGAAATAATTGATATTTTATTATATATTTTAATTTTGTTATATTTATTCTTATTAGTTAGTTTACTGACAAGTTCTGTGGATTAAGTTTAGCGGCTCTTATTGAAAAGAATAATAGACGTCTGCGAAATTATGTTTACAAATGGATCAGTCCATGTTATCTAAATTGTCTTGTTTTTCTCACGACTTTTACTGAAATGTTCGTTAATTTGGTCTCATTCCGTTTATTGTTTTTAGCTACAGATGCTTCCAAAGAGGGAAAGTTATTTTATGGCCACGCTGAATATGTTAAAAATTGCCAAAGGAAAACTGTGCAATGAGAACGGGATCACCCGATGGCTGCAACTGGAAAATAACCTTGCAGAATGGGTATTCGAACAAGGCTTATCTTCAATGATTACCTTGTTACAAGAAATATGATTAGAGCATATGCACTAAAATGGTCAAGATGGAATCCGGGTGAAAGTATAGAATTTCGAGCTACTTCAGGATGGTGTAATCGTTTTATGAACAGACAAAATCTGGTAATAAGACAAAAAACGAAAATTGCTCAAAAACTACCAGAAGATCTTGACTACAAACTTACCAGTTTCCATAAATTTATTATTCAGTTGAGACAAGAACATAAATTTCTATTGTCAAATATTGGAAATATGGATGAAACTCCTATGAGCTTTAATACGATAAGCAATAAAACAGTGGAGTCTGAAGGTAGCAAGAGTGTGCTAGTTCGAAGTACAGTCATGAAAAAACAAGGTTTACGGTTGTGTTGTCATGTTTGGCTGATGGAACCAAGTTAAAACCAATGATCATCTTCAAACGTAAAACTAAACCTAAGATAAAATTTCCTTCAGGTGTTTTTGTACATTTTCACGAGAAAGGATGGATGGACGAAAATGGTGTGAAATTATGGATAAATAATGTGCGGAACACGCAAACAGGTGGTATAATGAAGAAACCCAGTTTATTAGTACGGGATATGTTTCGTAGTCATTTAACTAGAATATTAAAAGTCTTCTAGAAAACAAAAACACAAAAATTGCTGTTTAACTTCTATATTGCAACCACTAGACGTCTCCTTGAACAGTAGCGGAGGTGATGAAGAACACCTAAATCAAGTCCACCTCTGCAAAAAACTCAGATGGAGGTATCCGAATTCAACAAGAAGGAGCATCGGACTACAGTCGGCTTACTGAATTTATGGACGAGCTGAAACTTCCATATCACACATTTCAGCTAAAAAGCAAGAAAATTTTAAAGGTAGTAATTAGAGGTCTAATGGAAACAAAACATCATAGGAGATAGACAATGACCGAAATTCACAAGACTTATAACCTATAAAAGTCTCGCGCACGTACCGTGCAGACAAACGTCCCATGCCTCCGGTTTAGTAGAAATCAGTAAAGACCAGAGGGAGAAATATGATCTAAAAATTGTTTGCAATCTAATAATTAAGACTGAACCACTGAGAAGGAAGACATGTGCAGGTCAATGCCACCGCTGCCAAAAATACAGGCATGCACAGAAGCTTTGTATAGCAGAGTACAAGTGCGTCAAATGTGGAGGCAATCATCCCTCTCATACATTTTCCAAACCACGCACTACTCCCGCTAAATGCGCAAATTTCGGTGGGCCGCACCCGGCGAACTACAAAGGTTTCTCATTCCACCCATCTAATCTGTCAAAAACTAGAGAAACAGGAGTCCCATCAATTCAGAAGTGTGCTACTCCTCCTACACCAGAAAATCCTTTGCGAGCTACTACAAGTAACAGATCGTACGCCTCAGTGGTTTCCTCACACACCAAATCGGCAGAAACTCTACCAAGCAGTCAAAACTCTACTGCAATTCTTGCCGCTACTCTAGGAGAAATGCTAACAGCTTTTAATAAATCAGATCCAAACCAGGCGGATACAAACATATTTCTCAAAAATACCCAAGTCATTTTCTCAATGATTAATGGATAATCCGGCCAATTCCGGATAATTCACATTATTTGTAAATAGCAACACAGTTCAAATTTATTCGCTACTTTTTTTTAAGAATTTTTACATTGAAAGTAAAGTAATTCGGCTTATTTTTGGCCTGAGTTTTCTACATTGAAAATAATAAATTTGGCCTATTTATAACAGAATCAACTACTTTTATAAGCTTTATCGTCTACGTTTCCTAACGCCTATCGGAGAACTCTGGTTTGCAGTTTACATCTTGCCCGTGGTATCGTGAGGCACATGTGGTTGATATTGTGTAGAACATTAAAATGTGTGGAAAAAAAAGTGCCGTTAATATTCAAGTGAATATTTAAAATATGGATTTATTCCGTCTAAAAATAATAAGCACTTACCAATGTGCCTAATATATGAAACAAACTTTTCATACAAAGGAATGAACCTTAAAGAATGATTGGCCATTTAAGAACAAAGCATATAAATAAAGCCAAAAATGAATGTGAAGTACTTTCCAGAATTAAACACTGATTTTAAAAATCGTCCTAGAATTAAAGGGTTTTTGCAAAACAAAGTAACCGAAAAGTGAAGAGACTTCTCGTGTCTTACAAATTTTCAAAATCAATTGCCAAATGTGGAAAGTCACATACACTTGGCGAAACTCTCATCTTGCGAGCTATAAATGAAATTTTAGTTACGATGATTGGCCCAGGTAAAAGTAAAATGATGTCATCAATTCTTCGCAGCAATAGTTCAGTATCAACAAGAGCTGATGAAATGACAAAGGACACTGAAAAGAAACTTTGTGACGATTTAAAAACCATAGGTTATTCTTTGCAATTCTTGGTGATTTTTACGTGACAAAGAAGCTTTATTAATGTCATAAGAGATACTTGGACCATGATTGTCACCAATTATACGGCGGCAAACGATGAAGAGATGGGTTAATAAGTGTTGCCATCTCTTTATTCCTTGCTCTAGTAGGACATTTTACAGTCTCAAATGATATGAATTCTACAGATTTTCTAGAGTATATGGGGAGAAAAACGTGAGTTTCCGGGAGGGAAAAACCTGCTTGCTCGTGCTCAAATAACTCGGGAACGGATCGAAGAAAGGCTCCGAAAAAGCGATTAAAATGAACTTAACTTTATCTTCGGGCCTAGCACGAAAGTTGCAGTTAAAAAAAAATATTTATCTGCTTTCTTATAATTCGTATAAAATAGTATTAAATTATGCAATTTCTTTGCATAAATAAAATCATTGTTTAAAACATAACTTTGGTTGAATTTTGTTCTTAAGAAAGTAACACCTTGTTTTCAAGATTATGTTTACAGGAAAGAAATTGCGGGTTTCTGGAGACCTGCCAGGCTTTAGAAATCGCACCGTGTCTTTGCTCGATCAATTTTTGGAATCCTTCAAGGTGTCATGATATAATAATAATAATACGAGTAATAATAATAATTTTCCATTGCTATTTTATCATGTAAATGGACGATTCTAATATAGACGAAGGTATCAGGAGTACTTGTCACTGTTAACATCCTTTTCGTATGTTCGTTCTCTCCACAAGTAGCATTGTTCAGGATTAAGAGTGACGAAGTTAAGTGTCATGCGAATGCTGCCACTTAAAGTTGAGATTGTATTATAAATATAAATTGAGTGGTAGCGTCTACAGAGGCAAGTAAAAAAAAATAATAATAAAATTTTAGGAAAGTCACATTTTATTCGTTTTTATGAAGGTTTGTAATTCACTTCATTCGGTCGTTTGCAACCGAACCATTTCGAACAGTAGCAGGGTGGAGAACCTCCATTGTTTAGAGACTAACCATACTGAATTTAACGGGAAAACAATTGAGTTTAACTGCGATGAACTATTAAAAAGACAAAATTTGTTTGCAGTTTTTCAGACTACAAATGAATCAACCATTGAAACAACTTATCCTATAAGTTGTTTTGCACGGGATGAATAAGGGAACACCACAAATGAGACAGTATTAAAGACTTGAATTGGTGACATTGCTCAATGAATGCCGGATGCAAAGTCAATAAATGAAAAAAATATCAACGTACGATGCAGTAACTAGGTGATTAACGATTTATCTGTAAACATTAAGAGCGACTGAATGTCTTCTTGTTAGCCTCTGTAACGCAATTGAAACAAAAGGATTTCGACGTAGAACGGGAAAAGGCCGAAGTGCTATTCCCATCGTGTACTTGCGCGAAGAACTATATATATATATATATATATACATAAATTCAATTGAAGGTGGGTTTTCCTATTTCATACTAGGTAGCACGTTTTTTTTCCTGCTGCCCGCTCAAAAATTGCTCTTTCGTACGCACTGTACAGACAAAATAAAATAAAATAACACTAGTGGCGGTGGATAGTCGATGACAAATAGTTGATCCTGTAACAGTTGTGGTGACATTTTCTCCGATGATGCAAACACTATGACGTGAAAAACTGCTGGCGCTGTTGCACGAATTAAGGAAAGTGCGTTAGTTCGCGAAACTGCAAATATAAAAAGTAAATAACTAATCGAATCCGAGGCGTACTGGTGATCATTGTATTCTCCACCATCATTCAGGAGTACTAAAAAATGCCAGTTTCACTTGAAATATCTTTAATGAAAATCGTTAATATTACTGAGTGTCGACCCCACAGTGCACTTTCTTTTAATATTCTATGTGACGAAAGGAAAAGTGTGCATGAAGCTCTTCTCCTTACTACCGACGGACGTTGGTTGTCTCGAGGAAAAGCATTTGTCCGATTGTTTGAATTGCGTACTGGAATAGTTATAGTTTTCATGGAAGAAAATTTTCACTTGAAAGAGAGACCGACAGGCAGAATATGGTTATTTATTTGGCAGACGATTTTTTTTTTTTTTTTTTTCCGAAATTGAACGGAGTGAATATGTCACTTCAAGGAAAGCAGTGAACTGTGTTTGTTGCCGCTGATAAAACTCGAACTCTCAAGAGTAAATAAGAATTGCCGAATACTTTTCTTCATAATCTCGAACTAAACTGCTTCCGAATTCTTCGATGGTATTCTGATGAGATCAGGGGTGATACGAACGACAACGATATTCTTCGTATAATGAAATGTACAAATTTGGATGATCTGCATAATTTCATGAACCATTCTTGTCCAATTGACCGCTGTGTGATTTCGCAAAATGATAAGTGGGTAGAAGTTCCACCCAAAGAGCAATAAAGGCCAATAGATTTTAATGCAACATATTATTAGAAGCTTATTTATATGGATTCGGAGTCCACTTGGCAATAGGATTTTGGGTTATTACAACTTCCTGAATTTTGATGCAGCATCAAAGAAAATATCCTCAATTCCTTGAAAATGCTATTAGAATACTCTTCGTTTTCCTTCTACTTACCATTATAACGGGATTATCTTCATACGCTTCAACCAAATCGAGCATTTCCGCTTTTTATTATTTTTTTTTTACATACTTGTATAGAAAATGTTAATATTGAAAGTCTTCATTACGGTTATTAAATAAAGAACCGTAATATGCAAAAATTATTTTGCATATTTCTTAGTTTTAGTTTCCAAATTGGAAAACCATTCGTGATACATTCCACGTATGAGAAAGATGATGGAGATTTCAGCAATTTTTAAGAAGTTAAAGAGATTGTCAGAAACAAATCTTTGACAATCGATGCTCTAAAAATATATCATAGTAGAAATTTCTTAATTTTCCTACTTTCTGATTATTCTGCTAAAAAACCAGCAGCAGATGTTAAACTTCTCTTCGTGAAGCTGGAAATCTATAGATAACCAAATGAAAACACGGTAGGATTCGATACCGTTAAATAACAAAGGAGGGTGTTCGGGCGTCATAAGTTTGATTATCTCTCACTGTAGAAATTTATAAATCAACAAGGTAGGCATGGATTGAACTCTACTTCCATTACTTCTCAACACTTCATCCCAAGTATACGGGCAAAACGCGCCAATGTATTTTTTCTGAAGATTGAAGATCATTCATTATTACGTCTTCTAACTTGTTGCCACGAGCACGTCTGAAATGTATTGTTGGCGGGAAATAAGCGGATTAATGGTGCTGCTCGTTTCTATTGTTATGTCAGAGTTTTGTATTAATATACGAAGAACAAAAACTCCTGACGTCACTTGCCTTCGAAAGAATACATTGTGAGTATAAAAGGAAGAGTGGCGGCTCAACCCGCAATGTTACGAATTCCGCGAAGAAATGCTTATCATTCAGTAGATACAGGAAACATAGGTGATATAGGTTAAGTCGCTTATGGTTGACATCGTCAAGGCATGGCAAATATGAAAGAATACATGAGCAGATGAAGATTCATACGGGTTATGGTGGGATGGGTGGGTCGATTGTCGATAATACAGTTACAATCCGATGGCATCTGATGTTTATGTTTATGTTTATGTTTATGTTTATGTTTAGTTTATGTTTATGCTGAGCCTTGACGATATCATCTATAAGAGACTATAGCGGGAATGTGGGTGGGAAAATAAGCATTAATTTGAATTTTAAAGAGTAAGAAAAGTGACTAGTGTGTGGAAACAGAAAGAGTATTTGTCGTAAGAGCTCTCATTCCAAATACTATAGTTGTGTTGAAGAATAGCCTGTCTTCGGTGGGCAGACAAAATGTTTCGTACCTGCACAATTGTGCACTAATTTTGTATCCACTGTCCAGAGTTATCAAGGTTTGATTAAAAACGAAAGCGATGTTTTGAACTATTTATTGAATTTTTCTAAGATTTTCCAAACAAATGAGAAGAAAATAAACCAGCTAGCACATTTTATTCCCCTTATAGGGAGTACGCGAGGCCTTTACACTGACCACTCAGGCTCCAAAAGCTACATAGGGTGGTTCAATCTTCACCGGTAGCCAATCAGAGATTTCTGGCCCATGTCTATCACTAATTATAGGCAGCCACAGATGAAGAGGCTGGCAAACAAGTGCAGCCACCTCTTGGTACATAATCCTAACAGAATATGTTACTGTCTGAAATGATGTGGGTACTACGATCGATTTCTCTGGAGGTAAAACCGGAGTTTACGGGAGGAAAAACGCGCTTGCCCGTGCCAGAAATTGACTAACTCGGGAACTGGTCGAAATTAGGCTTAGATAAAGTTCCTGCAGTCAGCGACTACACTTGAACCGTAAGTCTAATTTCGAGCGACCAAGTGCAGAGGAAACAATTTTGAATTTTGTATACGTGATTGAAGTCTAGATTTGCATATGCAGCATTGCACTGTTTTTCCAAATTTCTTGCCATGGCCTCCGCATCAGATGTGTGTACAAGGCCCTGGTCAGAGAGTATTGAGGGAAAAGATTTGCCTTTGTTTTTGATATTTCTTAGTAATTCCCAGACATAGTTTTCAGTAGGTGAGATAGAGGCTAACCTTTCTTTTCATAGATGGTCTCTGTGAGCCTGAGTGCATCTCTCACAGCCCCAGTAAGTCTGTTTAGATTTGTTTTATCTTGCGGCCCACGAGTGTTACGAAATATTTTCCTGGCTCTGTTTTTTTCCCTGATAAAGTCTTCACGCAGACCACCAGACTTGTGGAGAGATTTGTAGAAGGTGGCTACCGTTATGGCGGAGTTAATTAGTTGGGTGAGGCTTGTAACTGCAGATTCTATGTCTCCTTTTGTACGTATGTGAGGAACAGGGCCAATACTATCCCTGAGCACTTCCAACAATCTTTCCCACGATATATAAGAGTGAGGGGGAGGAGACAGGTATTCTTGTCTTCTCATCTGAAGTAGTATTGGGTTGTGATCAGATGACAACTCATTTAATGTCCCGCACGGATAGCTAAATCCAGGATGTCGGCAGTTCCAAACGTACTAAGATGAATTGGTTCTGTCGGGCCTGCCACAATAGCATTGTGTGATCCTATGAAGTTGGAAAGGATGCAGCCGTTCTTGTTGGTGGATCTGCAATTCCATGCAGGGCGTTTGGAGTTCAGATCCCCGGTTATAATGATGGGTTCTCTGACGAATAAGATGGCATTTAGGTCAGAGTGTAATAGAGTTTTTAGGGATGGGTTGTAAGCAGAGTAGATTTTCAGTATGCTAGTAGAGCTGGTGAATACCTCCACACCCGTGACTCAAGATTAGTGGTTGGAGGGTTGTTCACAGAATTGTGCTTGATGTAGTTATTAAGAAAGATGGTAGTGCCACCACCTCTGTAGACCAATCTGTCATTTCTGTATAGGCGGTAACCCCTTATTTTAGGGTTATCTGAGGGACTTAGATGAGTTTCACTGATTAATATGACATCTGTTTGATATCTATTAGTGAATTCTTGAAGCTCCAGAATTTTATTTCTTAGGCCATTTGCATTCCATGCAATGATCTGCAAAGCGGATGGAATAAGTTTGTTTCTGCTCATCAATTTGCGCTGTGAGGATGACCTGTGTTTCACGGAGAAATCTTTTGGAGGAGGTTGCTGAAGGGTTTGACGAGCTGAAGTCTTGTAGCATGTTATCTAGAGAGGCTGTAATAACAGCTGTTAGGTTTGTAGGTGCCGATATTTTTGTACGGGCCACGTCAGCATAACTTCCTGTTTGCTTTTGCTTCACTCTATCTTTGAAGGTCTATGACTGTAGACGCTGAGCTTCTGCGTCAAGAGTCGGGCTGTCCACAGTCGTGAACACCAGACGCCCCTGTGGTGAGGGGGCCTCTGGTGTCCTTGTACTAGAGGAAGAAGGCGGTTTGGCTGTTCCATCCGTCTATATTTTGTTTGAAGAATGCATCGCTTGTAGTTGACACGATGAGGACCACCGCAGTTGGCACATTTAGCCGGGATTGATTTTGGCTTTGTGCAAATCTAGATAAAGGATTTGCGTGGAATATATCAGAATAGTTTATGCAAAAATTAAATTGATGTACTAACAAATTATAATATTGCAATAAAATTCTTTCAAATTTTAAGAAATAATTGATATTTTATTATATATTTTAATTTTGTTATATTTATTCTTATTAGTTAGTTTACTGACAAGTTCTGTGGATTAAGTTTAGCGGCTCTTATTGAAAAGAATAATAGACGTCTGCGAAATTATGTTTACAAATGGATCAGTCCATGTTATCTAAATTGTCTTGTTTTTCTCACGACTTTTACTGAAATGTTCGTTAATTTGGTCTCATTCCGTTTATTGTTTTTAGCTACAGATGCTTCCAAAGAGGGAAAGTTATTTTATGGCCACGCTGAATATGTTAAAAATTGCCAAAGGAAAACTGTGCAATGAGAACGGGATCACCCGATGGCTGCAACTGGAAAATAACCTTGCAGAATGGGTATTCGAACAAGGCTTATCTTCAATGATTACCTTGTTACAAGAAATATGATTAGAGCATATGCACTAAAATGGTCAAGATGGAATCCGGGTGAAAGTATAGAATTTCGAGCTACTTCAGGATGGTGTAATCGTTTTATGAACAGACAAAATCTGGTAATAAGACAAAAAACGAAAATTGCTCAAAAACTACCAGAAGATCTTGACTACAAACTTACCAGTTTCCATAAATTTATTATTCAGTTGAGACAAGAACATAAATTTCTATTGTCAAATATTGGAAATATGGATGAAACTCCTATGAGCTTTAATACGATAAGCAATAAAACAGTGGAGTCTGAAGGTAGCAAGAGTGTGCTAGTTCGAAGTACAGTCATGAAAAAACAAGGTTTACGGTTGTGTTGTCATGTTTGGCTGATGGAACCAAGTTAAAACCAATGATCATCTTCAAACGTAAAACTAAACCTAAGATAAAATTTCCTTCAGGTGTTTTTGTACATTTTCACGAGAAAGGATGGATGGACGAAAATGGTGTGAAATTATGGATAAATAATGTGCGGAACACGCAAACAGGTGGTATAATGAAGAAACCCAGTTTATTAGTACGGGATATGTTTCGTAGTCATTTAACTAGAATATTAAAAGTCTTCTAGAAAACAAAAACACAAAAATTGCTGTTTAACTTCTATATTGCAACCACTAGACGTCTCCTTGAACAGTAGCGGAGGTGATGAAGAACACCTAAATCAAGTCCACCTCTGCAAAAAACTCAGATGGAGGTATCCGAATTCAACAAGAAGGAGCATCGGACTACAGTCGGCTTACTGAATTTATGGACGAGCTGAAACTTCCATATCACACATTTCAGCTAAAAAGCAAGAAAATTTTAAAGGTAGTAATTAGAGGTCTAATGGAAACAAAACATCATAGGAGATAGACAATGACCGAAATTCACAAGACTTATAACCTATAAAAGTCTCGCGCACGTACCGTGCAGACAAACGTCCCATGCCTCCGGTTTAGTAGAAATCAGTAAAGACCAGAGGGAGAAATATGATCTAAAAATTGTTTGCAATCTAATAATTAAGACTGAACCACTGAGAAGGAAGACATGTGCAGGTCAATGCCACCGCTGCCAAAAATACAGGCATGCACAGAAGCTTTGTATAGCAGAGTACAAGTGCGTCAAATGTGGAGGCAATCATCCCTCTCATACATTTTCCAAACCACGCACTACTCCCGCTAAATGCGCAAATTTCGGTGGGCCGCACCCGGCGAACTACAAAGGTTTCTCATTCCACCCATCTAATCTGTCAAAAACTAGAGAAACAGGAGTCCCATCAATTCAGAAGTGTGCTACTCCTCCTACACCAGAAAATCCTTTGCGAGCTACTACAAGTAACAGATCGTACGCCTCAGTGGTTTCCTCACACACCAAATCGGCAGAAACTCTACCAAGCAGTCAAAACTCTACTGCAATTCTTGCCGCTACTCTAGGAGAAATGCTAACAGCTTTTAATAAATCAGATCCAAACCAGGCGGATACAAACATATTTCTCAAAAATACCCAAGTCATTTTCTCAATGATTAATGGATAATCCGGCCAATTCCGGATAATTCACATTATTTGTAAATAGCAACACAGTTCAAATTTATTCGCTACTTTTTTTTAAGAATTTTTACATTGAAAGTAAAGTAATTCGGCTTATTTTTGGCCTGAGTTTTCTACATTGAAAATAATAAATTTGGCCTATTTATAACAGAATCAACTACTTTTATAAGCTTTATCGTCTACGTTTCCTAACGCCTATCGGAGAACTCTGGTTTGCAGTTTACATCTTGCCCGTGGTATCGTGAGGCACATGTGGTTGATATTGTGTAGAACATTAAAATGTGTGGAAAAAAAAGTGCCGTTAATATTCAAGTGAATATTTAAAATATGGATTTATTCCGTCTAAAAATAATAAGCACTTACCAATGTGCCTAATATATGAAACAAACTTTTCATACAAAGGAATGAACCTTAAAGAATGATTGGCCATTTAAGAACAAAGCATATAAATAAAGCCAAAAATGAATGCGGAGTACTTTCCAGAATTAAACACTGATTTTAAAAATCGTCCTAGAATTAAAGGGTTTTTGCAAAACAAAGTAACCGAAAAGTGAAGAGACTTCTCGTGTCTTACAAATTTTCAAAATCAATTGCGAAATGTGGAAAGTCACATACACTTGGCGAAACTCTCATCTTGCGAGCTATAAATGAAATTTTAGTTACGATGATTGGCCCAGGAAAAAGTAAAATGATGTCATCAATTCTTCGCAGCAATAGTTCAGTATCAACAAGAGCTGATGAAATGACAAAGGACACTGAAAAGAAACTTTGTGACGATTTAAAAACCATAGGTTATTCTTTGCAATTCTTGGTGATTTTTACGTGACAAAGAAGCTTTATTAATGTCATAAGAGATACTTGGACCATGATTGTCACCAATTATACGGCGGCAAACGATGAAGAGATGGGTTAATAAGTGTTGCCATCTCTTTATTCCTTGCTCTAGTAGGACATTTTACAGTCTCAAATGATATGAATTCTACAGATTTTCTAGAGTATATGGGGAGAAAAACGTGAGTTTCCGGGAGGGAAAAACCTGCTTGCTCGTGCTCAAATAACTCGGGAACGGATCGAAGAAAGGCTCCGAAAAAGCGATTAAAATGAACTTAACTTTATCTTCGGGCCTAGCACGAAAGTTGCAGTTAAAAAAAAATATTTATGTGCTTTCTTATAATTCGTATAAAATAGTATTAAATTATGCAATTTCTTTGCATAAATAAAATCATTGTTTAAAACATAACTTTGGTTGAATTTTGTTCTTAAGAAAGTAACACCTTGTTTTCAAGATTATGTTTACAGGAAATAAATGGCAGGTTTCGGAGACCTGCCAGGCTTTAGAAATCGCACCGTGTCTTTGCTCGATCAATTTTTGGAATCCTTCAAGGTGTCATGATATAATAATAATAATACGAGTAATAATAATAATTTTCCATTGCTATTTTATCATGTAAATGGACGATTCTAATATAGACGAAGGTATCAGGAGTACTTGTCACTGTTAACATCCTTTTCGTATGTTCGTTCTCTCCACAAGTAGCATTGTTCAGGATTAAGAGTGACGAAGTTAAGTGTCATGCGAATGCTGCCACTTAAAGTTGAGATTGTATTATAAATATAAATTGAGTGGTAGCGTCTACAGAGGCAAGTAAAAAAAAATATAATAAAATTTTAGGAAAGTCACATTTTATTCGTTTTTATGAAGGTTTGTAATTCACTTCATTCGGTTGTATGCAACAGAACCTTTTCGAACAGTAGCAGGGTGGAGAACCTCCATTGTTTAGAGACTAACCATACTGAATTTAACGGGAAAACAATTGAGTTTAACTGCGATGAACTATTAAAAAGACAAAATTTGTTTGCAGTTTTTCAGACTACAAATGAATCAACCATTGAAACAACTTATCCTATAAGTTGTTTTACAAAAGATGAATAAGGGAACACCACAAATGAGACAGTATTAAAGACTTGAATTGGTGACATGTAGGTCCCGCTATTTCTCTCCCTTCTGTCCCGAATAATTTATTTTCCTTTGTGACTTGATAGATATGAAAACTGATCGGCTTGTCCTCATCAAATGTCATATTGACACCGTCAATTCGTGCCCCCCCCCCCACACACACACACCGAAGAGTTTCTTATATTATGTTTCATTGTAGATTTAACAGAAGGTGTCATGTCGACATAATAAATTTGATTTTTATCGGTTTCTCCTTTTTTAAGCTTTTATATGCTTGATTTTTGAACACAAACTGCACTCCAGTTTGTGATCAGTATACTTAATGGTAACATATCCCAATGTTCTTTGCATACTTTCTTTGCATGAATATTTAATCCTTGAAGTGGAATGAATACGCTGAAGTGATCCAAATAATCTAGAGGAAGAAACGGTGGGTTGATCATAGTTTTGTGGAAGAACTGTTCGAACAAGAATAGAGTGAATATTGTGAGTTTTATTTTCTAATGTGAAAAGCCCATGAAGGATTATGTGACAATAATATATCAGGTCACATATTCCTTCAGCACTACGTTAGAAAAACATATGGTTTTTCTATCTCACTTCTTGCCTCTAGTACAGTGGTTCCCAATCTTTTTTCCACTTGTGTATTCCTTTAAACCCATTTCTATAAATTGTATTGTACCCCTTGTTTTTAAAATAGCTGTTTTTAAATACTGACACTTTTGCTCAGTGCCTCTTTTAATTTAAAATAGTGGAAATGAGGTAATGAGTTGGGAAAGGAAAATAACTACGCTAAAATTACTGTACAAACCACAGATTTAATTTTACAGTATTCGTAAGACAGTATTTTCCTTTCTTCTGTGTAGTACCTGAGGCACGAGTCTTTTAATATCACCCAGTGTGGGTGATATTAAAAATCGTAGCTACGGACACGTGTTGAGAAGTACTTGGCGATGGGTTATAATCCACATCAAGTTTTGGTTTTTTTAACCCTTCCTGTCTTCAACCACTGATCCATAACTGACATGCTTAAAAATCACTGACAGTAATAACTACGTTAAACATTAAATAAAAAACTACTTGAAAAGAATCATAATCAATTAAAGACAACGCAATTATTTAGTCAGTAAATGAACTGATCAAACAGTCTGGCTACGGATGTATTTATATATTTGAATAAGTTCTAGAAACGTCGCAAATGGAAGTCAGTGGAAGGTACTTAATTGCCAAGGTCATTTCTTAGTAACACATGATTTTTCTTGAAAGGAGGATGGGGTGACAAAAGTGACGCATGAACTGTCCGTAATGATTGATAGAAGAGTGGTTTTATTTGGGGGGGTTATAACCATGCCCTCACCAATCATCATTCGCTAAAGTTTTGAAGCTAGTTTTGAAGTGGCTCCATTAGTGGGGACTGAAACTTAACATTTATTTTCCATAACTAACATTTCGCATTTTGTTTACTTTACTTGTTTTTCCTCCATTACTGATTATATTTCGTGTACCTCAGACCGGCACAATCACGTAACACGGGGGTACGAGTACCATCGGTTTGGGAACCGATGCTCTAGTACAGGGTTTCTCTAACTGTGTTCCGCGGAAGGTGAATAGGTGTTCCGCGAGAAGTTCTGAAATTTGTCATTTTAGTTTTCTATGCATTTTTCATGAATAAATATTTTACAGTAGAAATATTCGGAGGAGAATAATATTCTTGAACATGTCGAAAAGCTCAGACCCAGAACACCTAATAACATCTGTGTATCGTTAGTTTTCACACATTGAAAGCCTTTCAACATTTGGGAGAGGGAATGCTGCTGTTTATAACGGGTTATAAAAATTGCTTGCAAGTGGATTATAACAATGGTGGCATATCCTCTGTTCTCAAAACTGAAGGAAATGACATCTGTTTCGCAAATGTCAGTGATCAAGCAGCATATTTTTAAACATGGAAGTATTCATGAATTATCGTTAATTTTCACACATTGAAATCTTTCAACAATCGGTAAAGAAAATACCGCCGTTTATGACCGATCATAAAAATTGCCTGCAAGCCGATTACGGGCGGCGTGTTCTCAAAACTGAACGAAATAACATCTGCGTTGCAAATGTCAGTGACCAATCAGCAAATTTTTCCACTGAAATTGAAGATCAAGGTAGTCTGTATCCGGTTCTCAAATCTATTAATACTGAATAATTTCTTCGCAAGTTCGTATTGCAGTGTGTAAGTGCTTGTTCTGAAACCGGAGTGCCGTGATTTTTTTAAAAGTAATACGAATACGGAGTTAAAATCTGATATGAATAAGAGACAAAGCACTTTGTTTAATTTTAGTATTGAGAAATCTCTTATTGAAGGTGTTTGTGACGGAACAGATAGTGAGTCATCCACCTCAAGCCTACAAAGATCTCCAGGATGTACAAAAGGAGGGGAAAACTACCATCACCCAGGAGAAAAAGTCTGCATTCACTCGTAAGTACTTATAATAATATTATAAATATATTTCGTGATCAGAATGGGAAATGTAAATGAAAATCAGCACAAATTAATTTAATGATGTTTGCCTGAATAAACTACGACATGCTACAACATTTCATTAGTCCAGTGATTGATAACTAATTTAAATGTAATTTATATTTGTCAACATGCCACACCGTATACATAAGTGTACTAATACTCTTTATGATTATGCCATAATTAATTATTAATACTTATGTTAATGTATGAACTTTAAAAAATTTTGGAAAGGTATTTACGAGTAAATTTGTTGGGACCGGGCCCTCGGAAAAAAAAATCAGCTAACGCCTTTTTATTCCCGTATATAGGGAGTAGGCGAGGCGACTTTTTTTTTTAAAAAAAAAAAGAATTCTTCTTACTCTTTTAACTAATTTTATAATTAATATCTGATTTATTTCGAACTGATTAATTTTTTGTTACTGAACATTTTATCAAATCATTCTTATTACAATTGCTTTTACATTATTTGATACGGTTTAGTACTTTTCTTACAAGTATTGTTACAATTCATATTTACTTTTGTGTGTTGCAGTCTTTTTTCACTATTTTGCATTATTCATTTACTTTTATATTATTCGAGATTTCTTATTTATAATCTTATTGTTTTTCATACTAAAGTTACCTTTACAACAAAATTCTATTTGTTTTTATTATAGCTCTGACAAATATTGGAATTTGAATATTATTGAAAAAATACCCATGGATTCTTGTTTAAAGACAGAAACTTTAACACAAGGAGAAGCAAGTATTTCTGCTGACATATCTACTCATATGATTGGAGAAGATATGGAATTGCAAACTGTGGTTTCTTCAAAAGCTAATATTAAAGAACAAGAGTCGGCTAAGAACAGACCAAAACGGAAGTACCCTGAAAGTTATTTAAATTATGGATTTACGTGTATTGGCAATACACATGCCCCTGATGTTTTATGTAATAAAATACTAGTAAACAGTTCTTTGGCTCCAGCTAAATTTCGTAGGCACTTCGAAACGAAATGCACTGATTACAAAGGAAAAGATATACATTTTTTTAAGAGACGACGTGACTCGCTAGAAAAATCTAAACTTCAAATGGCTACAATCGCTACGACTGAAAATGCAACAGAGGCGTCTTTTCGCGTGAGTTACCGCATTGCACTTCATGGTGAAGCTCATACAATTGGTGAGACGCTCATTAAGCCTTGTGTGAAAGACATTGTATTATGCATGTTAAACGTGCAGGTTGCTAAAAAAATAGATGCAGTACAATTATCAAATGATACTGTTTCACCGCGCATCAAAGATCTTTCTGCTGACATATAAAAAGAGCTAATTCATCGACTTAGACTTTGCAGTGAATATTCATTGCAAATGGATGAATCTACAGATGTCGCAGGACTCGCTGTATTACTAGTGTTTGTTCGTTACATATTTGATAAAAGAATTGAAAAAGATTTACTCATGTTCGAATATCATCAAGAAAAAACTACCGGAGAAGATATATTCAACTGTATTAATAATCATATTGCAAAACAGAAAATCGGTTGGGAGAAGTATTGATATTTGTACAGATGGTGCTCAAGCAATGGTAGGAAAGAGGAAGGGAGTTGTAACACGTATATGCAAGTAGCTACAAGAGCCACCAAAAGGCATTGTGTTTTGCATAGACAAGCACTAGTAACAAAAATAATTCGTACATATTTAAAAACTATTTTGGATGAAGCCGAAAAAATGATCAACTATGTAAAATCTCGACCACTTCAATCCAGATTATTTAAAATTTTGTGCGATGAAATGGGTAGTGCACATAACGCACTTTTATTACATATCGAAGTGAGATGGCTATCCAGAGGAAAAGCATTATTGAGGCTTTTTAAACTTCGTAGTGAGTTGATGGTCTTCTTGATGTCATATAATTTAGGACAAAATTTTATTGAATTATTAAGAAATTCTTCATGGTTGATGAGTCTTGCGTATCTGGCAGATATTTTTACAAAGCGCAATGAAATTAACTTATCATTACAAGGAAAGAATATTACAATTTTTAATACAAGAGATAAAATTGCATCTTTTGATAGGATGTTACAATTCTGGATTTCTACAGTTGAACAGAATAATTTTGATTGTTTTCCCACCTTGCATGAATTTTTGACTGAAATAAATTCTAAAGTAAACGAAGAAGTATCTGACGTAATTTTAGAACACTTGCATGACTTGCAATCAACCCTTTTGCAATATTTTCCAAAATCCAGTGAGGACAATTCCTGGGTTCTGAATCCATTTACAGTGACAGCTAAGCCAGCAGGCTTCAGCGCAAGTGACTATGAAAATCTAATTGACTTAATTAGTGACTCTGATTTAAAACAAAAATACAAGGAACTGCCAATAAATGATTTCTGGCGTGTCAAAACTAGCTATTTTTGTTTTACTTCCTTTTACAACGACATTTATGCGAGGCAGGATTTTCATATTATGCTGCAACCAAATCAAAGTCCAAGAACAGATTCGACGCTACACCAAATATGAGAATTCAACTTTCTAATATTGTACCTGACATCAAAAGGATTTGTAATTCAAAGACCCAAAAACATCGGAGTCATTAAGAACTTAATTTGCAATATACGTGTTTTACTATTTTTATGTGTTTTGTTTTTACTAATTAACATTTGACAATAAATGATTGTTTATTCTTAACGCTTAGATTTACTCAGTTATTTTATTTATATTTACCTAACCTACTAAACCAGCACACAGGAGAAAAAGTCTGCATTCAATAAATTTTTGGTGATCAGAATGGGATATGTCAATGAAAATCA